>NC_138941.1:74541967-75066967 GCF_965226115.1 Aulonocara stuartgranti | reverse complement strand
GCAGCCTTTCTAGCGGCCTCTTCATGGTTCCCATTTGCCTGCGGGATCCCCAGGTACTTGTAACTGTCCTCTATGTCTGCAATGTTGCCTTCTGGTAGTTCAATCCCCTCAGTTCTGACTACCTTCCCTCTCTTTGTTACCATCCGACTACACTTCTCCAGTCCGAACGACATTCCAATGTCATTGCTGTATAGCCTGGTAGTGTGGATCAGTGAATCGATGTCTCGTTCACTCTTGGCATACAGCTTGATGTCATCCATGTACAGGAGGTGGCTTACAACTGCTCCTTTCCGTAGTCGGTATCCGTAGCCAGTCTTGTTAATGATCTCACTGAGGGGGTTCAGGCCTATGCAGAACAGCAGTGGGGACAGAGCATCTCCTTGGTAGATCCCGCACTTGATGGTAACTTGTGCTATGGGCTTGGAGTTGGCCTCTAGTGTTGTACGCCACATCCCCATTGAGTTCCTGATGAAGGCTCTTAGGGTCCCATTGATCTTGTACAATTCTAGGCATTCCAGTATCCAGCTGTGGGGCATTGAGTCATAGGCCTTCTTGTAATCAATCCAGGCAGTGCACAGGTTGGTCAGTCTGGTCTTGCAGTCTCGGCTGATTGTTCTGTCTACCAGTAGCTGGTGTTTTGCACCTCTGGTATTCTTGCCAATTCCTTTCTGTGTCCCGCTCATGTATTGACCCATGTGCCTGTTCATCTTAGCCGATATGATGCCTGACAGGAGCTTCCATGTAGTACTGAGGCAGGTTATTGGTCGGTAGTTGGAGGGGACCGGTCCCTTCTTGGGGTCCTTGGGGATCAGGACCGTCCGGCCTTCAGTTAGCCATTCCGGGTGTCTCTCGTTAACTAGCAGCTGGTTCATTTGTGCTGCCAGACGCTCGTGGAGTGCAGTCAGCTTCTTCAGCCAGTAGGCGTGAACCATGTCGGGCCCTGGTGCTGTCCAACTCTTCATACTGGAGACCCTTTCTTGGATATCTGCCACTGTGATGGTTACTGGACCCTGTTCAGGGAGGTCGCTGTGGTCTGCCCTCAGATCCACTAGCCACTGAGCATTGCCGTTATGGGTTGCATCCTTCTCCCATATGCTCTTCCAGTATTGCTCCGTCTCCAGCCTTGGTGGTGCTGTTCTCTTATTGTTCCCTTGCCACTGAGAGTACACCTTTGCTGGTTCTGTGGAGAACAGCTGGTTTATTCTCCTGCCTTCTATCTCTCTGGTGTACCTCCTCAAGCGGCTGGCCAAGGCTGTGAGTCTTTGCTTGGCAGTTTCCAAGGCCTCAGGTATGGACAGCTTGCTGTATTTCTTAGGCACCTTATTTGTCGCACCTTTCTGCAACTCCGTTAGTTGGCTAACCTCCCTCCGTGCTACTTTGATCTTGCCCTCTAGCCTCCTTCTCCATGGAGGGTACTGCCCCTTGTGGCTGTTCAACTTGTAGCCAAGCATCTCACTGATCACTGCTGCCGTATTGTAGATCAGCTTGTTAGTGTCGGTAATCGTGGTTGTAGGTATTGCCCGTAGTGCTGCATTAACATCATCTAGCAGACCTTCTGAGGGTACTTCACGTAATCTTGGTAACCGGCTACGGGGGATCCAGGTTTCAAGCTTGGCCATGATCCTATTTTTCAGGTCAGTTCCTCTCGCACTCAACGATCCTTCTCCTATCGCACTTGGGGCTATGTACCCAATCTCGGGTGGGGGTGATGATATCTCCCCCCTGACCTGGCGTCCTGACTCCTCCTTGCCGTAGCATTTGTGTTGTACCTCGTCAATCTCTAGCTGTGAGAGCAGTCCCTTCTTTCGAATGTTGGAACACTGAGCTACTAGTTGTTTCGCCGTCATTGTGGATGTTGGGTATCGAAGAATCCATAGGTCCCTCATCCTATTCATGTAGCCCCTTCCGCCGGGGTTACTTGCGTAGTAGCATTCCAACAACGCCCTGTTTTCGTATATATATATACAGTGGGGCAAAAAAGTATTTAGTCAGCCACCGATTGTGCAAGTTCCCCCACTTAAAATGATGACAGAGGTCAGTAATTTGCACCAGAGGTACACTTCAACTGTGAGAGACAGAATGTGAAAAAAAAATCCATGAATTCACATGGTAGGATTTGTAAAGAATTTATTGGTAAATCAGGGTGGAAAATAAGTATTTGGTCACCTCAAACAAGGAAAATCTCTGGCTCTCACAGACCTGTAACGTCTTCTGTAAGAAGCTTTTCTGTCCCCCACTCGTTACCTGTATGAATGGCACCTGTTTGAACTCATCATCTGTATAAAAGACACCTGTCCACAGCCTCAAACAGTCAGACTCCAAACTTCGCCATGGCCAAGACCAAAGAGCTTTCGAAGGACACCAGGAAAAGTATTGTAGACCTGCACCAGACTGGGAAGAGTGAATCTACAATAGGCAAGCAGCTTGGTGTGAAAAAATCAACTGTGGGAGCAATCATCAGAAAATGGAAGACATACAAGACCACTGATAATCTCCCTCGATCTGGGGCTCCACGCAAGATCTCATCCCGTGGGGTCAAAATGATCATGAGAACGGTGAGCAAAGATCCCAGAACCACACGGGGGGACCTGGTGAATGACCTGCAGAGAGCTGGGACCAAAGTAACAAAGGTCACCATCAGTAACACACTACAACGGCAGGGAATCAAATCCCGCAGTGCCAGACGTGTTCCGCTGCTGAAGCCAGTGCATGTCCAGGCCCGTCTGAAGTTTGCCAGAGAGCACATGGATGATACAGCAGAGGATTGGGAGAATGTCATGTGGTCAGATGAAACCAAAGTAGAACTTTTTGGTATAAACTCAACTCGTCGTGTTTGGAGGAAGAAGAATACTGAGTTGCATCCCAAGAACACCATACCTACTGTGAAGCATGGGGGTGGAAACATCATGCTATGGGGCTGTTTTTCTGCCAAGGGGACAGGACGACTGAGCCGTGTTAAGGACAGAATGAATGGGGCCATGTATCGTGAGATTTTGAGCCAAAACCTCCTTCCATCAGTGAGAACTTTGAAGATGAAACGAGGCTGGGTCTTCCAACATGACAATGATCCAAAACACACCGCCCGGGCAACAAAGGAGTGGCTCCGTAAGAAGCATTTGAAAGTCCTGGAGTGGCCTAGCCAGTCTCCAGACCTCAACCCCATAGAAAATCTGTGGCGGGAGTTGAAAGTCCGTGTTGCTCGGCGACAGCCCCAAAACATCACTGCTCTCGAGAAGATCTGCATGGAGGAATGGGCCAAAATACCAGCTACTGTGTGTGCAAACCTGGTAAAGACCTATAGTAAACGTTTGACCTCTGTTATTGCCAACAAAGGTTATGTTACAAAGTATTGAGTTGTATTTTTGTTATTGACCAAATACTTATTTTCCACCCTGATTTACCAATAAATTCTTTACAAATCCTACCATGTGGATTCATGGATTTTTTTTTCACATTCTGTCTCTCACAGTTGAAGTGTACCTCTGGTGCAAATTACTGACCTCTGTCATCATTTTAAGTGGGGGAACTTGCACAATCGGTGGCTGACTAAATACTTTTTTGCCCCACTGTATATATATATATATATATATATATATATATATATATATATATATGCACAGTGTCTGAGGGTGGCAGGAGACACACCGTCTGGGCCGGGAGCTTTTCGAGCATTCAGACTCTTAAACTGCTTCCTCACATCTGCTTCATGAATATGAATCTGCTTCATGAATATGAAGCAGATGTATATACTGCAATATACAGTATATGTATATATGCACTGACCTGCAAAAAACAAAATAATCAGACAATAAGCACTAAGAAAAGTACATTTATCCTAACACACCTGACACCTGAGACCTGACAACTTTTTTCCTGAAACCCGAGGATGTCCTAAAATGTACACCGTACTTGAGGCTAAGTCACAAGAATGGAAACACTTTGGAAAATGACTCCCTGTTGCTGGAAACTTGCTTAGCCATATAACTGGAGGAGACAAACATAACCACTTGGGGGCGCCACAGTGACACAATGTAGGGCTCCGCTGGCACAGGTGTGACTGACTTAAAGGCAGTAAAGAGTGTGTGGGCTGTGTGCCGGTGGTTGTGATGTATTAAACACAGCAGACAAATACACCAGGTCAGACAGGATGGTGAGTTTCTACATTTCTATAAAACAACATGAGATTGGGCAATCATAATGAAGCAGTTCATTTTCAATTTGTAGATTCAAGCTGCTCTTCGTATTTTGTCCACTAGATGTCACCAAAGAGCACTGTGTTGTAAAGCTTCCAGCAAGCTTCAGAACACTTAATTTGTGAATTACCAGACTCCACCATGTTTCTGTCATGGGATGTACAATAACCCAAACACAGAAGTAAACAAAGCAAACTTTAATTTGGCTGATGACAGAATCCAGAATCTCAGAGTCCATGCAAAGAAACAGCAAACTAAATCCAGCAAACTCAGCAGGAAACACACAAAGACCAACAACAGCACTGAGACAAAGACTGTGTCCAAATCCAGGTGTATGCTGAGGAAATATGAATGATGCTGATAGGATGAGCAAAAGCTCAGAAATACATTCAAAGTTCTTCACTGTGACATTTTGAGGCAGTTTGTGGATCTGCAGCTACACTACATGAACATCTGTGTGAGGCTCATGAGTTAAAGGCAAACAAGAAGTAGAATCCAGACTGAGGCCGGTTTCTCACTGAGTCACAACATCAGTTTTCTATAAAACAACATGAGAAACACAGAAAAAACAGTGTGAAATAAACTTTTCTCCTGTTTGAAAGCAGAAGGTGAGGAAAAGAAGGGAGGCTCTGGTGCCGTCCTAGAGATCAGTGAGACTTGAGCTGGATCCCTTCTGTGGGAGGAAGCATCCTCTGTACAGAGTCTGTGTTGATGAATGTCTGTGAGCAGGAAGTTCAATACAGATAGAATACAGCTAAAGTAGGATAACTCCATATCACACCCTCATAT
Source organism: Aulonocara stuartgranti (assembly GCF_965226115.1). Lineage (NCBI taxonomy): Eukaryota > Metazoa > Chordata > Actinopteri > Cichliformes > Cichlidae > Aulonocara > Aulonocara stuartgranti. The sequence continues at coordinate 75,061,985 of NC_138941.1, read as the reverse complement.
TCATCTTAATAAGCAAAGACCTGATCCCTGAAGTGGATCATCATCACTGCTGTTTGAACATCAGATTTCAGACACATGATGGCAAGAAGAAGAAATCCCAGCACAGAGTCTGCAGAGCCGTGTCTGCAACACACAGACACACAACTGACTTCTTCAAGCTTCTGGAAACGTACATTAACTGCAGCACGACAACCGCACCAAGGTCATCGTCCAGCATCCGCTCAGAGCCCATACAGCATGTCGGTATCTCTGTCCAATCAGTGAGGTGCTCTAACATCACCCACCAATCACACCTGTACAAAGATAAAGTCCAATAAACACAGCGAGTGACCGAGTCTTCAGGAAAAAGGTGGACACAGTGCAGAGACCAGATTTTCAGCCAAATATCTAAATTAACTGTAAATTCATTGGCGAATGGGAAAAAAAAAATTCACGTATAAAACCTAAATCTAATAGAGGACTAAATCACTCAAAGTTTCCTGACCTGACACCAAAAATTAGGACTCAAAAATACTTGTTTATGGGGTTTTACGTCTAATACCATCTTTGCTGTTATTTCTCCCTTGGAGCTAAGAGGGATCACTGAGGTTTGATCAGGAGGAAGATATATCATAAAACACTGGCGCCGGGAGTCCATCGGTCTACCTAAACAAAGGGCTCTTATACTCAAACAGATTTGGTGTCCTCCCATACTACATATCAGAAAAAGAAGGTACGACCTCTCTCATGACCTTAGGACATGTTTCTAAGTACAAATGACAATCCTAAAATATCACTCTGACAGTATCTTACTGTCCAATAAAGCAATATAGTAGGAAACATAAATATATGGACTGTCTATGGATAATAAAAGGTCTGCAAAATGCATGTAAAAAGAAAAATACACTTCAGCTCTCTAAGAAAGAGAACTGAAGATGCTGAAATTAGATATGATATAATATATATATATATATATATATATATATATATATATATATATATATATATTAAAAAATATATATTAAGATATAATAAGGACTAAGAAGCAATTAGATGATAATAGAAATAATATTAAATGTTTATGGGAAAAACTGAACAGTGTTATAAAACGTGGGGCTAGACTAAACAACTATCCCAATTATTTCATTGATAATGACCATGAAGAATAAAATATGAATGTTGTGGCAAATAGTCTCAATGAATTCTTTGTAACTGCTGTACCAAATTTAGCAAGAACAATCAAAACACATCTGCATTTATCTCTATGAAAGCCAAAGAAGAGGCCACGCCCACAAACACTGTGACAGAAGAGCCTAAAAACAGATGTTAGCCCACATCTGTGCTCCGACACAGCTGGGAGAATAAAGTTTACTTGACTGTCACATGATTCATGCCAAACCTTTAACCTGCACAGTTTGTGTGTTAGTTTGAAGTTCGACACATCAGAGTTTCACTCATTAAAAAGCACATGTTGATATTCTGCTTCTCAAACTAGTCCATCTCTGTTTCTTCTTCTTTTTCTCTCACAGCTTGGTCTTCTTTCTTCTTCCATCTCCATCAGGCTGCTCTCTCCACCTCACACTGACTCCACCCACCCCTTCCTCCTTAAGCTGTCAGACAGCAGCAATTATTAGAAGATTGTGGAAATCCATATTGTCACTACAATGCTTTTCTTGTCATGTCAAATCCAGAAATGGGTATTTATATTAAAGATGTGAGTGTGAAGGTGGAGTGTGGGAACTTGTCAGCACGTCTGCTTTCACAACAGGGTCATTCAGATCCACAGAATTGTTTATACAGTTACAAAAAACAAAACATCTGCCCACTGAGTCCAGCTCTGTCTGCATATGTGTTTAGTAGTAATTTGTTTTTGCAGCTAGCAAAACAACAGTTGTCGTCATATTGGAATCCTGACTTCTCTTTTTGTTTTTTTGTTTTGTTTTTTGTCCCGTTTGGATCTATAGCCATCAGAATTGTTGTCTTAAGGCCAAGAAAGATGCCAAGCGGATTTATTTTACCCAGTGGATCATCATGGCCTTGCCATATTGGTCCATTTGATTGACCTTTATTATAATTATGAATTTATTTTATTTTCAGTTGCTACAAACGGGACAGACATGACTGTGGGATAGGACAGGGAGAAAGAATGAAAGAAAGAGAGGGAGAGAAAGAAAGAAAACCAAAGGGGAGAAGAGACGGTGAGAAGGGGGGGAAGAGAGACAAACAAACAAAAAAAACAAAACACCTGGATCACCTGTATGGAGAAAAAAAAACAGAAGAGAAAGCAAACAACAAAGAGCAACATAATAAGAGAAAAAAAGCACCATCACAATAAACTAGCTAGCAGTAGATATCAATAGTTACTAAATAATAAACGATATTGTTCAGCACGCAAGATAGACAGCGCACAGTGTGCTTTGAGGCAGCAGCCAAGAAAGCTGTAGTCCGCGTCTGTGAATACCCATGTGTACACCTGTGTGCATACCTGTGTGGATCAGCATGCTTGCATTCCAAAGGTTTCTCCATGTAATGATCTGCTAGGGAGTGTGGGGAGCCACAGCCCTGTCCTCTATGGTATCAAGCAGGTATGGAGGAGATCAAAACTCCAGACATCCAGAGGCCCCCAGAACACAAGAGACCAAGGAAGACCAACAGAGGGGCAGCCGCGCCACTGTCCCAGTAAGAGCTGAGGAGAGTCCCAGATGAGGGCTCACTCAGCAGCCGCGGAGCAGAAGTCAGGGGGAGTTGCAGTGACGCGCCCGTGAGCTCCGCCGGCAGCCAGCCGTGCCTGAGTGACCGAGCCCCAGGCCGAGAGGTCGGGGGCACCCCACCTCCGAAGTGGCCCGAGCGAGCCCCAGGCTCCAGGCCCCGATAAGCGGCCGCCAAGGAGTGAGCCGGTGTGTACCTGGACGCCCATCCCCAGACACAAAGAACCACCAACACACCGACACCTGAGGGAGTCCGCCACCGGCAGGGGAAGTGGTGGTGGGTGGAGATAGGCCTCCAAACCTTGGAGGGCCTGAGGTGTCCCCAGAGAGGTGGCGTCTGATACCCAACCTGACATATAGACACAGACATACAGGCACACACAGATACAAACATCCATTCCCACCCTCATGCTCTCATATGCACTTACTCCACACTCAACCGACGTGGAGACACGATCACACTCCCCAAGCGTACTCTACAAACCGGGTCTAGGTACCCTTGCCCCTGGAGGGGGGAACCGCACCCAGACTCCTGACTTCTCTGATGAGGCTAACTGTCATGATCAACGAGGCGAGCCGTGTGGAACTTTTTAAAGGACCCAAGATGCAGGCATAAGTGATGTGAGTGGGCTTTTATTGAAGAGGAATACAAACAGAAAAGGCAAAGGTGTGGATGGAAACTAAGCAAAACCTAAACTGGAGAAAGCTAACAAAACAGTAGTGATGTGTCCTGTGTGTCGAAGCGTCGAATCGTGTGTCGAGTAATCTCGGGGGCGTTTTTGTGAAGCGCGTATCGAGGCTTGCTTTGATTACGTATGCAGTGACGCTCGAGGCCTCGCGGGCAGTCTGTACCACGTGACTGATTCAGGGACTGGTTCACCGGTTCGCGCCAGATTCGAAATAAAATGGGCAGAAAAACAGCTGATTCCCCATCACACTGTGTTGTGGAATTGGATTACGTACGTGCTACATAGTTACTTGAGCATTTCTTCTTCAATGGAACCAGCAAGGAAGAGATTTTTTTTTTTAATTTTGTCTCTCCTAATAAAGTAGGCACACAGTAATAAATATCACAAATGATAAACACCAAAATATAAATAAACAACACTACACATCCTATAATCTGATTTCTGTCTTTTAGTTTATTAAAAAGTGAAGCACCAAACACTAATTTGTGTCATTATCCAAATGTACATAAGCATGATTACACAGGTATGCTGAATATTTTTATAAAATCGTTTTTCTGTTTTAGCCTCAGCTACGTTGACACAAAGGCATCTGCTGTGATGCTCACACATTAGATAAAGTCTCGAAAGTGTCAGCTTTCTTTTTATAGTTATACAAATATGCAAATGTACAGATCTATGATCTGAATTATACTATTGACTGACTGTCTGAGGCTGACAGTTACACATTCATACCAAAACTCTGTCCTGATACTTCCCACTTTCTCTTTTGTATCACACACACTGAGACAATATTCGGGATAAACAACCATGAAAACAATTTATTTATTCAGTTTAGAGTTTACACATCATTATAATCACAGAGCCCGCTTCACTTGAATTGTCCACTTGATGGCGCAGTAGAGCAAATGAATCATCACAATGCTTCGAACCATGAGTCGACCAATTGAGTGGAAAGCTTCAGTTCATCGTGAGGTTTCATCTCACCATCGCTACAAAACAGACCTGAAATGGCGACGCAGGGAGACGCAGGGAGACGCAGGGAGACGCAGGGAGACGACACAGAATGATGCAGGGACTGGCCACAGATGACAGCGGGAGATAATGCATACAAACCAGCAATAGACAGGAGAACACATAGGGTTTAAATACACACAGCAGTAATCAAGGAATGAGAGACAGGAGGGGAACACACCTGGAAGAAATGAGAGCTGACGGGACAGGGGAAACATAAATTGAACACACTGACATGAGACAGAGACCTTCAGAATAAAACAGGAAACTCACAGACACAGAACCAGTCAAGACACTGAACTTGACAGACAAATTCACAAACAGACGATGACAGAGGAAACACAGAAGTGGGAGCAGTCATAGAACAAAAACCCTAACAAATGGCAAACCTTAACAAAAGATATAACAGAATAAACAAGAACATAGAATAATATAAAGAAACACAAAACACTGAGTCGTCACACTCAGGACACTAACCAGAACGCTGTTTGCTCGAGTGCGACATCATTCCCATGTCCGTATTCCAATTTCCAAGGTGAGTCGAACACACAACACACAAAGTAACGAGTAACGACACTAATATCTAAATATCTAAATCCCAGTAAATATTAATGCGTTCCTGATTTTGGCTTTGATAACTAGTTACTGTAACATGTTACCTTAATAACACGTTAGTCCCTACACTGGAAATTAGTGATCAATAATCAAAGAACACACAGATCAAACTGATTGATCAGCCATCAGAGGAGTCGGATCAATGGAGCTGCTTCTGTTCCTGATGTCCCCTGTTTGATCCTGGACCTGAACTCTCCCTGCAGAGGAGACACAAGACAGTCAGAGACACACACACACACACACACACACACACACACACACACACACACACACACACACACACAGTCAGACACACACACACACACACACACACACACACACACACAGTCAGACACACACACACACACACACACACACACACACAGTCAGACACACACACACACACACACACACACACACACACACAGTCAGACACACACACACACACACACACACACACACACACAGTCAGACACACACACACACACACACACACAGTCAGACACACACACACACACACACACACACAAACCTTTGACTTTGAGCTGTACTGTTTTCCATCTCATGATGTCTCCTTTCCTCAATAATAAACATCTGTATTCTCCACTGTCTCTCTCTGTGAGCTGTTTCAGGGTCAGACTGAGGTCTCCAGTTTTCAGCAGGTCTTCATTCATCTTCGTTCGGTCTCTGTAAACCTGGTGCTGTTCTTCAGGCTGGTCAGAGCCGTTCTCATATAGGTGGACCATTTTGACTGGATCATAATGTCGCCACTTCACCCCAACAACTTCAGGCAGGTTCTGTGATGTTCTGAAGGGCAGCTGGACAGACTCCGTCCCCTCCTCCACCTCCACCTGACACACTGAGAGGACAACAAACACAACATGAGCTGTACAAAGTGTGATTGGTGTTCAGAGCAGCATCATGTGACTCTTGTTCTGCACTAAATGAAGCGATGGAGTGGCGCCTCCTTCAGGCAGAGAAACAGCTCATGGAGAGAAATAATTATTAGAGCAAAAACAAGAGTGGAGCTGCAAATAAGGCCGAGAGGAACGCTGCAGAAAACTGTTCATGTGTGAATTCATCACTTCATAGATTTCTTTGAGCACTAAAATCAGAGCTGCTTCTATTTCTAATATGACAGCTGTACATTAGAGCTGCAACACTTTAAATGTGAGCCATAAAAACATGATACTCTACAAGTGCATTCAGCTCTGACACTGTCACATCATGAAGGAGACGTGGAAATCACTTTGTTACACAAATCAAAGTCAAATCAATTCTATTGATGGAATATTGTGTGATCAATAGACTGATCAGTTTCTAATCTGTCATCGATCAGCTGGAAATCCAGCATGTCAAACAGACAGGCAGCAGATTAGGACCAAACACAAACACAGTGAGACTTTTTCTTCACAGCAGTTGCAGGTAAACTGCAGCAACAATGCGACTCAGACAGTTTCTCTGTAACTGCAGGGCTTCCTGCGCTGCTGTTAGTCAGACACGGATCAACAGGTTGTGGATAGAAAGCAGATTCCTTCAGCAGAGGATCCATATCACACGTGAAGCATGTCGTCGGGAAACAATCAGTGAAAATGGGACACTTTGAGCCTCAAACTCTGAACATGACCTGCTGCAGACCAGCTGATGTGTTCAGTTACCATGGTGAGGAATTTCACAATAAAGGAGGCGTGCGCTCTGTCTTTTCCCGGCCCGACGCTCTGGGACGTTTTAGACAAGTTTCCTGGCAGAATACGATCCCGTCCGGAGGCCGACACCATCCTTATACACATGGGCACCAACCGGACTCCAAACAGCGCTCCCACTTCCTCAAACTGGACTTTGTGTGTCTTTGTGAGGCTGTGAAACAAGCCCACCGTAGTGTTTGTATCTGCGGCCCCACTCCCACCTGTGGCCGTGGGGCGTTTGGGCGGCTGCTCGGCCTCCACACCTGGCTCTCCTCTGTGTGTGACTCCCACAGCCTGGGCTTTAGAGACAACTTCAATGTTTTCTGGGACAGGAGGCATCTTTCTGCAGCAGATGGGCTCCACTTCAACCAATCAGGAGCCAGATCCTCTCTGCTAACATATCATATGGAGTCCAGCAGGAAACACTCCATCAAGTACCTGTCCACACCTGCCCACACCTGCTGACCGCTCCGTCACTGACTGACGTCCCCCAGGTCCTAGTCCCTATCACCTCAGTTCCACTCTAAACACTAATACATGTTCAGCTGGACTCGGAGCCTCTGGAGACATTTTGGATGTTCCAGTCATAATAACTAACAGGACAGTTTGTGCAAGGTGGAGGAAATCTGCTGCATCATCCCACTGATGAAGCATTCAGCTCCACCCTACAGTTTCTCTGCTGCCTCCATCCACCTTGGTTCACTTTGCTCTTCTTAATGTTGGAGCTCTGAATAGTCAGGCTTTTATTCTGAAGGATTTTACAACTTCCCATCAGCTTGATTTGATGTTTTGCACATAAACATGCTGCTTGCTAAAGTAAATTTATTTCTCTCCTTTAATTCATTCTAATAAGCACAGCCCAGAGCTCTTTGGAGCTCTTTGGAGCTCAGTGTAGCGTCTTTGAAATCCTGCAAGTTCTCATCAGATTACGGCATCGAGTGAGGAACGTCTTCACTTTCTAAACTTTCTGAAGGATCAAAAGAATGAGAGGAAATCCAAAACAGCAGCTCCTGATTCTTTTCTTGATGTCCCCGACCCCAGCCACCATATCTGATCTTCTTTTGTGCCAGTCTCTGTGGAGGAGCTTTGAAGGACTGTGGCACAACTGAAACGCTCATCAAGCTGTGTAGATATGATTCTACTCCATTGAAAAACAAACAATAAAAGCAATTCTAAAACGTTCTGGAAGCCAGTGTAAACAGGCCAAGACTGGGGAAATATGGCGGCGTTTATATATGCCTGTGAAGAGTTGGGCTGCAACATTCTGAACTAGCTGAAGACGAGAGAGCAGAACCAGGCTGACACCAAAAATAAAGAATGTTACAGTAATAAAGAACTTTCTCGAAGTCAGCAGACGACAAATTGTTCTTAATCTTATCAACAACCGTAAGCTGGAAGAAGTTGAATTTATTTGTTTCTCATATGAAAAACCACCATCAGAGAACACTCTCAGATTTTTTTTACAAAGGGAATTCTGGACTTTTCCAGAGGGGCAAGGTCACCCTTTAAGGGTCAGAAGGTCCAAATAGTACAATTTTTTTTTTGTTCATTTACATTCAAAACATTTAATGTCATCAAGGAAGTCTAGCAAAAAAGAGTCTCTTGATGCATGCTCAATCATCTAGGAAAGTAAACCCTAAAAAGTTGATTCTGTTCATCTCATGTACCCTTAGGCCACCACCAGGAAATCCTATGATTCACTGTGTCAAATGCCGCACTCAGATCTACAGGGAGTGCAGAATTATTAGGCAAGTTGTATTTGTGAGGAATAATTTTATTATTGAACAACAACCATGTTCTCAATGAACCCAAAAAACTCATTAATATCAAAGCTGAATGTTTTTGGAAGTAGTTTTTAGTTTGTTTTTAGTTTTAGCTATTTTAGGGGGATATCTGTGTGTGCAGGTGACTATTACTGTGCAGAATTATTAGGCAACTTAACAAAAAACAAATATATACCCATTTCAACTATTTATTTTTACCAGTTAAACCAATATAATATCTCCACATTCACAAATATACATTTCTGACATTCAAAAACAAAACAAAAACAAATCAGCGACCAATATAGCCACCTTTCTTTGCAAGGACACTCAAAAGCCTGCCATCCATGGATTCTGTCAGTGTTTTGATCTGTTCACCATCAACATTGTGTGCAGCAGCAACCACAGCCTCCCAGACACTGTTCAGAGAGGTGTACTGTTTTCCCTCCTTGTAAATCTCACATTTGATGATGGACCACAGGTTCTCAATGGGGTTCAGATCAGGTGAACAAGGAGGCCATGTCATTAGTTTTTCTTCTTTTATACCCTTTCTTGCAGCCACGCTGTGGAGTACTTGGACGCGTGTGATGGAGCATTGTCCTGCATGAAGATCATGTTTTTCTTGAAGGATGCAGACTTCTTCCTGTACCACTGCTTGAAGAAGGTGTCTTCCAGAAACTGGCAGTAGGACTGGGAGTTGAGCTTGACTCCATCCTCAACCCGAAAAGGCCCCACAAGCTCATCTTTGATGATACCAGCCCAAACCAGTACTCCACCTCCACCTTGCTGGCGTCTGAGTCGGACTGGAGCTCTCTGCCCTTTACCAATCCAGCCACGGGCCCATCCATCTGGCCCATCAAGACTCACTCTCATTTCATCAGTCCATAAAACCTTAGAAAAATCTGTCTTGAGATATTTCTTGGCCCAGTCTTGACGTTTCAGCTTGTGTGTCTTGTTCAGTGGTGGTCGTCTTTCAGCCTTTCTTACCTTGGCCATGTCTCTGAGTATTGCACACCTTGTGCTTTTGGGCACTCCAGTGATGTTGCAGCTCTGAAATATGGCCAAACTGGTGGCAAGTGGCATCTTGGCAGCTGCACGCTTGACTTTTCTCAGTTCATGGGCAGTTATTTTGCACCTTGGGTTTTCCACACGCTTCTTGCGACCCTGTTGACTATTTTGACTGAAACGCTTGATTGTTCGATGATCACGCTTCAGAAGCTTTGCAATTTTGAGACTGCTGCATCGCTCTGCAAGATATCTCACTATTTTTGACTTTTCTGAGCCTGTCAACTCCTTCTTTTGACCCATTTTGCCAAAGGAAAGGACGTTGCCTAATAATTATGCACACCTGATATAGGGTGTTGATGTCATTAGACCACACCCCTTCTCATTACAGAGATGCACATCACCTAATATGCTTAATTGGTAGTAGGCTTTCGAGCCTATACAGCTTGGAGTAAGACAACATGCATGAAGAGGATGATGTGGACAAAATACTCATTTGCCTAATAATTCTGCACTCCCTGTATATATACACTTGTGCCCCCCTTCTACGTGTTTACGCTGAGGAGGAGATTGTGTGTCTCCCTTTTATATGTATATATGTATAGTGACAATAAAGGCATTCTATTCCATTTTATTCTATTCACTTCACAATAAAACCTGTATCTACAGCACTGACCTCTGACTTCCAGCTCCACCTTTCTCTTCAGGAGGATGTTTCCCTCCCTGCTGTAGACGGTGCAAGTGTAGGTGGAGTTGTCTCCATCTGTGGGGTATTTCAGGGTCAGACTGAGGTCTCCAGTTTTCACCAGGTCTTCATTCATCTTCGTTCGGCCTCTGTAAGCCTGGAACTGTTCTTCAAGCTGGTCAGAGCCGTTCTCATACACGTGGACCTTCATGATGTATCTGTCATTCCACTCCACTTTAGCGTCTTCAGGCAGGTGAAGTGTGGTGTTGAAGGGCAGCTGGACAGACTCCACCCCTGAATCCACCTCCACCTGGGGGACTGAGAGGACAACAAAGCACAACATGAGCTTGGATGGAGACATTTGGAAGCCCTGGTTTAGAGCTATATCGTTCTTTAGAATATCATGTGACCAAAGATAAATGAGGTTCTGTTTGTACATCCAATCTGAAATATCTTTTTCTTGTGTTGTTAGCTTCCTGCTTTTATGATCCTATTAGTGAAAAGGAGGTCACACAAACGTACCCCCATGACACACACACACACACACACACACACACACACACACACACACACTCTTGCACATGCATACATGTGCACACACATACACATAGTGCCTTGTCTTTTAGAACCATTGGGGGGGTTTTACGAGGGGAGGTGCTTGTGTAAACTATTGTGAATTGTAACAGTTTTTCAATAAAAGGCTACGAGGAGGGCTCGTAGCCTCCTCGTACATGAAGGAACCTTTTAAATACAAGCGCGTCCATGCTCACAGGTGTACACACGGGTGATCACATACACAAACTACACCCTTTTTGGCTCCTACCTCAAAGCACACTGTGAGCTGTCGATTTTACGTGCTGCACAATAATATTCAATGTTTAGTATTTACTGTTATATTCACAAAGATCATCGCGAGGATGTTATTTATGATATTGCTCTCTCTTTTTTTGCTTGTTTTCTCTTTTTTCTTTCTCAACAGGTGATCCAGGTGATTGATATATGTATTTTTGCCTTTTTGTTTTTGTTTTTTGCCCTTTGTCACCGTTCCTCTTCCCCGCTGTTTTTATTTCCCTCTTTCTTTATCCTTTTGAACTTTGTTTTTCTTCACAGAGTAAATGTGAGCAGTGAAGGACTCTACAGGGTGGGCCATTTATATGGATACACCGTAATAACATGGGAATGGTTGGTGATATTAAAGTCCTGTTTGTGGCATATTAGTATATGTGAGGGGGCAAACTCCTCAAGATGGGTGGTGACTATGGTGGCCATTTAGAAGTCGGCCATCTTGGATACAACTTTTGTTTTTTTTCAATAGGAAGAGGGCCATGTGACACATCAAACTTATTGGTAATGTCACAAGAAAAACAATGGTGTGCTTGGTTTCAACTTAACTTTATTCTTTCATGAGTTATTTACAAGTTTCTCTTTGTTCACAGCCATTGACATGTCGAAGAGGTTAACATGTTAGGAGCGGATCGAAGTTGTGTTGATATCTGGTGAACACAGTAACTGGGTCATTGCAGCAGATCTTTGATAAATATGCTTTTATTATACCAGTGGCATCAATCAGACCACTGGTTAGGGTTATGCAGATGAGGAGACTGCTTCCACCTAAAAAGAGAGCTTGTTTGGGGACTGAGACAGTGAAAGATGGCACAGTGTGGCGTGAAGAACAGGTGGGGACCTGTCTCCCTTTCACCCCAATAGAAGCGTACGCTGCAGATGGAGAGCCAATGGCTAAGGCCAGGAGAAGTATCTCGAGTCGCCTTCAGAGCTTCCTGTGTTTCATCACTCTTGACATGCTTCGTAGCATTCGAGAATGGACTATTCAACATGCACAGCAAACGGAGCATGTTCATTGGTTCATGGACCTCCCTGAACTAATGGCATTTATTGCAATTGTCATCTTGCGGGGGGTTTACATGGTTCCATCTCTACGTGACTGCTGGTCAGCAAACCTGGGAAACCCACAGATAATTGGAACTATGGCACGAAACCGCTTCCAAGACATCATGCAACACCTACGCTTTGATGACAAGTCCACCCGCAGTGATCGAGCAAAGACTGATAAGTTCGCTGCAATTTCCAGTGTGTGGGGATCATTTGTCACCAACTGCATCACATGCTACAACCCTGGTCTACATATCACCGTTGATGAACAGCTTTTCCCATCAAAGACTCGGTGCTGTTTCCTGCAGTATATTGCAAGTAAGCCGGACAAGTTTGGGATCAAGTTTTGGGTGGCTTGCGACCTAAAATCCAAGTACATTTGCAATGTCTTCCCATATCTTGGCAAGGACCCCAATCGTCCCCCTGGGGAGAGACTTTCTGAAAATGTAGTAATGAGGCTGATGGAACCATTCCTAGACAAGGGCAGAAATGTTACCACGGACAATTTTTTCACATCGCTTTCACTTGCGCAAAAACTTCTTAGACGGAAAACCACCATCCTCGGCACAGTCAACAAGATTCGCAGGGAAATTCCTCAATCCACTAGACAGACAGATCGCAATGAATTCACCACTCAGGTATGTTGCAGGTCTTTTGTGGTTCTATGTTTATGTGTTTCATTGTGTGTAAAAGGGCTATGGAAATAACAATTTATCTTATTTCTTAGGTGTTTTCAACCTCTGCTGCCACGCTGACGGCGTATGCGGCCAAACGGAAGAAGACAGTCTATATTCTTAGCAGCATGCACAGCGTGGTTCAGACTTGCTGAAAATGTTGAAATGTACTCACTCACTTTTTATTATTATTTGTAAATATGTGTACAAATGGTTGGTTTTTTGTACTGTTTTTATCAATAAATCTCAGCAACAAAGGACATACACCCATGTGTGTTGATTTCTCCCTAAGATGGCAAACTGAAACACTCCAAGTTGGTGACTTTTGGAGATTTATTTCCCTGGATGATTGAGAATGCATCAAGACGAACACAAAAGGAAGTTCACAGCTTTTAGCAGCTCCCCCACCCCCTCATTCACACACCCCCACTCCCCTCCCTCCAGAATTCCCAGGTAACAACCTATTTTACATATGAATGACTAGCCAATTTAGCTTCCACTTGGCTGAAGCTAAAGCCTAGCTAAAAGCCATTTGGCTGGTAGGAGGGTTTTAAAGGTAGAAAAGCCAACTGGCTGCTCTCCGGGGCTCTAAGTGGTAACAGAGGCCACACATAATAGAGGACACACTCTTGACCTACTGATCTCCAAGGGCCTGAGCATTTCAAAGGTTACTGTGTCTGATGTGGGCGTGTCTGATCATTACTGTGTTTTCTTTGAAAGTAAAATCTCAGCCCACATAAATATATCAACAACAGTGATCAAAAAACGGTGTATAACTGAACACAGTAGTACAATTTTTAACCAGGTCTTCCCATTAACACCTGACCTGTCCAGAGGGTCAGTCAATGAGCTCGTCAATAGCTTCAATGCTAACATGTTAAATGTAATGGACACTATTGCTCCCATTAAGGTGAAGGTTATCTCTGGAAGGAAGACGTCTCCATGGAGAAACTCCACACTGGTGAAAAATTAAAAAAGAGAGTGTAGGAAAGCTGAGCGCAGATGGAGAAAAACAAACCTCCAGGTTCATTATGACATTTATAAAGAGAAACTTCACAATTATAATTTACAACTGAGGAGTGCAAGGAGATCCTACTTCTCTGACATCATCACCAAAAACAGCCATAATGCTCAGGTCTTATTTTCTACAGTTGACAGGCTAACAAACCCTCCTGTGTCAGTGGCAGCTGAACTTCATTCGACCATGGCCTGCAATGACTTTGCCAAATTCTTCACAGAAAAAATCCAAAAGATTAGACAAGCAATTGGTACATCAACAGCAGATCCAGGATATGTACTGTGTCCACCGAAAAACTGTTTAAACACCATGAAACAGTTTCACCCGATTAACAGCAAAGACCTAGAGGACATCTTAGGTCAACTGAACTCCTCCTCCTGCTGTTTAGATGTCCTGCCAACAAGTTTTTTCAAAAAGGTCTCAAAGACTTTAGAGTCAGACCTGTTACAGATCGTCAACTTTTCTTTATTATCAGGTGTGTTTCCAGAATCACTAAAAACTGCTGTAATAAAACCTATACTGAAAAAGGACAATCTTGACAAGACACAAATGAACAACTACAGGCCGATCTCAAATCTCCCATTTTTAAGTAAGATCATTGAAAAAGCAGTTTCTCAACAGCTCAGTTACTTCTTAAAACAGAATAACTGCTACGATGCCTTCCAGTCAGGTTTTAGACAGAACCACAGCACTGAAACTGCTCTGACCAAAGTGTTTAATGACATATGTCTGAATACAGACAGTGGAAAAATGTCAGTCTTAGTTTTACTGGATCTCAGTGCAGCATTTGATACAGTTGACTACAACATATTACTCAAACGACTGGAGAACTGGACAGGTCTTTCAGGAACTGTACTAAACTGGTTCAAAACATACTTAGAAAACAGGAAATACTTTGTATCAATAGGTAACTTCACATCTGAGCAGACAAGTATCACATGTGGAGTTCCCCAAGGTTCCATCTTGGGACCCCTTCTGTTTAACATCTACATGCTCCCACTGGCACAGATTATAAACAACAACAAAATAAACTATCACAGCTATGCAGATGACACACAAATATATATCACAATGTCACCAGGAGACCAAGGCCCTGTACAGGTTCTTGGTAAATGCATTGAGGAAATTAATGACTGGTTGTGCCACAATTTTCTCCAGCTAAACAAAAACAAAACTGAGGTAATAGTCTTTGGCGCCAAAGAAAAACGATTACAGGTCACCAGAGAACTTCAATCTATACATCTAAAAACCACAAACCAGGTGAGAAATTTGGGTGTAGTGATGGATGCAGACCTAAACTTAGAAAAACACACTAAGATAATAACAAAGTCAGCTTACTATCACCTCAAGAATATTTCAAGGATAAAAGATCTCTTGTCTCAACAGGACCTGGAAAAACTAGTCCATGCATTCATCTTTAGTAGGCTTGATTACTGTAACAGCATCTTTACAGGTCTACCTAAAAAATCAGTCAGACATCTACAGCTCATTCAGAACTCTGCTGCTCGAGTCCTCACTAAGACCAAAAAAGTGGACCACATCAGTCCAGCTCTGAGGTCTTTACACTGGCTGCCTGTCCGTCAGAGGATAGACTTTAAAGTTCTGATGCTGGTCTATGAAGCTCTGAATGGTTTAGGACCAAAATACATCAGTGACCTCCTGACCCAGTATGAACCTTCCAGATCCCTCAGGTCATCTGGATCCAGTCTTTTATCAGTTCCCAGAGTCAGAACCAGACACGGAGAAGCTGCATTCAGCTTTTATGCTCCTTATATCTGGAACAAACTCCCAGAAAGCCTCAGATCAGCTGAAACACAGTTTATTTAAATCCAGGTTGAAGACTCACCTATTCTCAGCTGCATTTGAATAAAGCACCAAATCCACACTTTTAAGCTTAAATTTCAAAACGTACATTAACTACTGATTTTATCTACTGTTCTGATTTTATCTGTTTTGATTTTATATACTGTTTTGTTTGTTTGTTTGTTTGTTTTAATCAATTTTAAATCATGCTTTTTATTTGTTTTTGTTTCTAATGTCTCTGTAAAGCACTTTGAATCACCTTGTTGTTGAATTGTGCTATACAAATAAATTTGCCTTGCCTTGCGGGATTTCCTTACCCAGTTGACTGAGTAGTCATTGAGATCATTTAAGATTCATTTTTAATCTAGAATCTTTTTAGTCTTTAGTCTGTTCATTTAAACACACACCTGACATTTTTGGCTTTTAGATAAAACATCAAAGAATTTATTCTCTAAAAGCTTTTAGTTTGAATCTATTTTCAGTTTATTCAAATAAAATAAACTCCTGCATGACCTCTGAACTTTCACCTGTATCTACAGCACTGACCTCTGACTTTCAGCTCCACCTTTCTCTTCAGAAGGATGGTTCCCTCCCTGCTGTAGACAGTGCAGATGTAGGTGGAGTTGTCTCCATCTGTGGGGTGTTTCAGGGTCAGACTGAGGTCTCTAGTTCTCAGCAGGTCTTCATTCATCTTCGTTCGGTCTCTGTAAACCTGGTGCTGTTCTTCAGGCTGGTCAGAGCCGTTCTCATACACGTGGACCTTCATGCTGTATCTGTCCATCCACTCCACTTTAGCGTCTTCAGGCAGGTGAAGTGTGGTGTTGAAGGGCAGCTTGACAGACTCCACCCCTGAATCCACCTCCACCTGGGGGACTGAGAGGACAACAAAGCACAACATGAGCTTGGATGGAGACATTTGTGTTGACTCTAACAGGCTGAATGCTGCTGGTTCACTGGGAGCTCACTGTTAGTGTATAAAAGGCCCCAAAGTTCATAGAATAGTTTTATTGGTGTTTATAAGTTTATATAAGTTCATTTAATATTCAGTCTTCTGTCAGTTTGGGCCAGCCCACCTTCTAGTGACATCATCCGGTTAGTAAGGTGGGCAGTTTAATGTCGGATGAGCAGTGTTGGGGGTGCACTGATTCCTGGGGAAAGTTATGTGTGCGTAAATGACAAGTAAGTATTGGCCTGTGTTGTATTTTGCCTTGATTTGTATCAGTACTGTAGTATGTTACCATTTAGGAGCTAATGTAGTCCATAGTGGGAGCCGCACATGCAACGCGTGAGTTCACCCTCATTTCATATGCTAATTTATGTTGTTAGATTACCGCGGTTTAACTTTGCTGACGCATGTACGGTCGCTCGTATGTCCATAACGTCATTCCTGTGTTATCAGACCTTCTCTGTATGTTGTATGTGATGCTTGTGATTGTTTATTTTAAAGTAGCGGAGTTTATAGCGAACAATTAGGTACGAGGATTAACAAAATAAAGAACGTAGTTCGACCGGAAGTATGGCGTTACCAGTTGCCCTTCACAATAAGAGCATTACAGCTGATTATAATGGGGATGCTTTTATTTCGTACAACTAACGGAAGTAGATCTTATTTCCCATTTAAGTATATTGTATGTCTGTATTTGAGTGTTTTACTTGTCTATTCTCTTTATTTCTTGCTATTTCCATTGTTTATTTCCTTTGTAGGAAACCAAACACACACACACACCTATGTGTTAGGATGCCTGGGTCGTTAACCCAGGGTTTTTGAGTTTATTATATTATTTATAATTTCTAGTCTTTGGTTTCTTTGTTAGAGTTCTGTCTTTTGGTTTATGTCTCTGTGTTATCCTTAGCTGCTGTCTCCCCTGTCGGTTATATCCCCGTGTCCAGTCAGTGTCTGTGTCTGCCCTGGTCCCACGTCTCTGTTCCCTCTGTAGTGCCTGTCTGTGTGTCTAAAGTTCAGTCTGTGTTATGTTTCCTGTTTTACTTTGAAAGTCCGTGTTCTCATGTAAATGCGTGTGGCTGTGCTTCCTTTGTTTCGTTAGGCCTGATTTGCCCCAGCTGTGTTTCCCTCCTGTTACTCATTCCCTGATTGCTCCCTCTGTGTATTTAAGCCTTGTGTTTCTGTGTCTGTGTCGCGTCGTCCCTCATGCTGTGTGGATCTCCCTGTGGCTCACTGTGAGTTTTGTTTATTAGTTTCCAGTTTAGTTTAGTTTGCTTTTTTATGACTTGCCCCTGCCAGCAAATAAAGCTGAGTTTTTGTGTTTAAACCTCATGCCTGAGTGCCTGCATTTTGGGTCCAACTCCTGCCTGCCACACAGCGACTCATGACACTATGTACACCCGCTGTGTTTACAGCCCCAGAAATTGAGTGGTGACAATAAAGTGCCTCAAACGGAACCTCAAGCTCCCTTCTTTCATACTCTGGGACAATTTGGCCTTAAGTGGTGTTCTGGCCGACACACCGGGGTGACCGTAGTGCTCAGAGACTGAATCAGTGCCACAGCCATGCCTATCTTTGATATCTCCACTACATTTAGATAGAAAGTGGTCAGTGTGAAGAGGAGACGCAGCAGAAAGATGAAGCCTGACAGCAATCCCAAAAAGTTGATATATTTAGAAAATATATCAGTGCAAATTATATGTCTATATCATAATGTCTGGTGCTTTTGTGTTTATTGGTTTGTTTTTATTTTATGAGCTGATTATTAAATGCCGCTCCAGCTAGTCAGAGAATCCCCTGCTGCCCTGTGCCGCAAGCAGTAGGGCACCTTGGTTAAAGAGGGCAGCCTAACTACAGCAAATAGGCATTAGAAAACTGATCGGTGCCCATGCAATCACAAAAATGTGCTGGCATGATGCCAGGGCCGCATGAGTGCAAGAAACTCTTTTTTGCTGATATCCATGATGACACCCTGGGCAATGGCCCATGTTGCCCATATCAAAAACTGCCGCTGCTTTCAGATGAAGTCTCACACATGAACTTTGCTCCTACAGTTCATCTGCTGAAGCTTTTACATTTGGCTGTAAATCAATTAAAAATCAAAACAGACACAAACATCAGACATGCTAACACTGTAACATTATTGGATGGAGCCCACTGAGACTGAACCACCATCATGAGTATGACCTCTGACCTTTGACCTGTATCTACAGCACTGACCTCTGACTTTCAGCTCCACTTGTTTCTTCAGCAGGATGTTTCCCTCCCTGCTGTACACGGTGCAGGTGTAGGTGGAGTTGTCTCCATCTGTGGGGTGTTTCAGGGTCAGACTGAGGTCTCCAGTTCTCAGCAGGTCTTCATTCATCTTCGTTCGGTCTCTGTGAACATGGTGCTGTTCTTCAGGCTGGTCAGAGCCGTTCTCATACACGTGGACCTTTGTATTGTAATTATTCCACTCCACTTTAGCGTCTTCAGGCAGGTGAAGTGTGGTGCTGAACAGCAGCTGGACAGACTCCACCCCTGAATCCACCTCCACCTGGGAGACTGAGAGGACAAAGCACAACATGAGCTTGGATGGAGACATTTGCGTTGACTCTAACAGGCTGAATCAATCAGCCTTTATTTATAAAGCACTTTTCATACAAAAAATGTAGCACAAAGTGCTTTACATAGTTAAAAGCAGTCCACCCCACCGTCCAACTCACTCCCCACACTCTCATTAACATAAATGATGTGAATACACACATATCCCCTGAGCTCCTCCAGCAGGCTGTTCCACAGACGAGGGCCATACCACTGAAAAGCTGCCTCTCTGTGAGTATGTGTCCTGACTTTAGGAACAATCAAAAGGCCAGTACCAGAGGACCTCAGGGTCCGCGAGGGTTCATATGGTAAAAGCAGATCTGAGAGATAAGAAGTAGTGATGGGTCGTTCGCAAACGAAATGGCTCTTAGATCCGACTCTTTGAAGTGAACAACGCGAGCCAGCTCCTTATCGCGAGCCGTCACTTTTTTTTTTCTCTTTTCTTTCTCTCAGCCTCTCTCGCACTTTTTTCCCGCTTCACTCAGCAAGCGAGCCTTGTGCTTTACGCTGGGCAGAGGGGGGAGGGGCGGTAGTTACACTCGCAGTAGCACAGGAACAGAGCCAGAGGGAGAGAGAGAGAAAGAGAGGCAGGGACAACAACGTCACATTAGAAAGGTATAGTAATCATCCACAACTATTTTCAGTTGCAGATGATAAAGGATTCAGAAAGTTTATTCATGCAGGCCCATATGACAGAGAATGTGCATCTTCTTTTTGTTTTCTTATTTTTTCATATTTATATTTAATTGTGTTGTGGTTTGCAGTGTTTTGTGTTGTTTCACTTTAAATTTGTAAAAGGAAAAAGCGGAAAATTTAAATAGTTAAAAGTTGAAATGTGAATAGTTGATTTTTGTATTATATGATTTATTTATTACATTTTTTGTGGAGTGAATAAATAAAAGTATATTTACAGTGGCCCCTACAGACAAAGCACGTTAAAAACTCCAAAACATGTAAAAACACGTAAAAACTCAGAAGCACATAAAAACTCAAAACACGTACAAAAGACAACAGAAGTGCTCCAGGATGCTGGGCGCAGTGTGGAGCTTTTGTTACCTAGTGGCTACACAAGCCAGCAAGTACCAACGACCGGATTTGGTGTGTGGTAGTAACAGGTAAATGAACTTTTTATTTTAAATTATTTGAATATATATATATATATATATGAGTGCCTGTGTATAAATACACAAACAATACACACATGCTTTCAATTGTGTAATTTAAGTGATCTAGTAGCTCTGCTTTGGAAGTTCAATTCATGCTAGAAATGTGTTTTATATTTATATATAAACATATATAAATAAAACCACTTTTTTTTTTACGTTAGTAATTCCTTTTGTGCACAATTTTATAGTATTGTTAATAATAAATTAATTAAAGCAACAAAACAACCTGAAGAGCCGGTTCGGAGCCGAAAGAGCCGGTTCTCTAAAAAGAGCCGGAAATCCCATCACTAATAAGAAGGCCCAAGACCATTAAGACATTTGAAAAACCAATAAAAGAACTTTAAAATCGATCCTGAAACACACGGGGAGCCAATGCAGCGCTTCTAAAACCGGTGTAATGTGGGCCCGCCCTCTGGTCTTCGTCAGCACATGAGCTGCAGAGTTTTGTAAAAGTTGTAAAGGTGAAATATTCTTCTTAGGAAGACCAGAGAGCAGGGCATTACAGTAATCAATGCGACTGGTAATAAAAGCATGCATCAGCATCTCCGTGTTGGCCCGAGAGAGAATAGGGCGGACTCTGGCTATATTTTTTAGATGATAAAATCCAATTTTGGTTACATGTTTAATATGTGGGATAAAACCAAGCTCAGAGTCAAAAATAACACCCAGGTTTTTCACTTGTAGCGATGGACAGTGAAAATGCCTCTAATTTAGACAAGAGTTTCTCTCTCTGAGCCTCAAGACCGATGATTAAAACGTCAGTTTTGTCCTGGTTAAGCTGTAAAAAGTTTTCTGCCATCCAAGATCTTATATCTAAAATACAGTTAAAAAGGGCATCCATTGGTCTGGTGTCATCAGCAGACACAGAGATGTACAGCTGCGTGTCATCAGCGTAACTGTGGAAGTTCACTCCTGATGACACAGCCAAGAGGGAGCATATACAAATTAAAAAGTACAGGGCCTAGAACCGACCCTTGAGGCACACCACATGTCATTCTATGGATCTTAGAGGAGCATGTATCCATACTCACCATAAAAGTTCTGTCTGAGAGATATGAAGTGAACCAGTTGTGTACAGCACCAGAGAGGCCCACCATGTGTTTCAGTCTGTTTAAAAGAACAGCGTGGTCTACTGTATCAAAGGCTGCGCTCAGATCCAGTAGCACCAGGACTGAGAGCTTTTGGGCGTCCCAGTTACATCTAAGATCATTTAAAACCTTTAGGAGAGCCGTCTCTGTGCTGTGGTTCACCCTAAATCCAGACTGGAATATCTCCAGGATCTGTCTATCATTTAGAAAGTCATTAATCTGAGTAAAAACAAGTTTTTCTAAAATTTTACTTAAAAATGGTAAGTTGGATACAGGTCTGTAGTTATTAAAATCATTACAATCCAAATTGCTCTTCTTCAGAAGGGGCCTCACCACCGCCGTTTTAAAGGCAGCAGGGAAGACATCCAACTGAAGAGAGCAATTCATCATGTATAAAAGCTCAGCCTCAAAAAATCCATAAAGTGTTTTAAAAAGTGAATAAGGGATTGGATCTAAAAGACATGTGGTGGGTCTCACTGTGGAGAAAACTTTCTGAAGGTTCTCAGCATTAACCAGGACAAAGCTGTCCAGTGTCTCCTCAGGTACAATCGAGCCCTCAGATGTGTTTACAATCATATCGCGATTAGATAAAACATCAGATCTGATGGCGCTGATCTTTCCCCTGAAGTGGTCTGCAATCTGCTCACAGAGCGAGTCTGTGGGGGTTCTTTGGGAGCTGTTAAAATCAGGGTTAAATAAATGATCTATGGTGGAAAAGAGGACCTTGGGATTATTTTTGTTAATACTGATTATTTTGGCGAAGTATGAATTTCTTGACTTCCTTAATGTATTATTGTACATTTTAAGTTGCTCGGAAAATATTTGATGGTTGATAGTATTTTTATTTTTCCTCCATCTCCTTTCTGCTGCCCTGCAATTTCTTTTGAGTTTTTTGACTTCTTCGTTTCTCCAGGGTGATGCATGTTTTACGTTAATCTTTTTGGTGGTGAGTGGAGCAACGGAGTCAAGGCTTTTCTTCAGTTTGCTGTTGAAATGATTAAAAATCAAATCACAGGGTTCAGGTAAAATCACAGGGGGGCATTCGTCTAAAACCCTGGTAAAATTTGCAGCCACTTCAGAGGTTAGATAGCGCCTCCTCACAGGTCGCACCGAGGTCTCCCGCTGAATAAAACCAGTGATGTTAAAAAACACACAGTAGTGGTCAGAGACAGCCAAGTCAACAACAGAGGACACGCTGGTGGACAGCCCATGGGTGATGAAGGCTGCTGCTTCACTGGGAGCTCACTGTTAGATAGAAAGAGGTCAGTGTGAACAGGAGACGCAGCAGAAAGATGAAGACTGACAACAATCCTAAAAGTTGATTCTGTTCATCTGGCCGTTTCAGTGGAAGGAACGTTTCGTCAATCATCCAAGTGACTTCTTCAGTCTCAGCTGACTGCAGGTTTCCCCAACATTAAAAACGGTATATACTTCTTAATCATTAAACTCTCTATACTTGATAGATAGATACTTGTATTGTAAGTGTATATGGTCCAAATGTTGAGGATCCCTCATTCTTTCACGTTTTTGTCAGTGCACACTCTGAATAGTGATGGGATTTCCGGCTCCTTTTGGAGAGCCGGCTCTTTCGGCTCCCAACTGGCTCTTCAGGTTGTTTTGTTGCTTTAATTTATTTGTTATTAACAATAATATAAAATTATGCACAAAAAGAATTACTAATGTTTTTATTTATATATGTTTATATATAAATATATACGGTGGCCCCTAGAGACAAAGCACGTACAAACTCCAAAAAGCACGTACAAACTCCAAAACACATTTCTAGCATTAGAAAGGACCCTACACCACCGGGCAGAACATGTTCCCTCTAAGCCTGGAGGAAAAAAGAAGGAACACACACATGTAAAGGAAGCACTCAAAACGTGCGGCTATCCTAAATGGGTGTTCTTAAAGTCAGCAAAGAGGCACAGAAAAGAAGACCAGACACCAGCGAGGGAGGATAAGAAGGACAGACGCAACAACATTGTCATCCCCTATGTAGCCGGTGTATCAGAAAAACTCAGGAGAGTTTTCTCCAAGCATGACATCCCAGTGTATTTCAGACCCAGCAACACGCTCAGACACAAACTGGTTCACCCGAAAGACAAAACGCCAAAACACTTCACAAGCGCATGGCACAACATAGAAGAGCCACCTCCACAGGACAAGACTCAGCAGTCCATCTGCATCTTAAGGTCAAAGGTCACTCTTTCGAGGATGCCAATGTTCACATTTTGGACAGAGAGGACAGATGGTTTGAAAGAGGAATGAAAGAAGCCATTTATGTCCACTGTGAGCGACCATCTTTGAACAGAGGCGGGGGTTTACGACACCAACTCTCTGCCATCCAGTTTTGAGATCCCTTCCCAGACGCCTTAATGCCCACTCACATCCTGGGCCATCTGACCTCAGGAATTCGCATGATAAGGTGGGGCCAGGTTTCACAATGAACCCACCCGAAACTCTGGCTGATTGGAGCCCACACCCAGTTTCACACCTTGTCTCAGGCGATTAGAGGATCATCAGGGGGTCCTTTTGTCCCTCTGTGGGGGGATACTCCCACTAGGTTTATATCTGGGACTCTCCACCATTTGACCTTAGAACTGAAGAAGCTTCTCGGATGAGAGGTGAAACGTCTTCAAGCAACTTAAAGAAGTCCAGACGCTTTTCTTTGCAAGCTCCTTTGACTACGATGACCTGGATGACTGAGAACCTTCACAGACATTTCTAGCGTTAACTGAACTTCCAAAACAGAGCTACCTAGATCACTTAAATAACACAATTGAAAGCATATGTGTATTGTTTGTGTATTTATACACAAGCACTCATATATATTCAAATAATTTTAAAAAAAATGTTCATTTACCTGTTACTACCACACACAAAATCCAGTCATTGGTACTTCCTGGCTTGTGTAGCCACAAGGTAACAAAAGCTCAATACTGTGCCCTACCATCCTGGAGCACTTCTGTTGTCTTTTGTACGCGTTTTGGAGTTTGTACCGTAAATATACTTTTATTTATTCACTCCACATAAAATTTAATTGGTAAAGTATATCCGTTGGGCATCTTTCTTTGCCTTTAGACAATAATTCTGATGGCAAATGAAACAAACAGGACAGGCGGGGGAAAAAAAGTCTCTATTAGCTACAGAGCTCTGAAACTTCACACAGCTTTGGATGATAACATGGAGAAAGGATGTAGAGATTTTCACACTTCTGCTAGAAATCATCTTCTAGTTATTGTGACTCAGATATGACTGATTATAGATGAGGACCAAAGAAGGTTTTTACTGAGATTTGAGCTGACTTAGCTTAGCCTGTGTTTCAGCCACATGCTAAACAAACACATGTTCAGAAACTAGAAGATGTTACCTTTCAGATGAAGTCTCACACATGAACTTTGCTCCTACAGTTCATCTGCTGAAGCTTTTACATTTGGCTGGAAATCAAATGAAAACCAAAACAGCCACAAACATCAGACATGCTAACACTGTAACATTATTGGATGGAGCCACTGAGACTGAACCACCATCATTAGTATGACCTCTGACCTTTGACCTGTATCTACAGCACTGACCTCTGACTTTCAGCTCCACGTCCTTCTTCAGCAGGATGTTTCCCTCCCTGCTGTAGACGGTGCAGGTGTAGGTGGAGTTGTCTCCATCTGTGGGATGTTTCAGGGTCAGACTGAGGTCTCCAGGTTCCAGTAACTTTCTCTTCATCTTTGTTCGGTTCTTGTATTCATCGTCCATTTCTCCAGGCTGGGCAGAGCCGTTCTCATGCACGTGGACATTTTTGTCGTAAGAGTTACTCCACACCACTTTAACATCTTCAGGAAGGTGAACTTTGGTTTTTAAAGGCAGCTGGACAGACTCCACCCCTGAATCCACCACTATATGATGGTCTGAGAGGACACAGATCACTGCATGAGCTGTACAGACATCAGCAGCACTGAGCACCATTTATTTGACTGGATGACATCAAATATTTGTAGTTAAAACATGTTCGACTGGTATGAAGCGCAATAGTGGTGACAAGCGTGACAGAGCCAGGATTTTCAGGTAAAAAGTTAAGCTTAAGTGAAATTCTAACCCTGTTAGCTGAGGGATATATTATGATGAAAGTTAAACATCTCCACACTGTCATTGTGGCTAAACAAACCCAAGAAGCCCAGTCAGAGATAATGTTCATCGGGATGGTTATTATGAACTTTCTGAAGAAAAACGGATTTCAACTTTTAATTGTTTATTAAGAGGTTAGCACAACAAATGAACCAAATTATTACGGTCTGAAAAATATTCCATTCAAGTTAAGAAGTCACTTCATAAAAATAATCTCAGAAGCCAAATATAGGCAAATAAAAATTAAAGTGGATTTCAGACAAACAGTTTGTTCCTGACGTGTTTCTGACGCGTTCTTTGGTAACTAGTCTGCAGCGTCCTGTAAAGTGCTGCAGACATGTTGGATGAAGAGCAGAAGCACAGACTGAGCCTCCACAGTCGGCCATGTCTCACACACATCAGCACAGAAACCATGAAGATCTCATGTGTCTGAACATCTGAAGCTCTCCACCACATGACTGAGCACAACTCAAGGAGGAACATTTACTGAAGCTGCTGCAACATTTACTGTCAGCACATGTTTCCATGTCAGCTGCTGTTTACCACCACAGAAGAAGAACAGCTTGTCCACATGCAGCCTCTGTGTCAGATCAATGCAGTGAAGCACACACACTGTTTAGTAAAGTCATGTTGTGGAGCTGTTTCACTGATCAATGACTGAGTCTGAAGGAGGTTTTCTGACTTCTGGAACAAACCTGGAAGTTTCTCTTCAGCTCTCTGTATCAGCTGTTTGTAACTCTCAACTCTTTCAGCTTCTGGAACAAGTTTGTGTGAGCCACAGTCAAGGAGCCACCAGAGGACACCTGCTAACCATCGGCATTATGGGTAGTGTAGTAGGAGACACTCACCTGACATGAAATACTGTCGGAAATAAAATAAAAGACCTCCAGAAACCACAAGAAGAACCAGGAGAACCAGGAGAACTAGGAGAACTAGGAGAACTTTGGCCCAGGATGGAAACCGTTCTGTGGCGAAACAAAGAAAATAACAATATGAACTCTGACCTACATTGAGATTCCTGACTTCTAACTCTATCCTTGAATCATATAATTATATAATCATATAATAACAATATTCTCCGGCTCTTTTGTTTTGAATGTCAGCTAAACTGTAGTCTATGAAACATTGCTTTGGCTACCAATTACTGAGCGATCATAATGACTATTTTTGGTGTCAGATCATTAAAATCTCTCATTAGAATTTTAAAAAACAAACAGCTTCTGACACATTTCTATAAAAATAAAAACAATCAGTTTCATGTTATTTATATAGCACCAAATCACAACATTCACCTCAAGGCACTTTACACATAACCATGCCGAAAACCTAAAAATATAATCTCCCATCATGCCTCTGGAAAACTTCTTGTTAAGTTTAAGGAAATTTTGTTTTCTATATTTGTTATTGGTATGCAACTCTTTTAGTTTTGTTCCTGCAGATGTTGCTGAATTGTTTTAATGCACAGCTGTTGTTAAGGTGGAAAAGAGATGTTACACCATGAGTGAAGTTATGTGCAGGGTTATTTACCATCTTGGAAGCACAGTGTTAAAAAAAAAAAAAAAAGGAGCTCAGCCTTGTGTGCCAATGGGGTAAGAGGATCATCTAAAGAGTCAGCATCTAATTGTGAAGTCCCTGCTGTGTGATTCCTGAACTCGCCACAATATCGAAAATTAGACCCTACATTAATATACACAGATATACATATATTGTTCTTATTTTCTTCAATCAGTGATGAATAGTGAGATGTTCTAGCTTCACGGAGAGCTTCCTTATAAAGCAACAAACTATTTGTTCAGGCTAAATGATGATCTTCTAAATTTGTGACACGCCATTTCCTCTCGAGATTACGCATTATCTGCTTTAGGCTATCTGTTTGGAGATTATACCACGGGGTCAAGTACTTCTGATTTGAGGCCAGATTTTTCAGATCTTTTTACTGCTGTGTAATTTATTATTGTAAATGTAAATATTAATTGGAAATGGTCAGACAAGATAGGGTTTTCAGGAAACAGTGTTAGGAGTTAGAGTTTCAAATGAATTGTCATTATTATCGATTAATTATTAAGTCATGTACTAACAAATGGTAAATGGCCTGTATTTGTATAGCGCTTTAACAGAGACTTGGAAGAGAGAGACCAAATGTTTAATAATCCACATTTCACTGTTTTACTCTTTGGTTCAGCTGTGGATACTGTATTGTTCTTTCTTTGTGATTTTTTATGTTTAAGTTGTTTTTTGCTGGTAGTTTGTTTTTTGTATGTTTGGGAGCTGACACTCTCTATGGAGATATGGTTTTGGGGGATAACAGGAGGAGAGAAGCTGCAGAGAGGCGTGTAAGACTGCATATGCGACTGGCATAGCAGAAGGTGAAAAACTGTAAGAGGATCATCGTCTGCTGTTTGTAAACACTTTAGATTTAGAGCAAGTGACGCTAACCACAAAGAAATAATATCACAAAATGTTGTATACATTCATGTCAAAGTGTCTGCCTCCTTAAATCAAACTAGAATCTTTTGCTCATCTTTAACCATTATCGTGACCAGCCCACTGAAAAGAAGAATACTGTGCATTCATTTCTGTTTTTACAGCTATTTTAGAGGGTTACATCCTATGTGGTGCTTACACATTAACATACAGTAAGTCTGGTCTAGGAAAGTAGACCAGACTTACTGTAGGAAAGCAAAAGTAAAGACCGTACAAAACTACAAAGAAAGCCCCAACAAATATACAACCTCTGGCAGAACCAGGCTTTCAAAGCAGTGTAAAAATAGGTGAGTGAAGAAGAAACACTCAAGAAAAACTTTAATCATGCCTTTCATCTCAATCTTTTTGCCTACCCAATCAATACAAGTTATTTTTTCTCTTTCCTTATTATCCAGCTTCACAAACAAAAAACTAAGACTTTGCCACCTCTTTCTTTGCTGTATGCCTCCCATTACTCCTGCCTACTTTCTTCCTCTAGCTGACCTACTCAGTTTGTCTTTGCTAATGTCTTCCTTTGAATACTTCTTGTGCTTTCTCATTCCACCATAGTCTCCTTGTCTTCTTTTCTCTGTCCAGATGATACAAGAACACCATCTTAGAAGTTTTCCTCAGCACT
This sequence comes from Aulonocara stuartgranti, assembly GCF_965226115.1. Classification (NCBI taxonomy): domain Eukaryota; kingdom Metazoa; phylum Chordata; class Actinopteri; order Cichliformes; family Cichlidae; genus Aulonocara; species Aulonocara stuartgranti. The sequence goes on along the minus strand of NC_138941.1, from coordinate 75,033,479 downwards.
ACAGCCATAAGATGCATCAGAACTACTCCCTTAAATTTGACCTCTGACCTTTGTCCATAGTACTGACTTTTGACCTGTAAGCACATATTTGGGTTTGTTGCTGACCTTTGACCTGCAGCTGTACATCTTTCAGTCTCCTTTCTTCTGTTCCATCAACGATGGAGCAGGTGTAGTTGCCGCTGTCAGTCAGTTGTGGTTTACTCAGAGTGAGGCTGAAGTTTTTGGTCGCCAGAGGCATCATAGATGTGCGCCCGCTGTAACGTTGGTTTTGTTCTGTGAAATCATCTCCTACTTTTCGTTGTAGGTGGACAGATTTGTTATGAAGATCACTGCGAATCCACATCACTGTGGGGTCATCCTGAGGTATTAAACCTGTGAACTCACAGGGCAGTAGGACAGACTCTGCCCCCTCATTTACCTCCACCACCACAGCTAGGGCATGCTGGGAAACTGAGGACACACAAACAGAAACACAAATTAACTGCATGCTGTGGGTTTGTCTCAGAGTCCATGTTTATGTTGAGGGAACTGAGAGAACAGTTTACAGTGAGACAATCCAATTTAATTTAGACAGTGAAGTCGAAAATATATAAACATTAATCTGTTAAATGGTAAATAGACTGTATTTTGTATAGCGCTTTACTAGTCCCTAAGGACCCCAAAGCGCTTTACACATCCAGTCATCCACCCATTCACACACTGACTGACTGCTTGCGTGAGACCTCGCAAAGTTTAAGAACTGTGCAGGATGTAATCCCCCAAACCAAAACATGGTTTGTTGTTCATTTCAGGGGTCTGGAGGGTAAAATCATTCAGTTTTTTTGTGATTATCAATTATTTTTTTCTGGGTCTGGAGTAAATGTTGGAAAATTTGCTTCTTCCTGGTCTTTACTGTACTTTCCAAAGACTGCCTTTAAACCCTGAAGCAGCTTCAAATTTCTTAAATGTCTTGGAGGACTGAGGCTGCCACCAATAGTGGACTAGTAACGATTACATCGACTATCAAAAACATCAACCACTAATTTAATAGTCTGAGATTGGCTGAGATTAAAGTAATAGTTTTCACAAAGCTGAATAAACGTCAAACAGAAAACTGATTAAACCAAAATGTGACAGAATCAAGAATGTACTCCAGTGTCCTGTTATATTTTAGATAGCAAGGAGCAGACGGCTGAGTTTATTGAACTCCACAGAGACAGTCTACAAATTTCATTAAAAGTTTAATAAACTATCATCTTGTCTTTATATTAGCACATACCTTAAACACATCAAGCTGTAAGTTAATGATAGTTATATAAGACATGCTGGTGCAATTAGCTGTATGTTTTACATCCAATAGATGCATGATCTGATTAGTCAACTAATCGTAAAAATAATCGGTGACTAGTCGACTATCAAAATAATCGTTTGTGGCAGCCCGATGGAGGAAAGAAAGTTTTCTATTTACTGTGAACAACAAGATGGCGACAGTGTTTACGGCAAGCCGTCTACTCCGCTGTTGTTTGTCGTCCTTCTCTCTACCTGCTGCCCTGATGTCTCCACGTTACTTGCCTATGATCGGCAAACTCTTTTGAATCTCCGGCCATTGGACTACCAGCCACAAGATTTTAAATGGAGATATGTGAATCCTCCTTCTCTTTCAAAGGACTTTCCTGATTACCTCCGCCACTTACCATCTACCTTCTCTCAAAGGAAACGTTCACGGAGACGGGGTAAACGTGGCGGCATCCGTGTTTGTATCAAGGCCTTTTTAAAGTCCTATGTTGCGACAAATGATCGCTATTCTATAAACATCTTGTCATCTATTCCTGCCTTCTGGGACCATGCTAACTTCAGACTATTCTGTCACCGCTTGATTCGCCCTGTTGTACCTTATGGTTACCTGGACCTCCCAGCTGATCTTCCACCTGCTCGGTGCTGGGTGCGGTCCTCCAGAGGAGGTGCGAATCTTGGCAACCTTCGCCTGGTGCGGCGTTCTCCTACCAGTAACAGTGTGACCACTCTGGCCTTGCTAAATACAAGGTCATTAACGAACAGTGTTGGTCAAGTTACTTGAAAAAAGTAATCAGTAACTGATTACTTCCCCAAAAAAGTAATCTTGTTACTTTACTGATTACTTATTTTCAAAAGTAATTAATTACTTAGTTACTTTTTAAAAACACAATTTACAACCTGAAGAGGTGATAAAGCGATAGATCTTTCAGCCCAATTCTACTTTTTCTGCATAATCCATCATACAAAATGTAATCAAATGGAAAAGTCTCTTTTTAAAACTTGTTTTATCAGTTTTAATCTTTTAACTTCATGCATCAAGCAAAAATTTAATTATATGCAACATTCTCTGACTTGAAGAAATTAGTTTAACATTTAAACCTATTTTCTGCACATTCCAGCACATAAAATATTTTTTTTTGTGTGTTTACACTCACTCTTTCAAATAGATGCAAGTAAAACACAGCAGAAAATAAATAAAGTCAAAGACTCAGCGGTCCTGTTGCTCTGTTTTCACCTGTAAAGCAGGAGTGGGGTAGGCGGAGGTTTACCCTGGTGCAGGTGTGCCGCAGCGGTCAGTGGAAGAATCCGCGAGTTTCTCTGTGAATTTCCCATTACGTTGTTGCGCACTCGGTGCTTGTTTAGGGTTTTTTTTTCTCTGTAAAAAGAAGTTTTCTTCCCACGCACAACGGACACTAATGTTTTTGTCATTTTTTATGGAATCAAACTCAAAGGTCAGTACTTCCACGCTTTAAACGCTGCACGCTCATACTCTCTCCCACAATCGATATATCATCCATTGTTGATCTGCACACAGCTGTTGTCACGAACGTCGCGCTCGCTTATGTCATTGCCATGAGACATTCTCGCAAGAAATTGCACCTTAGAACACATATGCATCAACACTACAATGAGCGGGTGGAGGGAGGTTTGGAGTCTTCTCCCACCCCCATTCTCTGCGGCCTGCTGGAGCGGGAGGGCTAGTAGGAGGAGTTGGCCGTCCGACTGCGGTCTGGGGTGTGGGGCCTCCCTGCTGCTGCGGAGTCGGGGTGGTCTGCCTCTCCCCACCGCAGGGAAAAGGGTAACACCACCTGGGTCTGGGTGCAATTCCCCCCTCCAGGGGCAAGGGTACCTAGACCCGGTTTGTAGAGTACGCTTGGGGAGTGTGATTGTGTGTACAGCGTCTCTTTATGTCTGTCTCCACGTTGGTTGAGTGTGGAGTGAGTGCATATGAGAGCATGAGGGTGGGAATGGATGTTTGTGTCTGTGTGTGCCTATATGTCTGTGTCTATATGTCAGGTTGGGTATCAGACGCCACCTCTCTGGGGACACCTCAGGCCCTCCAAGGTTTGGAGGCCTATCTCCACCCACCACCACTTCCCCTGCCGGTGGCGGACTCCCTCAGGTGTCGGTGTGTTGGTGGTTCTTTGTGTCTGGGGGTGGGCGTCCGGGTACACACCGGCTCACTCCTTGGCGGCCGCTTGTCGGGGCCTGGGGCCTGGGGCTCGCTCGGGCCACTTTGGAGGTGGGGTGCCCCCGGCCTCTCGGCCTGGGGCTCGGTCACTCAGGCGCAGCTGGGGGCCGGCGGAGCTCACGGGCGCGTCACTGCAACTCCCCCTGACTTCTGCTCCGCGGCTGCTGGGCGAGCCCTCATCTGGGACTCTCCTCAGCTCTTACTGGAACAGTGGCGCGGCTGCCCCTCTGTTGGTCTTCCTTGGTCTCTTGTGTTCTGGGGGCCTCTGGATGTCTGGAGTTTTGATCTCCTCCATACCCGCTTCACACCCTGGAGGACGGGGCTGTGGCCCCCCACACTCCCTAGCAGATCATTACATGGAGAAACCTTTGGAATGCAAGCATGCTGATCCACACAGGTATGCACACATGGGTATTCACAGACGCGGACTAAAGCTTTCTTGGCTGCTGCCTCAAAGCACACTGTGCGCTGTCTATCTTGCGTGCTGCACAATATCGTTTATTATTTAGTAAATATTGATATCTATGACTAGCTAGTTTATTGTGATGGTGCTTTGTTTTCTCTATTATTATGTTGCTCTCTGTTGTTTGCTGTCTCCTCTGTTTGTTTGTTTTTTTGTTTGTTTTTTTTTTTCTCCATACAGGTGACCCAGGAGTTCTTTTTTTTTCTCTCTCTCTTCCCCCCCTTCTCACCGTCTCTTCTCCCCTTTGGTTTTCTTTCTTTCTCTCCCCCTCTTTCTCTCATTCATTCCCCCTGTCCTATTTATTTAAAAAAAAAAAAAAAAAAAAAAAAAAATGACAAAGGATGAACTGAAGCTCTGCCATCACGTAATGTCGCATACTGCTGTTTCTGATGTCATTTAAGAAAAAAAAAAAAAAAAAAAAAAAAAGAAAAAAGAAAAAAAAAAATCATGGTTTTAGTAACGCAACGTTCCTACAGGAAAGTAACGGTAATCTAATTACCGTTTTGCGATAGTAATCCCTTACTTTACTCGTTACTTAAAAAAGTAATCAGATTACAGTAACGCATAACAAGTAACGCGTTACTGCCCATCTCTGTTGACGAATAAGACTTTTATTTTAAATGATCTTATTCTATCGTTGGGACTGGATTTCTTATTCCTGATGGAAACTTGGCTTCGCCCCGGTGAACTTTTTCCCTTCTCGGAGCTGCTCCCACCTGACTACACTTTTATTAGCTCACCCTTGACCACTGAAAGAGGTGGAGGGCTAATTTCAGGTTTTAAAGACAAACTTCGATGTCGGCAGCTGCCACCTGTTCTGTACCCCAGTTTCGAGATGCAGTTACTGGAAGTGAACTGCGTCCCCTCCATCCTCTGCGCTGTGGTGTATCGCCCCCCGAAACTTATCAAGGATTTTCTTCCAGAATTTGCTGATCTACTGGGGAGCCTTGTGCTACGTTATGACCGTATACTAATTGTTGGTGACTTCAACATTCATGTTTGCTGTGAGGACAATTCACTAGCTTAGGATTTCCTTGCTCTTATTAGCACCCTCAATCTCACCCAGTGGGTAAGTGAACCAACTCACACTTAAGGTCATATACTTGATTTGGTACTATCTTATGGTCTGGATATTTGCATCACGGACATAAAGGATTCTGGGATTTCTGATCACTTCCTGGTTTTGTTTAATACTGTAGCGAGCGAAGTGGATTTGAACAGTGATGGTCCTGTGCGGCAAACGCGCACGATTAACTCCCAGTCAATCGCCCACTTCATTGATGCTTTCCTTGATCTCCCCTCTCTGATGCTAACTGTAATGGGGTTTTATCAGCGGATGAGTTTGCTAACCTCTTTTATACTACATGCGCTGACATTCTTAACTCTGTGGCACCTCTGAGGATTAAACGTGCCAAATCCTCACAACCCTGGCTAAATGATACTACTCGCGCCCTTAAGCGTGAATGTCGTCGTGCTGAAAGAAAATGGAGGAAAGACAAACTCCACGTCTCTCTGGACATCCTCCATAATTGTTTATCTAAGTATCAAAAGTCTGTTAAAGCTGCCAAATCTGCCTTTTTGTCTAGCATTATTATGACTAATAGCCACAACCCCCGAGCCCTTTTTAATACTTTTAACTCTGTGATAAACCCTCGCACTACCACTTATGGGGATGCTTCCCCTGCTCTTTGTGATAATTTCTTAAAATATTTTTCTGGAAAGATCTCAGCTCTAAGGGCTTCTCATCCATCTCATTCATCATCAGTTTTAGACCCAGTTCCAGCCTCTGAATGCTTGACTGTCTTTCAACAGTTTGAGCCAGTGTCTTATTCTGCTTTAAAAGATATAATTGATCATCTCAAAATCTCTGGCTCCCCGCATGATATTCTTCCTTCTCATTTCTTTAAGGAAGCTTTACATGTTATTGGTCCTAGTATCTTATCTCTGCTGAATGCATCATTGTCATCAGGTTGTGTACCGTCTGTCTTTAAGCATGCTGTTGTGCAACCTATTATGAAAAAAGAAAAATCTTGACCCTAATGGTCTCACTAACTACAGACCGATCTCCAAACTCCCTTTTATTTCCAAAATATTGGAAAAGGTAGTTCTAAAACAACTTCAGGCCTTTTTAGAGGTTGCAAAGAAGCAGACACATCAGATTTCAGAGGTGAATAAATCTGGATATCATCAGCATAACAGTGAAAGGAGATGTTGTATTTTCTAAATATTAATCCCAACGGCAACATGTACAAAGAGAAAAGAGCAGGACCGAGCACGGACCCTTGAGGCACACCACAATAAATAAGGGCAGAAGCCGAGGAGTGTTGCCCCATGGTAAAAGAGAACGACCTCTCTGAGAGGTAGGATTTAAACCAAGTTAAAACCGTACCTTTGAGACCAACAACATGTTCCAATCTTGATAGAAGAATATTGTGGTTAACCATGTCAAAAGCAGCAGATAAGTCAACGAAAACCACAGAATATCCAGAGTCAACAGTTAAAAGAAGATCATTAAAAACTCTAAGTAAGGCCGTCTCTGTGCTGTGGCGAGGTTTAAAACCAGACTGAAACTTTTCATTAATACCATTTGCATCTGTTCAACTGTTTGCATGAAGTTAAAATTTGGTTATCACATAATTTTCTTACATTGAACAAGAATAAGACCGAAATCATAGTCTTTGGTAGTCACACTCCGCTAGACCAGTTAGCTGATGCCCTAGGCCCTCTCGCTAGCCATCTCTCGCTCACTGTAAGAAACCTTGGAGTGTTCCTGGATGGCTCTTTTAAACTTGAGATACAGGTCTCCACTGTGGTAAAAAAACAGCTTTTGCCAGTTGCGTCACATATCTAAAGCAAAGCCATTCCTTCCTTTAAAGGACCTTGAAAAGCTTGTCCACACATTTATCACATCCAGATTGGACTACTGTAACTCCCTCTACTCGGGCCTCCAACACTCTTCTCTTTGCCGGCTTCAGTTAATTCAAAATGCAGCTGCGTGTCTTTTAGCAGGTACGAGAATCTATGAACACATAACTCCAATTTTAGCATAATTACACTGGCTCCCTGTTAAATATCGCATAGATTTTAAAATTCTTTTGTTCACTTTTAAAATTCTGAATAATTTAGCACCCAGCTATCTCTCTGAACTACTCCACTTATACAATCCCAACAGAGCACTTAGATCATCCAATTACATGCTCCTAGCACAACCTAGGTCTCGAATGAAGTCGAGAGGTGACCGGGCCTTTGCATCCGTAGCACCTAGACTCTGGAATAACCTCCCTGTTCATATTTGTACTGCCGAGTCTATCCAGTCTTTTAAATCACGTCTTAAAACTTATCTTTTTACTTTGGCCTTTGATTCTAGTTGGCTGGTCTAGCTTATTGTGTTGTTACCTATTGTTTGTTGTCCTGTTTTATTGTTTGTTTTAATTGTCTCATGTTTTTACTGACTGTGAAGCACTATGGTCAACACTGTTGTTTTAATATGTGGTATATAAATAAATTTTGATTTGGTTTGAACCAGTCTGCATTAATGATGAACTGTATTCAAACTGTACTGAATATTGACAAATAAAAGTAAAAAAGACAAACAAAAACAATATAAAGTGTCTCACTAGAGTACTGGGCCTTCATGAAGTCTCTGTTACCTACAATGGATTCAGATGCACTTCTTTAAACCAGTCATTCTCAAACTGTGGTACGCGTACCACTGGTAGTACTTGGGCGCTCTCTGGTGGTACGTGGGAAATCTCCAATTTGGACCTTAAAACTGCAAGGCAGCAGACAGCGTTTTGCTGTGGGGACAAAACGCTGATCGTAAAAACACAGCCCTTTTCCGCGGTGCCGTGATCCCAGTCACTATCAATGAGTCTGAGGCCCCGGGGAGAATTGTGGGGGCATGGGAGATGCCATCGGAAATATCGCCTGCATGAAGAAGCTCCTAGTAGCCAGTCTTCTGTCTATGAGGTCCTTTGAGGTCAGAGGCGAGGAGTTGGCAAGGCACAGTGAAGCTGGAGGATGAACGCTAACTTTTTTCCACTCCATAAAAGTTAACGTGAGGGTTCCCGATGGTTAGGGACAAATGCAATCGCATGGCAGGAGTTTGTACACAGACCAAACTTCAGTCAGGAGAACAACTGAGATAATCCATCCACAATATAAGGTTAGTCATTAATATACTGCTGCATGGGCTGGGCTGTAGTTACATCGTAAGGTTTTAAAAATTGAGCTTTAAAATGAATAGTGATGATTAAAACCCAGAGAGTGATCACTGACTGATCACAGCCTTAATAAACACAGTAGTTTGGACCTGGAAGCAGGTTTCATCAGGTCATGACTTAAAGATTGAATATCCCACCTGCTGTGAATGTTTTAATGCAGTATAGTTGTTATCATTATCATTATGTCACATCCTGTTCATGACAGTTAAAATAAATAACGTTCATATAAGAAATAAAATTGTCTCCTGTAAACTGTTAATAGGCCTATACTACTGTACTTTAATGTCGGTCATAAGGCTGGTACTTCAAGAGCCATATATTTTATGAGGTGGTACTCATTGTGAAAAGTTTGAGAACCACAGGTTTAAACAGTTTTGTCCATTAAACAGTCGTTAAATGTAACTTGGTGTTTTTTAATTTTGCACTGGTTGGTTATTCTAATATTTCCAGCGTTTACTTTTTTTTTTTTTTAAAGATCGAAAGAAAAACCACATCCACCACACGCCCATTTCACCGTTTACCTGTTCATCTGGCTCACCTGGCCACACAGCAGCCTTGACACAAATGTCACCTTTCACTACATAATCCACAGTATCAGTCCTAATCCATGTGTCGTGCCAAGGTAGGTAGGTATAACCACCAGTCGGGAGCGCGCTCGGAAGGGAGAACGGATTCAGTTGACTCCGTCTCCAATCCAACAACTAGACGTGGAAGTAGTGAGGTTTACTTCAGTGAAAAAGTGAAAGATGAGTGTCGGTACATAATCGATCTGTTTGTTGGTGACAACAGAAAATGCTACATTTATTCTTCTCACGTGTTATCGGACGGGATTATTAAAAAAACGAGGCCTGATACTTATTTGTACCCTCCTGCAACTTTACTGTATAAAGCGCTAAAACCTCCAAAATTCCAAGAGTAATAAGTTAGTATAAGTGTATGTGAACTAAAAATCAAGAATGTGGGATACTGTTTGTCCGTGATTTGGACAGCCCAGTGAGCCCTCCCGACGCAGGGGACACCGGCATTCCTCAGACCGTCCCTCACTCTTTCACCAGTAAAGATATTAAATTGATATTTTCTTGCATGTGCGTGTGTGTATGTCGCTAAAGAGTCCGCGGTCCATCATTATTCAGAGAGGTTCTTACCGTTAATGAGCAGCAGCAGCAGCAGCAACATCATCATCCTCCTTTAAAAACCACAAAGTCCTGTTAGCAGCTCCCACACACTCCTGCTCTTCCTTCAGCTGTGACTCTGACAGCAGGCTAGGTTTGGTTTGACAGGAAGTGTCGGCGTGAGGCTGAAGTCTGACAGGGCTGTGAGGCATGAAGCTGATCCACAGCTCAGCTTCATGCATGAAGGTCCCTGGGCTTCCCGATCTCAAGTAATAGTTTGTTAAAATGCAGGTTTATTCAGGTATCTTTTTGTCACAGTTATCATGACAGGCCACACCTGAAACTCTCCAGTCTCTGACCAAACTACTCTAATCATGAGAACCCATCACAGCTGAGAATCCCTCCGCAGGTCCAGCCGACAGTAACGTCAACGCCTGCGCTGGATTCAACGACTAGCGGGTGTAGTGCAGACCCGGTAAATCAGGTGGAGATTAGCTAGTTTAACCACCTCATTAATAGACAAAAGAAGCCTTTTGAAAGGGGAAACGAGGAGTGCCTGGGTGAGGCGAGAAGAGGAGCAGCAGACACTGCTGGCAGACACCACACACCTCTAACACTTTTTCACAGATCCACTTTCTCATCTAAGCCGATTCCACAAACAAATTCATAACGACATTATTAAGAAATCATCACAGACCTTTGATGCTGTAGACATGAAATTATATGAATGTATTAATCATTAGGATCAATATAATCATTATTAATAATATAATCAATAATTGACCACGTCTCTTAAGTTTAATAATACTGACTGTAAAAAACAAAACAAAAACAACAACAACAGTTAATCCATAAGAAATAATGTCAGCTCAGAACTCTGTGCAGTCCAGTCAAATTCTTCCACACCGGACTTTCTCATCCATGACCCTAACGGACCGTGGCCGGACTCGTTGCGCACGTGGCATCCTGGCACGACACCACGCTGACATGAAAGGAGCTCCTGAAAGCGAGCCATTCTTTCACAGATCTTTGTCGAAGCAGTCTGCATGGCTAGGTGCTGACATTATATACTTGTGACTATGAGAGAGATGGAACACCTAAATTTAATGATCTGAATGGGTGAGTGAATGCTTTTTATGCATGTATGTGTATTTAGAGCATGCCATAAAGACGACGAGAGAGGTTAATCTACTTCATGTTCCATATTCGGGGAGTTTTCGTGACATGTAGTGGACATTTGAAGACACTACAAAATAATCTCTGACTAGTATGAAACAAATACACCACAATCACAAAAAACATGTAAATGGAGAGTGATCACTAAAGTACTGTAAAAATAAAATACTGCAAAATGTAAAGGAAAATATGAATTAAAAGTGAAAGTGGCATGACTATGACTCACTGTGAGACTGTGACAGAATCCAATTAAAATAAACTGCAGCAGGAAACTGTCTGTGCACATCTACAGCTGCATTAAATATTGGCTGTTCAGTGGTGACTTTGATTATTATTTAGCTTTTGTGATGTGAAAGACTGCATTTATTATTTGCTTTTCTGTAATCTGATATTGGTTTAATAACTGGTTGGTTCAAAGTAGAAATTCAGTAGATGCATAATGTGTTAAATATCTAAAGATCCTTCTTATAACCAGAACAGAGGTGATGAAGAGTGCGGCAGATTAGTGAGATGCCAAAATAGAAAGCTGAAGAAGAGCTTGCATACAAAAATAGTCACAGAGTTTAAAAGGAACCCTTATGGTTCAATAAAAGCAGAAGCTGTGAGGCCAGGACTGGTAAAATGTAAAAGCTGAACAAAGTACTGTCAGCATTCTGTCAGTACACACATGAATACTTCATTAACATTTTTACTTTTTTTTTATTCCTGCTGCTTGAAATAAAAAACACACACAAACAAGAAGAACTCAAACTGGACTGATGCTTTATTTCAGACACAGACACAAACATGCATTACAACCCTTTGTGTACACATGTACTAATACTCAGCACTCACCCAACATGGAGACACAGAACTGAACGCCGTTCAGAGCACATTTTGAATCAACACCATGGGCATGTTCAGATTTTAACACAAGTGATTGTTTCACTCTGAAAATGGAGTGAAGGTGAGCGTTATTAACCCTTTGGGGTTGACAGACGCTTCTAAATCCTGTTTTTTAAAATATGTTGATAGGCCACTAAAACCAGGGTTATCATTAAAAAAGCTTTTTTTCAGAATACATGGTCAGAATCAAAATACTTCAATAATGCCTAAGAAAAATATGTGGCTACATTAACTCCAAGAGAAGAACAGTAACACACTGGACTAATTAAATAATAGAATATATTACAAAGTTTACAAAATAGCTCTAGGACTATTTTCTAAGGACAGCGCAATATGCCACCACTTTCCTGTTGGTTGAAAAATGCACCATGTCAACCAATAAAAAAACATGAGATGGAAACATCTGGGATTTGGTTATTTAGGAAGAGGGAAAGTTTTGGGAGTGACGGCAGCGAGAGAGAGATCGAACGATATCAACAGTCAATTTTAAGATGTGAGAGATTTGTTATGTTTAGCGTGTTTGTTGCAGATTGCAGCATAAACCGTCTCCAGGTGCAAAACAGGAGTGAAACACCTCCTGCTTTGACGCCTGCAGGGTTTAGGCCTGTGATGTGCTCCTCTGTCTTGTGGTGGACAGAAACTACAGTCACGGCCAAAAGTTTTGATAATGACACAAATATTGGTTTTCACAAAGTTTGCTGAATCCGTGTTTTTAGATCTTTGTGTCATTTGTTTCTGTGACGTGTTGAAGTTGAATTACAAGCACTTCATAATTTTCATTGGCTTTTATTGACAATTACATCAAGTTTATTCAAAGAGTCAATACTTTCTATGTTGTTTATTCATTTTCAAGACCTCTGCAATTCACCCTGGCATGTTGTGAATAAGCTTCTGGGCCAAATCCTGACTGATAGTAGCCCATTCTTTCATAACAATGCTTGAATTTTGTCAGAATTTTGGGGTTTTGTTCGTCCACTTGCCTCTTGAGGATTGACCACAAGTTCTCAATTGAATTTAGGTCTGGGGAGTTTACTGGCCATGGACCCAAAATTTCAGTGTTTTATTCCCCGAACCACTTAGTTATCACTTCGGCCTTATGGCACGGTGCTCCATCGTGCTGGAAAATGCATTGTTCTTCACCAAACTGTTGTCGGATGGTTGGAAGAAGTTGCTGTCGGAGGATGTTTTGATACCATTCTTTATTCATGGCTCTGTGAGCCCTCACATGAATGGTCTCAGGATGCTTTACTGTTGGCATGAGACAGGACTGATGGTAGCGCTCACCATTTCTTCTCTGGACAATCCTTTTTATAGATGCCCCAAACAATCAGAACGGGGCTTCATCACAGAAAATGACTTTATTCCAGTTCCCAGCTGTCCACTCACGGTACTTTTTGGAGAATATCAGTCTGTCTCTGTTTTTTTTCTTGGAGAGAAGTGGCTTCTTTGCTACCTTTCTTCACACCTGGCTATCTTCCCAAAGTTTTCACCTCACTGTGCATGCAGATACACTGACACCTGCCTGCTGCCATTCCTAAGCAAGCTCTGCACTGGTGGTAGTCTGATCCCGCAGCTGAATCATCTTTAGGAGTGTGATGTAGCATAACTTAAGCAGCAAGGAAGCTGATAAGTAAATAGCATTAGCAGACGATTGAAGTTCTTTTAAGCATACTTTATTGCTGGCATCTCCCTTTTACCATATGTCTGTGAAGGTTCTCAGGTAGTGATGGCCCGCTTGAAGCTGACGCTCCGGAGCGTGTGTCGAAAAAAACAACACACTGGTTCAGAAGCACTGTGTCGAGGCTTGCTTCGTTTGGCAAAAGTCACGTGACCAGTGACGTCCGAAGCTTCATTACGCACGTAACTGCTTCGGTACCTGATTCAAACGGATATAAGGAAGTGAATCATCCACGGGATTCGTGGAGTGTGTTGATGGTGACAGAGAGCGAAGAGGTGATCATTCCACTGACAGATATGGAGCCAGCGAGGAAGAGAGGACATTATGGCGTGTGGGAATATTTTGAGTTGATTTTGCTCAATTCATTTTATCTGCCGAAGTGAAAAACCTGAAATGTCCAAAATCATGTTTTCATAATGTAAATATCATTACAGCATATGACTTTAGGAACACTTCCATGTGAATTAAAGCTGATGAAGACTACAAAAATGTATTTGACACTATACGTACATGACATTGCTACAGTTTAGAAAATCATTTTGTTTATTGTTTTTAGGTGATAGTCTGCAGGACCCAGGAATACCTGCATATCTACCAGCTTGCAGTGTAGTTCCTGCACTCCACAGCCTCTTCTGTTCCATGCAAGTGGATTTTCTCCAGGGCAGGAGAAACTATTTCTAAGAAAAGAAACAGACTCAGCCAGCGCAGTAACACTAATCCTCTTTTTAAATGTAACTAACAAAAGGGCTACCTTACATTGATCATGTTTTTACTTTGCAAGTTCTTGATTAGGGGTGGGTTTTGATTATCGCCTTTCTGATTACAATCCATGCTAAATTGAATAAAGTGATATTGATTCATTAAAATCCCGTGTCGATTTGTAAATTAACGTTATTATGCCTGAAACGCCAGCATCTCAGGTTAAACCTCACAACATGTCGTCAAACACCATGCAGCTAAAACAGTAACTGGGAGCAGGTTTACGGATTCTGCATACAAGCGTGAACACAGAGCGCGGACCCGACGCGTCAGAATCAGATTTTGGTGCGTCGTCGGGTCCGCGCTGTGTTTGCCTCTTTTTTCTTCGCTGGCTTCTGCAGCTGCAGGTTTCATAACTCTCTGTTTACATCTCTAATTAAGGCTCACATGTGTCAGCTTTCTTTTAATAGATACGAAATTATGGATATATACTGTTAAATGACCAGAATTGTAATATTTCCGACTGAGGCAAAACTTTCCAGATTCCAATCAAATTGAATCGGATCCTGTATCGAATCAAAATGATTCTACAAATCAGTGACGATGCAGCCGTACTCAGCTTCCTAAGCATTTTCCTTTTCCAGTTCACAATCAATCCCACCCCTAGGTCAAAAATATGTATAGGACAATTGGCCTCATCTAATATTTTGTATGAACCTGTCCAGCTGTCCAGTGATTAAACGACAAGTAGATGGAGGCAGGACTCCACAGCAGGGGCATACTCCATAATGTGCTGTGCATTATCATATGTATATTATATATATTGCTCACTTATTGTATTTACCAACATCAAGGAGTTATGAGCAAAGAAAGGCCACCATAGTGCATGTTTAAATAGGGAAAGTTTATTGATCAAAATGTATTACGCAAATACGCATTACATTTTTTCAGCCCCCCAATCGAGTAAACAAAACCAATTACATGTTCAAAGCAACGGAACGGTGGCCCAATATCAGAGAGAACTCCACTCTTGAGTGAGCAGTGATGATTGAGCAGTCCGTTTTATTTTGCAGATTCAAGCTGCTCTTCAAAATTTTCACCACCAGATGTCACCGGAGAGGACTGTGTTGAAAAGCTTCGAGTAATGAACCATTTTTCAATACAAGCTTCAGTGCTTCGGAAAGCTTCATTTGGCCATCACTATTCTCAGGCATCCAGGTCATCGTAGTCAAAGGAGCTTGCAAAGAAAGGCGTCTGGACTTCTTTAAGTTACTTTTACCATAAAACAATCAATCAGGCATGCAAAAATCCCACTTGCTTTATACAGGACTTTGCCCACACCTGACCTCGTTAGTCCCTACCATTGAAACAAAATAGGTCAAACCAAATAAAATACAATTCTAAACAAAGAACAGGAATAAAGTCATGCATGAAACTGACAAACTCATTTACTCAACTAAATAGTTTTTAAAGTAAAACACTGCATACAATATAACTCAAAAGGCTACTTTAAAGAAAACAAACAATACTATACAAAATGAAAAACTCTCCATTTGGTTACACCCAGTGATGCAATCATTGACCTCATGACCCTATATAAACAGGAAGTAGTGGGCGGCCCTTCCCCTACACCTGTCTCACATATAGGACCTGAATGCACAACATGGTAAGTATAACCAAAGCAACATAAAGAAACATAATTTACCAGACATGTGTCTGTAAACAGAAGAAAATTCAGATGACCTGATAGTTAGTAGTGTTTGCTAGTGATGGGCAGATGAAGCCCCATGAAGCACTGAAGCTTTTCATCCAATTGGTTCACCCCAACGCGAAGCTTCATGAAGCTTCATTTGCTCTAGTAGGACACCTACTGGACGTAAAAATAATAGCTGGCATGAATTTGAAGAGTGTGGCCTTTTGCACACAGCCTGTAAATGTCAACAACAAAAGGAGTGTGTAAAACATGTATATTGTAGTGATGCAGTATACTGTGTATATTTATACTGGCAGTATGGAAAATGATCATTTGGAAATGCTTAAAATGGAAATGATCATTTACTGTGAGGTGAGGTGTGGTTGGGGTGTGGACAGTAGTTGTGCTTTTGTAACGTTGAGGTATGGACAGCTACACACTGAGGCTTTGAGCCTCAGTCCTGCCTGTTCACATTTTATTCTGTAAAAACTAAATTTTCACTGCTTTTATGACCTTTTTAGTGGGGAGAACATAGCTAGGATTTAATGATTTAACAAATCTTTTGAATCCTTTGTCCTCCACAATGCTAAATGGCTGGGAGTCCTCAATCACCATGGTAACCAGGTCTTCATCTATTTGAGATTGTTCTCCTGAGGAAAGACAATAAAGACAAAGCACAAATATAAATATCACACACATAACTTATTGCATTGTATAATATTGTTATATCATTTAGTAACATTACTGCATGCTATATTATCATAGCATTTGATGGCTCACCTGGTCTTGCTCCACAATCGGTGTTCCTCTTATTCTCATGCAAAGCTCTGTAGTGCCTAAGCATGGATGAGGTGTTGTTGTTATATCCCAGCTCCCTGGCACATAGCAAACACTTCACCTTGTGCAAAAGTACAGACAGCTTCACATAGGTTTTATTGCACCATCAGTATTATGAAAATACATCTTCTGTAGAAATTTACATACCTTGTTGGGAGGAATAAGATCAAAATGTTCCCACACAGGGGAGGACATCCTCCTCTTCTTAGCTGGCTCCATTCTCTCCTGACTTTCTCTCCTCACTCTCCTAAACCTCCAACCTCTCTCCAAACTGTCTCTAACCGCAACTCTCCATCAAACACCCACATTTTTGATTGAAGTCTGAGGGGTTTGTATCGCTGTCATAGCTCGCGGCAAAGTTCGAACGGCTTCCTGAACCAGTCACGTGGTACAGCCGGGCAGCGAGGCTTCGGACGTCATCATTTTCAGCTCCTCCCATAAATGAAGCAAGCCTCGATACGCGCTTCGCGGAAACGCCCCCTCCATTACTCGACACACGCTCCGAAGCCTCGATACAGAACGTCACATCACTAGTGTTTGCTTTAAAACACATGCATGGATGTAAAGGATGTAACTACTGCTACCACAAACAAAACCAGGGTGTGTTAAGAGAAGTTACACCAGCAATGTCTAAATCAAAGCATTATGGCTGACTGTAAAATAACAAAACACAAAATAACAATATATGCAAGTGACAAATGTCAAATTAATTCCGTTCTAGCCACTTTGTCACAAGGACACGGTCCTGGCGCACACAACAATTGAACCTCTTCCCTTGAAGTTGTTGATGATCTGATGAATAGTTGATTTAGGTGCAATCTTAGTAGCAACAACAGCCTTTTTATGCAATGCAATGATGGCTGCATGTGTTTCTTCCTCTTAACCATGGTTAAGAGCAGTGGTTCCCAAACTTTTTTGCTGGCCCCCCCTTTGTTTTACAAGAAAAATGTCCGCACGCCCCCGCGTGCACGCGCACACATCATCCAACCACACACGCCCATATTTTGCTCCATTGCGGTTTATTTCACATCTCCAACATTTAGTAAACAATTAAGCAAATACAAGTAATCTGCAATAAGTTACAGGTAGTAAGAAAATAAACTACTAACTCTTTTACGCTACGTCCGCACCTACATGGGTATTTTTGAAAACGCAGCTGTTTCGTCCACGTAAACGGCGTTTCGAATCACCGAAAACTGAGATTTTTTTAAAAACTCCTTTTTTGCGTTTACGTGTGGACGAGGAATACAGAGTTGGTCACTCAACGTCAAAGGTATGTGCCTTTTTTCACGTCATGCTGCGCGCCACGTTATTGTTTACATGAGAGGAATTGCAGATAGAGACAAAATACTGTTAATCTGACTATCTGCAGGTTTTACACACTTACATACATACACACAGTTACTGTCCCTCCATTTAGAAAGGCAGAGGCAGATTATTTTACGTGTAGTTGTTTTTTTCCTGTGTAATAATATTCAACATTACTATCAATACATTTTTCAAAAAATGCCTCTCTGTGTAAAATGGGCTTAAAAACATAAACAGCTGTGGGATCCTGTTTGTCTGTGATTTGAACCGGGGGAACAAATCGTGGCAGGATCAGCCTGATGTTATTTGTATCCCACTGTAACTTTACTGTATAAAGAGCTAATGTCTCCAACATGTCAGGAGTAGTTAGTCATTACAACAAGTGTTTGTGACCTAAAAATCAAGAATGTGGGATCCTGTTTGTCCGTTATTTGGAGAGCCCAGCGTGTGCTCCTGACGCAGGGAAAACCAATTCTGCAGGGAGACCTACCTCGGCACTTGTGCAGGTGAAACCAAAGGGAAGATATGCTTCACCATATTTTCTAGTCTTTGGCTTAGAATGAAGTTGGTTTGGAAACATATTCAGCGATGCTTCAGCTCCTGCTTTGCGTTTCTGTAGGCCCCCGTGCTAGCAGTGTCCAAGCGTTTTGTTTTTTTCCACCCTTTTCCTCCAGCAGCCCCCCTGCAATGGCTCTGCCCCACACTTTGGGAAGGTCTGGTTAAGAGGAAGAACAATGATTTCAAGCTTCACCCTCATTTTAACACATCCAGTCTGCTATTCTAACTCAGTCAGCGCAACACAATGATCTCCAGCCTTGTGCTCATAGACATTTTCACCCGTGTTAACGAGAAGATTATTGAAATGATCTCAGCAGCTCCTTTTATGGCGGCAATGAAATGCAGTGGAAATGGGTGTTTTGAGATCAAGTTAATTTTCATTTTTTCATCATAAAAGCTGAAGCAGCAAATTTTTGTGAAAACCAATATTTGTGTCATTCTCAAAACTTTTGGCTACAGCTGTATTTTTTGTGCTGGAACAAAAGATTTGAGGGCATCTTATTGTGTATTGAATATTTTTAAATGGTTGTACAAAAATGCCAGATGCAGGGGCTGCATTTTTGGGTAAATAGTTGTATATAACTTTATTGTTTACAAAATGTATGCATAGGTTTTTGAAATGTACAAATGCATATTTGCATTTCATAATATGAAAATCATTCAATAAACATGTTTTTACAGTAAAAAAAATATAACTACTGCTAGAATTTTATGTTTTTGTGTAATTTCAGATCAGTTGTGTAAATACAGTATGTTAATGAAAAAATAACTGTAAATTCAAACACATGAGGTTGATACCAAACAAGGAAAATAGTTTTTAAAGGTGAAAAACAAATGTAGAATCAAAAGTAGTCAAAAAGTGCCAGTTTTAGGACCTCAGATCAACAAATTGTGCTTTCAGAATTTTGTATTTATTGGGCTACATACTTATTTATTATATGAACTTTACAATACATAAATTCAGATGTTTTATGTAACTGTAAAGTTTATTACGTGGGCTAAAGAAAAAAGGAAGGTTATACACTATATTTATATGAAAAATGTGTATACTTACTGCATTTGATGTATTTTAAGCATACATAATGCAGGATGTGACACCATATGCATGAAGAAATGGGGTGCAGCTGGGTGGAGTGAAGTGCTCAGGGACCACCTACAAAGTGCAACACCACAAAGACGTTGCTGCTCCAATCATGTACAGTGGCATTTCTCCCAGATGACTTTATACTGCAGGGCCATCTTGTCCATCATTCTGCCGTAATAAATACAAAGGTGATCTTTTTAAATTAGAATTATTAAATAACTTCTTCTCACAGTGAAAATCTAAAAATTCCTCATGATCTGCTTTTATCAAACCATTTTTACTAATATGTACATTTACAGTGATGAACTCGACACACTTTATCAAGTTATTTAAAGTAGACGTCCATTAAAAACACAGTCACCAAACTTTATTGGTTTTTTTGTTGGTGTTGCACTTTGTAGGCGGTCCCTGAGCTCTCCTCTCACTCTGAATCTCAGTCCAGGTCTGAGGACACTTTTAATGGAGATGAGCTCACACTCTGCCGTCGACCTTCATAATGAAGATGAGTGTGGACTTTTATTGGTGCTAATACCACGATGGTGTCAGGGCCACAGCACTCAGGTGTATGGAAGGGAGCGATAGACACCTGTAATATCTCACAGTAAAACCATTGAATGTGGGGTCTCAAAGGATCGATATTATCACATTTCTTTATTTCACTTTCACTTCATTTCTAAAGCACTTTTAAACAATATAACAGCTGACCAAAGTGCTGCACAAAAACAATCAAAAACTAATTTGATATTCTAACCAAAAAAATACACACACTTGCTGATAATACAAGTTCATGTTGGTTACTGAGTAAATAATGTTAAGACACTCAGTGAGGGGACAGCATGGACTGATGTGATATACTTTAATACTATGTGCAGGGCTCTAGACTAACTTTTTGCCATGGGCATACCGTATGGCACAAAAGTTAGGCGCACACACATTTTATAATAATTGATATAATATAATGTGTTTTTCTGGATACACTGTGCTTTTTCAGCATTCAAAGATTGATGACACCGTGTCAGAGCACTGGCTATGAATTTCAGAAGGATCAGGCCTTAACTTAACAGAAAAGTTAGCAATAGTTCTTTTCCTATTACAGCTACATCCACGTCTGTCGTGCCTAGGCTGCTCATAGGGCTGGGTATCATCACTGATTTCTATTATCCATTCGATTCCGGTTTTCAAAGTCCCGATTTGATTCAACTTAGCCTCAGACAGTCAGAAATATTATAATTCTGATCATTTATCAGTACTGACTTCATCAGAATTGTGAACATCACAGCAGATGCCTTTGTGTGAAAGTAACTGAGAATAAAACACAGAAAAACATGAAGGAGATTTTCCTGGTCTGGCTTTTTATAGCAGATAACCTTAAAAATATTCTACAATGTCCTGCATATAAAGTTTCAATTTCTTCAGTATTGAACAACAGAAAAAACAGGCTTTCTTGTCCGAGGTCATTTAAGTGAAAAAGAAAAAAGACAGCAGCCACAGCGCTGTAAACAACGGTAGACTGGTGGGTAATAAGCGAATGAATAATACAGAAAACAGAGATTGGAGACGGGAAACTGTTCTTGGAGTACAGAGAGAGATAGAGAGAGCTAGCTGTGCATGAAGTGTGATTTTAATAGTCGTGGAAGCAAAACAGCAAAATTCATGACGACATTGATCGAATGTGAAGCGCAGTTTGCTGCTTCTTTTGCTGCTGGCTCGGTGGATTTTGGTTGGAGAGACAAAACCTGCAGCTCAGAATCAGCACAAAAAGACGCAATCACAGCGCGGACCGGACGCATCAGGATCGCTGAGCTCCGACAGCGTGTCCGTCTGCGGGCCGTCGGGTGAGAAAGCCGAGAAAGACAAAGCTGATTCTGATGCGTCGGTCTGTGTTTACGTCTTTGTGTGGAGTCCGTGTACCTGCTCTCATCTGCTGTTTGGTTGTTGTTGAAATGGTTTTGTGAGCTTTAATCTGAGAATCTGGCGTTTCTGGCAAAACACAGTTATATTTAAAAGTCAGGATTTAATGAATTGATATCGCTTTATTCAAGCTACTCACCTCCCACTTCCACCTACACTTTCAACTGGACCACGGCCAATCAGAGAGGTCCCGCCCCTGACTATCTCTGATTGGTTTAGTCCACGATAGGGGCAAAATGTGTGTCTGTTGTTGACCACAGGGAAGGTTGCAGATTTTTTTTTTTTTGCTACCCGAACAGTTGGTCGCACAAGTGCAACCAAATATTTTTTAGTCGCACCACTGAAAAATTTGGTCGCATTTGAGACCAAATTGGTCGCACTCTAGAGCCCTGTATGTGATAATGTCCTTTGTTTTTCATGTTGTAACATTACTGTGAGAACGCTCCTCTTCCTCAGAGGATCCACCTGTGTTTCCTCTCCTCTCTCCTCCACCTGTTACAGTGAGGGAACGTCCTCCATGATGGAGGAGCTGCTGGAAAGTGCTGAGAGTTTCCTCCAGAGTGAGACCTCTGTCACAGTTCAGAGGATCTACGGCAGCAGAGACCTTCATGGACACTAAAAGTCTCAAACACACAACAACAACATCACACTGACTCCACTCTGACATCACTGATCAATAATCAAAGAACACACAGATCAAACTGATTGATCAGCCATCAGAGGAGTCAGATCAATGGAGCTGCTTCTGTTCCTGATGTCCCCTGTTTGATCCTGGACCTGAACTCTCCCTGCAGAGGAGACACAACACAGTCAGAGACACACACACACACACACACACACACACACACACACACACACACACACACACACACACACGCGTCTGGATTACTATCCTCGTGGGGACATCCCACTGACATAATGTTTTCGCTAGCGTCTTACCCTAACTCTGACCATCAAAAATGAATGTCTAACCCTTACCCTAAACCATAACCTAATTGTAACCCTGACACTAAAACCACATTTTGAGTGTGAAAATAGCTTTTAACCCCGTGGGGACCGGGATTTTGGTCCCCACCAAGATAGTAAGAACCCGTACACACACACAGAAAATAAGACAGACACACACACGCGCACACACACACACGCGGGCGTACAAACCTTTGACTTTGAGTAGCACTGTTTTGAATCTGATTGTGACTTTGTCATTAGTCAAGACGCTACATGTGTATCTCCCACTGTCTTTCTTTTTGGGCTGTTTCAGGATCAGACTGACGTCTCCAGTTATCAGCAGGTCTTCATTCATCTTCGTTCGGTCTCTGTAAACCTGGTGCTGTTTGTGAGGCTGGTCAGAGCCGTTCTCATACACGTGGACGATCAATGAAGGTTCAGGTTCTTCACGTTCCCACTGCACTTCAGCATCTTCAGGCAGGTTTTTTGTGGTTTTGCATAGCAGCTGGACAGACTCCTCCCCCTCCTCCACCACCACCCGAGAGACTGAGAGGACAACAAACACAATATGAGCTGTACAAAGTGTGAATGGTGCTGCAGTAGAGTCCTGACAGGAACTAGAAAGAGAGAGCAGATTTCTCCTGTTTTGGCTTCCTGTTAAATCCAGAATTCAAAATCCTGCTCCTCACATACAAGGTCTTAAATAATCAGGCCCCCTCTTCTCTATCGCTATCTTAATGACCTTGTAGTATCATATCACCCTATTAGAGCACTTCAGCTGAACACACCTGGGGCGTTCTTTCTACAATAGAAATCAAATATTCTTCAGAAAGTTCTTTCTATATCTGTTGCAGAAGTTCCCATAAATGTTGCACTTGTAGGCTGCTTTGCTTTCACTCCTCTGTCCAATTCATCCCAAACCAGCTCGATGGGGTTTAAGTCTGGATACTTGATGGACGCTCCATGTTTTCAAGCTTACCACCTTGTTCTTTTTATCTGAGGTAGTTCTGGCATAGCTTGCACTTTTGGGTCATTATCTTGCTGTAGGATGAGTCCCTGACCAACTAGCAGAGGGTTCTGGATGGTGTTGCTGAATGCAGTGGTAGCCGTTTTGGTTCAGGGTGCCTCTCATTCTGTACAAGTCACCACCCCAAACTTAGGATGATTTGTAATCGTCTTCTTAGTCTGTTCATTTAAACACACAGTTGCTCCGCCTGACATTTTTGGCTTTTACATCAAAACATCAAAGAATTTATTTTATTTGAATGAACTGAAAATAGATTCAAACTAAAAGCTTTTAGAGAATAAACTCCTGCATGACCTCTGACCTCTGACCTGTATCTACAGCACTGACCTCTGACTTTCAGCTCCACTTGTTTCTTCAGCAGGATGTTTCCCTCCCTGCTGTAGACGGTGCAGGTGTAGGTGGAGTTATCTCCATCTGTGGGGTGTTTCAGGGTCAGACTGAGGTCTCCAGTTTTCAGCAGGTCTTTGTTCATCTTCGTTCGGTCTCTGTAAAACTGGTGCTGTTTTTCATGCTGGTCAGAGCCGTTCATATACACATGGACCTCATCATAGCTACTGTCCTTCCACTCCACTATAGCATCTTCAGGCAGGTGAAGTGTGGTTTTGCAGGGCAGCTGGACAAACTCCACCCCTGAATCCACCTCCACCTGGGGGACTGAGAGGACAACAAAACACAACATGAGCTTGGATGGAGACATTTGGAAGCCCTGGTTTATATATATCGTTCTTTAGAATATCATGTGACCAAAGATAAATGAGGTTCTGTTTCTCTGAAACAAACTCATGCCTTACTATGTGATTTGAGTTGTTGAAAAAATGCTGGAATTCGTTTTTTGCGTGATCTGAGCTGGAGTTAGGATCATCTCGAGCTTACAAGGATATTATAAGCACATTATAGAGCCACCAGAAAGGCCAAATAAATTGCAGTAGTTAGAAAGCAATTTAATACGCTGTCTCACTAACAACCAATAACAACTTATGCAAAGACTGACAGTCTGACACACTGTGGGGTTTATAAAGGTTGAAGCATCAGTTAAAGTCCTTAAAAAGCTCAGAAATAAAGAGAAAGGTTGGTTAAAGCAAAGAGAGGCACTGGCAGCCTTTAAGACACTAAACAAGAGAAACAGATCAGAGAACATCAGACTGAATAAGTGGAATAAAGTGCATGAAATGGATCTGACTTCTGACCTTTGACCTGTATTTACAGCACTGACCTTTGACTTTCAGCTCCACTTGTTTCTCCATCAGGACGTTTCCCTCCCTGCTGTAGACGGTGCAGGTGTAGGTGGAGTTGTCTCTATCTGTGGGGTGTTTCAGGGTCAGACTGAGGTCTCCAGTTTTCAGCAGGTCTTCATTCATCTTCGTTCGGTCTCTGTAAACCTGGTTCTGTTCTTCAGGCTGGTCAGAGCCGTTCCGATATATGTGGACCTTCCTGTAAAATCCGTTCTTCCACTCCACCTCAGCATCTTCAGGCAGGTTTTGTGTGGTTTTAAAGGGCAGCTGGACAGACTCCGCCCCCTCCTCCACCTCCACCTGACAGACTGAGAGGACAACAAACACAACATGAGCTGTACAGAGAGCAGCAGGTGTCACAGTTGTAGAGAAAGCTAAAGGAAAGAAGCAGATCTGATCAGAAGGTAACAGGAGATCTTTGAGGAGTCATCACTGAGAAGACTTGTTGCTTATTTCATTTTTCATAGAACATCACATTAAGATCAAGAAACATTGATTAGATTTATTTGTCCTTTGTTTTGAGAAGCAGTTACAGTGTCTCAGTTCTCCTGTTGCATTTTCAATCTGGTCACTTCTTTATAAAAATGTTTTTTAAACTAATCTTGTGATAACATGTGGAGATAAAGTGTGAATTTCCCTCCACATATTTGCACCTGATCCTTTCATGTATGTGTATTTTGCTGCAGTAACATCTGGCTGTCACAGCTGGACTGGCTCTTTAACTGGTGTGAGAGCTCTACAAACAGCTTCATGTTGTCAGCTGTACGGACAGGATGATGACTGATGACTCTTTGTCTATAACAGAGATGTTACCCACTGTCTGTGATGGACTTCCTTTTACCATGTGACCTTTAACTTCTCAGTACTGATCACAACTATTTAACTGACAGGAAACAGATAAGAAGATTACAACATCTGACCTTTGACCTGTATCTACAGCACTGACCTCTAAATTTCAGCTCCACTTGTTTCTTCAGCAGGATGTTTCCCTCCCTGCTACACCGGTGCAGGTGTAGGTGTTTGTGTCACAGCCTGTGGGCTGTTTCAGGGTCAGACTGAGGTCTCCAGTTTTCAGCAGGTCTTCATTCATCTTCGTTCGGCCTCTGTAAACCTGGTGCTGTTCTTCAGGCCGGTCAGAGCTGTTCTCATACACGTGGACCTTATCGGTATCACTGTCCATCCACTCCGCCTTAGCATCTTCAGGGAGGTTTCCTGTGGTTTTGCAAAGTAACTGGACAGACTCCACCCCTGATTCCACCTCCACCTGACAGACTAAGAGGACAATAAACACAACATGAGCTGCACAGACAGTAACAGATGATGATGGAGACAGAATTGTCATTTTCTGTTTGTTTAATCCTGAGCAGATCTGGCTGCTTCTTAAAGTCAACTGGTCAGAGTCAAAGCTTTCTTTGAAGGGGAGTCAAGGTGTCCATTGCAGGAAATGTTAAATGTAATGTAATTTAATGTTTTCTTGAACCAAGGAAGGTGGTTCAGGGAAACTAAGAGAGACTGGTCCTGGGTGAGGGGCCAGACTAAGAGCAGTTTATAAGTTATTGTTAAAAACGGGTTCAAATATTGAGGGTGAGCACAAAAACAATAATGGTCCAGAAGAGCTTCAGTCAAACAATGATTTTAATGAACACACGCGTGGGGAGATGAACACTGCACCATCAGCATCAATCTCACCTCAAAACTGCACAATAAACTGTTTTATAACATCAGGGCATTTTAATGACGCCCCGTCATGCGTCAAGAAGATACAATACATACACGAGTTTGAAAAACACACACATTCTGTTGACGACTTTTGACACATTTAAAAGGACATCTTCTCCGTCTGCAGGCCAGGCGCTTCCCGGTAATCTTCTAACTCTGTTTATCTCCTGGAACAAACTGTCCCTTAGGCAGACACAATTTCGCAATCACCAGCTTTTGCAACTATTATTTGAAGTCTTACCTAATCATGAGTCTAACTACTGTTTGTGTGTGTGTCTCGACCTCAAAATGCACTCGGCCTCAACCCGCCCGTTGACGCTTCTGGCCTTTTACCAGACAGAAGCTCTCTGTGATCGGTGTAATAATCTTAACTAAGAACATGTGTAATCTATTGAATAAATGCTTTGATGAAATGATAATTAATGTAATGGTAATGATGATGGTTATGAATAGTAGCAGTAAAATATTTCCGTGATCTCTACAATATGCATATTGATGATAGCAGAAGTCCAGAAACCTGGACTGAATGAGGCATACCACTGCTCCTCTGAGAACACTTAACCTGCTCAGGCCTTGACCCACGGGGCTTGTCCAGCCATTCACCGAGTTGTCATTGTTCGACTGATGCTGACAGCCTTCAATTCCCTGGCATGTCACGAACTGGCACAATGTGCTGAGTCCACACAAAAAGTTTACATAAACAAAAAATATATATTTATTAAAGATATCTAGAGGGTGTAGCCTGCATTTCAGGCTATGGTAACTGGGATAGACTCATCAGTGTGGGGGCATCATTCTGAGCTGCAGCATGCCCCCTTCTCCACTACTACTGCTTGGTAAAGTTAGATAAGTTGGCAGATTTCTCAGGTAAATACAGAAACTCATTCCAAGCAGCTGTTCCTACATGACTGGTGTTGGAACTTTAAACCACAGTTGCGAAAACGAAAAATAAAAATAACCTATAGTCCATGAAATCCAGTGGCGGGTCCTTACCACAGTGGGACTCATTATGCAAATCATTAGGTGACCCCAGAGGGCACAGTGGGGCTCTGTTAACACTGTGTACAAGCTGAGACGATTCCCACCTGGATAATGGTGGAGTACCCACTGTGGGTCAGGGATGAATTGTATTTGTGGGTTCTGTTCATGAGAGAAATAGGAAAAGACTGACTGGTGCCACATCTGGAGTGATGTGGACACTGTATCAGGCAGTTGTGACAAAGAGAGAGCTGAGTGTGAAAGCAAAGCTGTTGATTTGGCTGTGATGGTAGTGCCAAAGTCAGGAATTGTGCATGAGTCCTATTGGGAAGAGCTTGCTTGGGAGTACTTCAGTGTACCCCTGGATGAGTGGCAGGAGAGAAAGGTCACCCACCCTCCTTCCCTGTCATCAGAGGGTTAGCTAGTTTGCTAACTGTATCTACAGCACTGACCTCTGACTTTCAGCTCCACTTGTTTCTTCAGCAGGATGTTGAACAAAAGGCCACCCTGGAATGTGCAGTTTTGTCTCACAGCAAAATGCCACAGATGCCACAAGCAATGAGGGAGCGTGCAATTGGCATGCTGACAGCAGGAATGTCAACCAGATCTGTCGCCCGTGCATTGAATGTTCATTTCTCAACCATAAGCCGTCTCCACAGGCGTTTCAGAGAATATGGCAGCACATCCAACCGGCCTCACAACCGCAGACCTCGTGTAACCACACCAGCCCAGGACCTCCACATCCAGCAGGTTCACCTCCAAGATCGTCTGAGACCAGCCACCCAGACAGCTGCTGGAACAATTGGTTTGCACAACCAAACAATTTCTGCACAAACTGTCAGAAACCGTCTCAGGGACGCTCAACTGCATGCCCGTCGTCCTCATCGGGGTCTTGACCTGACTCCAGCTCGTCGCCGTAACAGACTTGTGTGGGCAAATGCTCACATTCGATGGCGTCTGGCACGTTGGAGAGGTGTGCGCTTCACGGATGAATCATGGTTCGCATTGTTCAGGGCAGATGGCAGCTGAGAATGTCCCAGTTCTTGCATGGCCAGCATACTCACCGGACATGTCACCCATTGAGCATGTTCGGGATGTGCTTGACCGGCGTATACGACAGCGTGTACCAGTTCCCACGAATATCCAACAACCTCGCACAGCCATTGAAGTGGAGTGGACCAACATTCCACAGGCCACAATTGACAATCTGATAGACTCCATGCGACGATGTGTTGCACTGCATGAGGCAAATGGTGGTCACACCAGATACTGACCGGTTCTGGGTCCCCAGACCCCCAATAGCGCAAAAAACTGCACATTCCAGGGTGGCCTTTTGTTGTGGGCAGTCTGAGGTACACCTGTGCACTACTCATGATGTCAGATCAGCATCCTGATGTGGCACACCTGTGAGGTGGGATGGATTATCTCAATATAGCAGATGTGCCCACTACCACACATTTGGACTGATTTGTGACCACTGTTTGGGAGGGATGGTTATATTGTGTATCTGGAATGAATTTTAGGTCTCTACGTCCATCCCATGGGGAATGAGAGCAGTAACAAAGGTGTTGCGTTTATATTTTTGTTGAGTGTATGTTACCGCCCATCAGGGTTTTCTAATTCAATTTAATTACATTTTATTTATATAGTGCCAAATAACAACAGCTGCCTCAAGACAACTGTCTTTTAGGAGGTGGAAATCTCTCCTCTGTACCAGAGGTCTATTATGACCTACAGCACTGACCTTTGACCTGCAGCACTACTTTCTGTCTCAGGATGTCTTTGTCCCTGTAGATGGTGCAGATGTATCCTCCACTGTCTCTCTCTGTGGGGTATTTCAGGGTCAGACTGAGGTCTCCAGTTCTCAGCAGGTCTTCATTCATCTTTGCACGGCCGCAGTAAAGGTCATTTTGGTTATTTTGGCGGTCCCTTCCGTTTGCATGGACACGGACGATCTTCAGTTCTCGGTCAGAGCGAGTCCACTCCACTGTGGCATCCTCAGGCAGGTCAGGTTTTGTTTTGCAGGGCAGGATGACAGACTCTGACCTTTCACCCACACTCACCTCCACCTGCTTTTCTGAGAGGACAATAAACCAAAGTATCAGCAGTAGATGTAGTTGTAGTCATACTGATGGTAACTGAAGCACAGCTGAGTATCTACATTTCTGACCTCTGACTCACCTGTTACCAGTAATCATATATAATAATAGTCTCTGGATCATTTTTGTTTGAATGGAAACTGAAAGTGATAAAATGCTGCTACAGTTACAAACTACTGCAAAATCAGGGGTGTGTTTGCTGAGGCTCCTGAGTGGAGAACCTCTGCAAATTCAATCTTTGGAAAAACAGGCGGGGCAATGTAAGCATGCGCGGACTGATTTGTGCGTTTACAACACAGAAGAAGTTCAAACATGGAAAAACTAACCCCCCCGTTAACGCAGTTATCACAATTAACATTTTTAATGCTCTCAACCTATCTGGAGCGCAGAATGGACAAACTGCCGAAATGCATTGACAGAGACATTTCTGGGGTTTTGACTCAGTACGCGCTCCAGATGGATTAATTGTTAATCGCGTTAGTCGTGATAACGGCGCATTAACGCTGACAGCAGGAAAAAAATATAAAGCTGCCAATTTGGGATTTCTTTGGCTTTAAACCTAAGGATGTAATCAAAGCGGTGTGCCACTTGTGCAGAAATATAGTGCGAGCAAAGCACTCAAACACGACTAACTTGCATGAGCATGTACGTGTCCACCATCTGGCTGAGTATGCTAAGCTATCACCAGATTCTGCAGCTCCATCGACAAGCACTTGGGGGCACTCTGAGGAGGTGCATCTGCTCGCAGATGAAAGAGGGTGCTGTTAAAACAGCGCTATTAGTTTTTTTTCTGTTGACTGCTTCTATTAGCTCCATCGTTATTAGCAAACTTACTCACGGGTAAATAAATAAATAGCCCTTGTAAAAACTATCGAAAGTCGATATATTCGTCCAGTCGCCCAACCCTAATGGACATATCCTAAGACAGTGGTTCCAACCTAAAAGTCTCATTCACATCATATCTAAATGGATGAAAAGTGATGATCCATTTCTGCTGACAAGTTAAAAACCTACAGGACTTGCATTTTATCAGTCCAATTAGTCCAGGTAGCTCCGTGTTTTACAGTAAATAAAACATTCTAAATGTTCTCAATCTAGCCTCCATGTTTAATAAACACTCCAAATGCTGTAGCAGTAAGGTTCTCTTCTATTCAGCTTTGCTGCTAATTCCTCTAAGGCTAGATCTGTGGGAAAT
Source organism: Aulonocara stuartgranti (assembly GCF_965226115.1). NCBI lineage: Eukaryota > Metazoa > Chordata > Actinopteri > Cichliformes > Cichlidae > Aulonocara > Aulonocara stuartgranti. The sequence continues at coordinate 75,003,188 of NC_138941.1, read as the reverse complement.
GTTGTTTTTGATTTCTTCAGGTGTTTCAGAACAATTTAGCAAATGTTGAATCTGACTTTTATCTACAGAACTGAATGTAATCTGAAATTACAGCAGATGTTGTGGTCTGTTGCTGACCTTTGACCTGCAGTTGTATATCTCCCAGTCTTGTTTCTTCGCTCCCATCTGTGATGGAGCAGGTGTAGTTGCCGCTGTCAGCTTTTGTTGGTTTTCTCAGAGTGAGGCTGAAATCAGAAGTGTCCATAGCATCAGGCTTCATTGATGTGCGTCCTCTGTAATGCTGGTTTTGTCCTCTGAGATCATCTCCTCGTTCTCGTTGCACATGGACAGATTTGGGATCAATATCATTGCGATTCCACATCACTGTTGGGTGTATAGGTATATAACTGGAGAACTGACAAGGCAACATTACAGAGTTTTCCTCTTCATACACCTCCACTACGACAGCCAGGGCATGCTGAAAAACTGTGAAGAAACACGCAAACAGAAAAACAAATTAACTGTTTGTTGATGCTTGTCTCAGAGCCCACATTTATCTGCAGAGAGCAAAAAGAACACTTTTGTAGTTAGACACTCAAATAAAAATTTAATTAAATCAGACGCTTAAGACAGAGACATTTGAGCCTACACCTGCTGGCTGCAGGTCTCTAAGCCAGCTAACCAAAACCTTGGCCCTTTATTATGAAATTCTATAAATATTATGAGTTCTGCATACCCTGGATATCTTTTCATTATCTGGATCCACTTACTCTAACATCAGTGATCAGGGACACAAAGCTTACATGACACTATGCTATCCAGTGTACTGAGTAGCCTTTGGAACTTCTTGTCTGGGGTTTGACTCCCAACCAGGGTGTCTCTATCCTTTATGCGTCCCCAGGCTATAACCCCCATGCTAACCCAGCCGGCCTCAGATGTGAACGGTCAGATTACACTGATGAGAAGTGGGCTACTGAAACAAGAAGACATAAATGGGCAAAGGATGAGAACATGTTGCTGTTGGAATGCTACTAAGCAAGTAACTCAAGCAGAAGGGGGTTGCATTAAGAGGATAACATTCAGAAGAAGCGACCACAACTGGTGCTACGCCAAGGGGGAGCAAGAATGTCAGGCCAGGTTTGTATTATGTATTCTAGGCAATCCCCAGTGGGACCATCATTGAGACTAATCAACTGATCTAAACCACGGCAGCATTGATCAGTGATGAACAGCCACAAGAATCAGTACCCTCCATGAAGAAGGAGACTAGAGGCCAAGATCAATATAGCATGGAAGAAAGTTAGCAAACTACCAGAGCTGCATAATTGTGCGATGAAGAAAGGGATGTCTAAGAAGTACAGCAAGCTGTCCATGCCTGAAGCCTTGAAAACTGCTAAGCAAAGATTCACCACCTTGGCTAGTCACTTGAAGAGGTACACCAGAGAGATTGAAGGCAGACTGTACTCCATGGAACAATTCAAGGTATACTCTCAATCAGGGGCGGAGCGTGGGGGTGGCTTACTGGGCTTAAGCCCGGGTTGTTTTGTCAGAAGCCCGGGGTCTTTTGGAGTGTAATTTTTCATAGTTAGATGCCTGGCTGACAACTGTATAAAACAAAAAGTACACACAATATTCGAAGCACATAGTGCACACTGTGGGAATTTATGACTGTGCGTGAATCCCCCCTGATATTGGTATGATCCGAGCTCAGGCACTAAGCGACTGAGCGAGGGGGCGGGGCAGCTGCTGCCTGTGTGCGCTGTTGGAGAAACGGAGCCAGCCATACTAAGGAGAGCTTAAGTTTGACCAGGTACCAAAGCAAATCATTCGTACCGTACAAATAATGTAAATATGACGGTGCATCACGAAAGATTGATATCAAACTGATCACTTGACCAATATTACGTTACTTGCTCTTCAAGTGAATCAACAAATGGCGAAATGAAAAGCCGAACAAATGCTATTTTTTATACATATATAAATGTGGGTATAACTCATATATATATATATATATATATATATATATATATATATATATATATATATATATATATATATATATATATATATATACACATATACATACACACACATATACATACACACACATATATATATATATATATATATATATATACATATATATATATATATATATATACATACACATATATACATATATGTGTGTATGTATATATATATATATATATATATATATATATATATATATATCCGGGTCACGGCACCAATGCAGCTGGATAGCGTAGTGGTTAAACTACACGCCTTTGGAACAGAGGATCGCAAGTTCGATTCCTGCCTGGGGCGTCTGTATCCAGTAAGGGTCCTAAGGCTAGACCCCCTATGCTAAGCAAGCCTACCGCAGACATGAGCGAGACAGATAAATATGAAGGCATGCCGGCTCGGACGTCGCCCGGATCAACAAGGTCCGCGTCAGGTGTTGAGGAACCAGGGCACCCTGACGAAAAGTGGGCTACTGGAACAAGAAGGCATCGGTGGGCAAGGGACGAAAACAGGGCGTTGTTGGAATGCTACTACGCAAGTAACCCCGGCGGAAGGGGCTACATGAATAGGATGAGGGACCTATGGATTCTTCGATACCCAACATCCACAATGACGGCGAAACAACTAGTAGCTCAGTGTTCCAACATTCGAAAGAAGGGACTGCTCTCACAGCTAGAGATTGACGAGGTACAACACAAATGCTACGGCAAGGAGGAGTCAGGACGCCAGGTCAGGGGGGAGATATCATCACCCCCACCCGAGATTGGGTACATAGCCCCAAGTGTGATAGGAGAAGGATCGTTGAGTGCGAGAGGAACTGACCTGAAAAATAGGATCATGGCCAAGCTTGAAACCTGGATCCCCCGTAGCCGGTTACCAAGATTACGTGAAGTACCCTCAGAAGGTCTGCTAGATGATGTTAATGCAGCACTACGGGCAATACCTACAACCACGATTACCGACACTAACAAGCTGATCTACAATACGGCAGCAGTGATCAGTGAGATGCTTGGCTACAAGTTGAACAGCCACAAGGGGCAGTACCCTCCATGGAGAAGGAGGCTAGAGGGCAAGATCAAAGTAGCACGGAGGGAGGTTAGCCAACTAACAGAGTTGCAGAAAGGTGCGACAAATAAGGTGCCTAAGAAATACAGCAAGCTGTCCATACCTGAGGCCTTGGAAACTGCCAAGCAAAGACTCACAGCCTTGGCCAGCCGCTTGAGGAGGTACACCAGAGAGATAGAAGGCAGGAGAATAAACCAGCTGTTCTCCACAGAACCAGCAAAGGTGTACTCTCAGTGGCAAGGGAACAATAAGAGAACAGCACCACCAAGGCTGGAGACGGAGCAATACTGGAAGAGCATATGGGAGAAGGACGCAACCCATAACGGCAATGCTCAGTGGCTAGTGGATCTGAGGGCTGACCACAGCGACCTCCCTGAACAGGGTCCAGTAACCATCACAGTGGCAGATATCCAAGAAAGGGTCTCCAGTATGAAGAGTTGGACAGCACCAGGGCCCGACATGGTTCACGCCTACTGGCTGAAGAAGCTGACTGCACTCCACGAGCGTCTGGCAGCACAAATGAACCAGCTGCTAGTTAACGAGAGACACCCGGAATGGCTAACTGAAGGGCGGACGGTCCTGATCCCCAAGGACCCCAAGAAGGGACCGGTCCCCTCCAACTACTGACCAATAACCTGCCTCAGTACTACATGGAAGCTCCTGTCAGGCATCATATCGGCTAAGATGAACAGGCACATGGGTCAATACATGAGCGGGACACAGAAAGGAATTGGCAAGAATACCAGAGGCGCAAAACACCAGCTACTGGTAGACAGAACAATCAGCCGAGACTGCAAGACCAGACTGACCAACCTGTGCACTGCCTGGATTGATTACAAGAAGGCCTATGACTCAATGCCCCACAGCTGGATACTGGAATGCCTAGAATTGTACAAGATCAATGGGACCCTAAGAGCCTTCATCAGGAACTCAATGGGGATGTGGCGTACAACACTAGAGGCCAACTCCAAGCCCATAGCACAAGTTACCATCAAGTGCGGGATCTACCAAGGAGATGCTCTGTCCCCACTGCTGTTCTGCATAGGCCTGAACCCCCTCAGTGAGATCATTAACAAGACTGGCTACGGATACCGACTACGGAACGGAGCAGTTGTCAGCCACCTCCTGTACATGGATGACATCAAGCTGTATGCCAAGAGTGAACGAGACATCGATTCACTGATCCACACTACCAGGCTATACAGCAATGACATTGGAATGTCGTTCGGACTGGAGAAGTGTAGTCGGATGGTAACAAAGAGAGGGAAGGTAGTCAGAACTGAGGGGATTGAACTACCAGAAGGCAACATTGCAGACATAGAGGACAGTTACAAGTACCTGGGGATCCCGCAGGCAAATGGGAACCATGAAGAGGCCGCTAGAAAGGCTGCAACCACCAAGTACCTGCAGAGGGTCAGGCAAGTCCTGAGGAGTCAGCTGAATGGTAAGAACAAGATCCGGGCCATCAACACATACGCCCTGCCCGTGATCAGGTACCCTGCTGGGGTAATAGGCTGGCCAAAGGAGGAGATAGAAGCCACTGACATAAAGACAAGAAAGCTCCTGACCATGCATGGAGGGTTTCACCCCAAGTCTAGCACCCTGAGGCTGTACGCTAAGCGGAAGGAAGGGGGCCGGGGACTGGTGAGTGTCAGCACCACAGTCCAGGATGAGACAAGGAACATCCAAGAATACATTGGGAAGATGGCCCCAACTGACCGAGTGCTCAGTGAATACCTCAGGCAGCAGAAACCCAAGAAAGAGGAGGGAGACGAGGAACCATCATGGAAGGACAGGCCCCTGCACGGTATGTACCACCGGCAGATAGAGGAGGTGGCTGATATCCAGAAATCCTACCAGTGGCTGGACAAAGCTGGACTGAAAGACAGCACAGAGGCACTAATCATGGCAGCACAAGAACAAGCTCTGAGTACAAGATCCATAGAGGCTGGGGTCTATCACACCAGGCAAGACCCCAGGTGCAGGCTGTGTAAAGATGCCCCAGAGACAATCCAGCACATAACAGCAGGGTGCAAGATGCTAGCAGGCAAGGCATACATGGAACGCCATAACCAAGTGGCCGGCATAGTGTACAGGAACATCTGTGCCGAGTATAACCTAGAAGTCCCGAGGTCAAAATGGGAGATGCCCCCAAGGGTGGTGGAGAATGACCGAGCTAAGATCCTGTGGGACTTCCAGATACAGACGGACAAAATGGTGGTGGCTAACCAACCGGACATAGTGGTGGTAGACAAACAGAAGAAGACGGCCGTAGTGATCGATGTAGCGGTTCCGAATGACAGCAATATCAGGAAGAAGGAACACGAGAAGCTGGAGAAATACCAAGGGCTCAGAGAAGAGCTCGAGAGGATGTGGAGGGTGAAGGTAACGGTGGTCCCCGTGGTAATCGGAGCACTAGGTGCGGTGACTCCCAAGCTAGGCGAGTGGCTCCAGCAGATCCCGGGAATAACATCGGAGATCTCTGTCCAGAAGAGCGCAGTCCTGGGAACAGCTAAGATACTGCGCAGGACCCTCAAGCTCCCAGGCCTCTGGTAGAGGACCCGAGCTTGAAGGATAAACCGCCCGCAGGGGCGTGCTGGGTGTTTTTTTTTTTTTTTGTATGTATATACACACACACATATATATACACATATATATATATATATATATATATACACACTAGTCAATCTGGTACAGTGACGTGAATTTTAGTACTCAGAGGGTTGAACGTGCTCAGCTCAAACCGGAAACAGCGCAACCCGAGGCTACTTTAGCATGTTAGCTAGCTCTGCCATATCAGAAGTATCCAATCTGTGACTACAAAGTCCACCGTCTGTTAGTCTGGTCTGTTTCTAACCTTCCCTCTTACTTTCACTATTAAATCCTCATGATTAAATCTGTATTTCCAACACTGTGTGAATTTCGTCAGAGGAGCGAGCTGCGCCTGAGTGTAGCACGGTCAAAGAGGACTGTGGAGCTGCTGCAGGTTAAACAGAGACTTTCTTACCGTTCATGAGGAGCAGGAACACCACCAGCGTCTTCATCCTCCTTTAAAAACAACTCAAACCGACACAAAGTCCCGTTAGATCCTCTGCTGACCCAACGAACCCACACCTGGACACACCTGCAGCTCCCAAACACGCCCACGCACAAAGTTTACTTTCGTTTTAACAGGAAGTCTCCGTGTGTCGCAGATATCAGTGATTCTGCGTTTGGTAGAGGGAGCCTGGATAGTAGTGGTGAAAGGTGTGGGGCTTTTTGTGTTCAACAATTACTCATTGTTGTGCAAAGTGAAAATCACAGTATGTTGGTGGTCATTTCTTGTGTTTGGCATCAATTTAAAAGAAAACAGCTGTAGTTTATTTAAACTCAATTAGTAAAAGCGTCTTCCATTTTTTAGCTTCAATGCTGTTGTTATTTTTCAGAATCAGAATACTTTATTGATCCCTAGGGGAAATTATTTTTCGTTACAGTGCTCCATTATAAACAAACATTAACAAAGACAGACAATACACTAACTAAGAATAGTACAATATATACAGGCATATATACATAAAAGTCACTTATTAAGAAATAGCTGAAAAAGAACATGTGTAGCTGTTGCAGTAAACAGTGTGTTATGGGGAAGGGTTGTACAGGGAGATGGCCACATATACATAATACTATTTATTTATTTATTTATTACTGTGAAATGACGTGAGCATGCTCAGAGCCCGAAGGAGAACAGGTTAAAAATGAATTTAGGCTATGTGAGTGTTGAATTTCCTTTGAAGTACACCTCTCTGAACGTTCTCACAGTCGTGCCTGTTGTAGATCCATCACTCAAATTTCCTGTGGACTGCAGGGAAACGCCACACATCAACACCTACCTGCTGTCTGCTGCTAAAATAGTTCTTCTACAGTTTTCTTTAACCAGTTTGTACATTTGTTTATTTGCAAATTTTAATAGTGTTTCTATAGACACTAACAAGAAGAAGGTACTTAGCTTTGTTGCTGTTGGCAAAATGATTGTTCAGTGTTTCAGGAAAACAGGATTAAAAATTACATTCATGTTTTATGTAATGAATCATAACAATTATTCAGGCCACAAAAATTCACAGAGCCTACATGGTGTAACCTTCTCCTATCAAATGCTGATTTTTGGTAGTTTTTGATGAAAAATCCTAGTCAATTTAGTAAAAAAAAAAAAAAGGCTAGGATATTTAAGTAAAGAGTCCCAGCATTTTATTTGTTTCTCTCAGATGCCACCACACATTAAACACTGAGGCACCAACACAAGCAGAAATGCCACTGACGATGTCAGACACTTAGTGTGTTGAGTGCCACAGGGTTCTGTGCTAGGACCAATTCAGTTTGAATTGTACACATTTCCTTTAGGGTTCTGCCATCCTTTCCTCTGTGGTCTGAGCTGTGTTTGTGTTTCCAGGTAATCAGCGATCCACCTGTTCCACAAAGGCTCCACCAACAACGACACCAACGACTCCTTGGAGTCAACATCATAGAGGACTTCTCCTGGACCCTTCACACAGACACTGCTATCAGGAAAGCTCGCCAGCGGCTTTACTTCCTGAGGAGGCTGAGGAAGTTTAGCATGAACGCCAACATCACCTCAAATTTTTACAGGTGTGCAATTGAGAGCTTGCTGACGAGCTGCATCACAGTTTGGTACGGAAGCTACTCTGCCAGCAGCCGTAAATCACTGCAGAGGGTGGTGAAGGCAGCAGAGCACATCACTGGCACGAGGCTTCCTGCCATTCAGGACATTTATCTCCAGCGATGCCTCCGTAAAGCACACAGCATCATCAAGGACCACAGCCACCCAGCACATCAGCTGTTCTCCTTGTTACCATCTGGCAGACGTTACAGGAGTCTGTCTGCTCGGACTATAAGACTCAAAAACAGTTTTTACCACCAAGCCATACGACACCTCAACCACAACACTTAAACACACACAACACAGCACTCAGAAGCTACCCTGCAGCTTCACAAGTACTCTGTTTAATCTGCACTGGTCACTCCACTTTATTGTCATTGATATTTCTATTTAAAAGTGCAATACTGAAATTTTCTGCTGCTCATTCCTGTGCAATATCCCATCTGCCCCCCGTCATATTTCTTTTCAAGATTTTCTTATTTAATCACTAGTGTACATATATTTATATTTATAGATACATATATATATTCAGTCATCTTTTCTCTTTTACCATGTCTCTCTAATATTTTGCTCTTTACTATTTTTCTGTTTTTTTATTACTTTATTTTATTATATTTTCTCCTACTGTATCATGCTGCTGAGTGACTGATGCTCGTCAAACACATTTCATTGCAATGTTGACCCTGTGCTAACTTGCATATGACAAATAAAACTGAAAACTGAACAGGAAGTGAGCTCATACCTGCTTGACCCTACCATTTCCATGGAAATAGCCTTAAAACTGTTACTGCAAGGTGATTGGAGGCTTTTAGATGGCATCACACAACAAGAAGAGAGAAGCAGAGTCTGACAGCAGAGCTCACTGCTGGTTGCAGACAGCAAGTGACACTTTACAAGATAATTTTCTTTTAAAAAAATAAAGCAAATGAAGCTGAATCTTTCAGTTAATTAAATTATTTAAAAACAGTCTTGAATTGGTCTAATTAAATTAAAATGTCTTAAATCAAACCTTCAGAAACACGAGAAGTCAGATCTCTCTTTCTTGCTGTCTGATGGATGGCAGTCAGAGACGGTTTCATTGTTGGTGACATTAAAAAGTCTTAAATCTAATTTCAGAACATGTAGGATCGCTTTTATCCTCAAACACATCCACCACAGAAGAAGAAAAACACTGGATCAGATTAACGGTTAGCCAGTTGTTTTTATTTGGACTTTTTCCACAGGGACAGTGCACATTCATGAACAATGGAGGAGCTTAAGATTGCTACCAATAGAAATCCGATAGTGTTTTTTATAATCAATGAAACTGTTTTTATTTTTAATATCTTACTGCATTTTGTATACGTTCATGCACAAGTTTTAAAAAACAAAACACTAAAGCTATTCTGTTATACCTGTATGCAAAAAATACACTGCACCCACAATATTTTACAATTCAGCAATAACGATCAATCTAATAAACTTAAACCTGCACCATCCTCCATATTCTGGTATTCTAAACAGTACTTAGCAGAAATATTAAACAACCTAAATAACAGGGTTGCCATCTCCCAGCAAAAAAAAAAAAAAAAAATAGGGAACAGCCCCTCTGCCTCATGATGCTTAATCGACGTAATTGACTTTAATTTAATGCATGTGTAAAACAAATACAAATAAATCATTTTTTCTACAATAATTAAATAGATTCAACATCTTTCATTAACAGAATTGCAGACTGCACAGATGGTATCTTCCCAAAGGAAAAAAGTACTATAGCTTATTAGGGTATATATTAGACTTAATAGTTACTATATACAATAATGGACTTCTATACATGTTACAGCAAATACAAACTTTGGTTGTAAGGTTCAGATAATTATTTATTAAAGCTAGAGATTTTAAATGAGAATAAGAAAGAGAAGTGTTTCTTTGTGCCCCCCTTTCCCTGTTAATGCCATACCTGGCCCTCTGGCATAACTTTGCTAGACCCGCCCCTGAAAAGTTGCCAGCTGTCACCAGTGTTGGGGAGTAACTGAATACATGCACCAGCATTACGTATTTAAAACACAAAATATGAGTAACTGTATTCAGTTACAGTTACCGTTTAAAAGGTGTTATTCAGAATACAGTTACTTTGTTGATTACACGGCGGTCTTTTCCTGTTTCATATTTTAGGCTGTGCCCTCTATTGGTAATTCAACGCCGGTGGAAACCCAAACAAAACACGCATTAGGAGGCTCTAATGCCCGTGTCTCAATCTCACGGCCCATGTCACCTCTACTTGCGGCCCACATAATAACGTGAAGAAATATTTTTAAAAAGTATTATTCAAAAATGATTTAATATGAAGGCAATAGGCAGAGAGTTACGGGCATAGCATGTATGAAGCATGTAAATATAATAATAACCACTGCAGCCAAGAAGAGAGCCTGACGAGCCCAGCTGTAAGTAAGCTATTAAGACTCGACTGTACACCGTGTTCGTGTTTTCCTCTGAAACAATAAGTTCTGTTGGAGCAGCCTTTCAACGCCTCTCTCTGTCTCTCACAAGCAAAGTTGACCCAGACAACAAAGTAAAGCTAGTTTTCAGCTACGAGCCCGACACAGAGCCCGACGCATTAGCCAGAGGTCCCTTTACTACAGTTCGGAGCCGCGGACCTGTTTTATATACACGGGAATAGTTTTCTACACGAGATCGCTGCAAAAAGTGCAGCCTTACCTAATGTCCACCTACTGTTACTCATTTATATTAAGATTTAAACATCTAGTTGGTGTTGGTATGGCGAGTGACCTTCAGTTATAGTAATAAATGACACAGCAATAGTACATTCATGTAGTTGTAAAAAGCATGACAATATATTAAGTAATTAAGTATTCAGAATATGTTACTCTCATTGAGTAAAGTAACGGAATATATTACAAAATACATTTGGGGACACGCTAATGTCCAAAATACAATGGAGCTGCTGTTAGTGGGACAGGACTTTATTCAGTCTCTTTGACATGATGAAAAATGAAATTAATGGATGGATTCCCAAAGGAAAAAAGTACTATAGCTTATTAGGGTATATATAAGACTTAATAGTTACTATATACAATAATGGACTTCTATACATTTAATCAGATGATCACTTTGGTTGTAAGATTCAGATAATTATTTAATAACAGCCAGACATCTTAAATGAGAATAAGAAAGAAATTTCTTTGTGCCCCCCTCTCCCTGTTAATGCCCTACCTGGCCCCCCTGGCAACACTTTGCTAGACCCGCCCCTGCACAGTTACCAGCTGTCAGCTACTTAGAAAAGGATCCTGGTGTTATTTGTCTCTCAGAAACAGTTCATAACTTCCCTTCAACTCATTCATGTCACCTAAAAGGTAAACCTGTTTCTCCATCACCTGTTCAGGTCTGATGGTTCAGTAAGGACATCTCCTGGTTTCATCTTCATGTTTCCCTCTCACCACATATCCAAACCGACATCATGACCAGCAGCTTTACAGCTGTGGCTCCAGCAAACATCAGCTGATACTAGAAAGTAATATTGAGTAAATTCTAGCAACAGTTTATCAAGCTTAAATGTGCTGTAGTTTATCCGCTGGTTTCCTCCTTCTGGGGCAAAGTGGGCGATAAACAAACAAGAGAGAAAAGCCGATCAGCTGATCATTGATCAGTTTCATGATTGAAGTAGCAACAGGAGAGGGAGGGGGAGAGAATGAGAGAAGAAGAGACAGCTGTGCAGCGTAAAGACACGGAATACCTCCAGCTTTGTGCCTTTTTTTCCCCCATTCTAGCTGAAGTACGGGACAAATCATGTTCCTTTTTACCTCATTATGGAACTTTAAAGTTCGACCTCCTCGGCTGTAATTGGTCCAGCCCAGAGTCCAGAAGTCCAACTTTTTGTGCAATGGTTAGCATCTTCTTCTGCCTTTTGGGTGCTACCGCAGGTGCCTTTGATGTCGACATTGCTGTGTTTGTTGTCTTCTGCTAGCCAAGATTTATGTATATTTGAGAAGCATTTTGTACTGGACAGGAGACACGGCACAAGATTGATTGAGCATGCATCAAGACATTGATTGACAATGGTCTGCAGCCAATCAGGACGCAGAACACAATGCACTGTACAAAACAAAGAAAAAAAAGCATGCAAAATTGCACCCCAAAAAATCAGCGAAACAGTGAGGCTGCGAAAAGTTAACCCCGTTATAGCGAGGGACCACTGTATAAAGGTTTTGCACATGATGTCAGGCCTAAGCTGACCGAGGAGTCGGATCAATGCAGCTGTTTCTGTTCATATTGTCCCTTGTTTGACCTGCAGAGGAGACAAAAGACAGTCAGACACACGAACGATTGCCTGCCCCCCCACCCACACACACGTGCAAACAAACACAAACCAACAAACCTTTGACTTTGAGCAGCACAATTTTCGCTCTCCAGATCTTCCCATACACTACACATTTGTATTCTCCACTGTCACTCTCTTTGGGGGTTTTCAGGGTCAGACTGAGGTCTCCAGTTCTCAGCAGGTCTTCATTCATTTTCGTTCGGTCTCTGTAATCCTGGTCCTGTTCTCCAGGCTGGTCAGAGCCGTTCTTATATACATGGATCGTCTTTTTTGGGTTATAGTGTACCCACTCCACTTCAGCATTTTCAGGCAGGTTCTGTGATGTTTTGAAGGGCAGCTGGACAGACTCCGACCCCTCCTCCACCTCCACCTGACAGACTGAGAGGACAACAAACACAACATGAGCTGTACAAAGTGTGATTGGTGTTCAGAGCAGCATCATGTGACTCTTGTTCTGCACTAAATGAAGCGATGGAGTGGCGCCTCCTTCAGGCAGAGAAACAGCTCATGGAGAGAAATAATTCCATCCATCCATCCTCTTCTGCTTATCTGGGGCCAGGTCGCAGGGGCAGCAGTCTATGCAACAAAGTCCACACCTCCCTCTCCAGCCACCCCCTACAGCTTTTCCAGGGAAACAGCAAGGCGTTCCCAGGCCAGGTGAGAGATATGATCTCATTAGCATGTCCTGGGTCTACTCCAGGGCCTCCTTCCAGTGGAACATGCCTGGAACAACTCAAATGTCTTGATGCATGCTCAATCATCCAGGTAAGTAAATTCCAAATTCTGTTCATCTGGACATAGTGTTTTCAGTGGGAAAAACGTTTCATCATCATCCAAGTGACTTCTTCAGTCTCAGCTGACTGCAGGTTTCCCCAATCTTATAAACAGTACATTTGCATTCTAAGGAGCTTGGCCCATCTTCAAGAAACTTAAAGAAGTCCAGACACTTTTCTTTCCAAGCTCCTTAGACTACAATGACCTGGATGACTGAGAACAGTACAGTACATTTGCATAATGACTGAAACTAGCACCACTGAATGAACAAGGGGCTGAGAGGTCAGGTTGTTTATTTGCAAGTTGTCATGACCATTGATCAAAGCTCACTGATCAAAGACCACTGATCAATGGCCATGAGTACCATTCACAGAGAGTTGAGGAATGTCTGCAATCACAGCATTGTAAGATGGTGACAGATGTACCCTCCTCGATTCAGAGATGGTCTTTCCCTTTTCATGTAAATGGCCTCCTTGACTTCGCCCTATTAGCACCTCGTCCTTTACTCTCGCGCTGCTCCGTGTGGCAAATCGAGCGCACCTCTCTGCATTTCAAACACGCATCACAACAATTAAGAGCACCCGAGGCAAGCTCGGAAAGCCAAGCAGAAGTTATTTGTAGAGATGAGAGGATAATGGCTGCTGAAGAACGAATGCTATTGGTTGAAAAGAGAAGTAAAACAACTTCAGTGGTTGGAAACATTATGGGTTGGCGGAGTCAGACGTGGATCAAGTAGACATAGTGTGTAAACTTTGCTACGGTGTCGTAGCTGCACCACAGAGCAACACTGCAAATTGACATACCTCAATGTCAGTTTGATGCAATTGTGCATTGTGTGGCTACACAGCTTGCCTTGATGTTTGGTTATTTGTATGCATAAATATTATGCAGTATTTTGAAGTTCACTAAACATAGATGTTTACATTTTTCATTTATTTTTTATATTGCAAACATTTGCACTGTTATCAGTATTTGCACACTATTTTATATGATTTTTTGACAATCTTTAAAGCCATTATTCAACACATTGTTATTGTTAAATAAATATCGTCAAATAATCAAGATCTCAATTTCAGTGAAAAAAATCGTGATTATCATTTTTGCCATAATCGAGCAGCCCTACCTTGAGGCGACTGTTGTTGTGATTTGGCACTATATAAATAAAATTGTATTGAATTTTCATTTACAGCTGTAAAGTACCTCTACATGATGCTGTGGTGTCAAACTTACTGCAGCAAGTGTGGCTCTGTTTATTGTCAGTGAGTCAAATTGCCAATTTAAATAGTATTTTATCTGTATTAACTTAGAATCCATGGACACATCATTTTCACTCTTATTATCTTTCACTTCACAATAAAAGCCTCATATTTATGGCTGCTACACCCTGACATTTGACAACACCCAAATGACTGGATCATGGTAAATGGTAAACTGGTTCTCATATAGTGCTGACAATCACATGCATTCATACTCTGATAGACAAAACTAACAAAACTACTGATTTGATCCAAACTCAATCACACCAGAGGCTTTTATTTTGAAGTTAGGATAGTTAAAACTTCATTTTTAATGGTCTTCTTAGTCTGTTCATTTAAATGGACAGTTGCTCCACCTGACATTTTTGGCTTTTACATCAAAACATTAAAGATTTTATATCATTTGAATAAACTAAAAATAGATTAAAACTAAAAGCTTTTAGAAAATAAACTCCTACATGACCTCTGACCTTCAACCTGTATCTACAGCACTGACCTCTGACTTTCAGCTTCACTTGCTTCTTCAGGAGGATGTTTCCCTCCCTGCTGTAGACGGTGCAGGTGTAGATGGAGTTGTCTCTCTCTGTGGGGTATTTCAGGGTCAGACTGAGGTCTCCAGTTTTCAGCAGGTCTTCATTCATCTTCGTTCGCTCTTTGTAATCCTGGTGCTGTTCTTCAGGCTGGTCAGAGCCGTTCTCATACAGGTGGACCTTCCTGTTGCCTCGTTCCTTCCACTCTACTTTAGCAACTTCAAGCAGGTTTTGTGTGGTTTTGCAGGGCAGCTCGACATATTCAACCTCAGAGTGCTCTGGCTTCACCTCAGCGTAATCTGTGGGACAACAAAGGAGAAAACAAGGTTGGATGGAGACATTTGTGTTGACTGCTGCACGCTGCTGCTTCACTGGTAATGCATTGTACCTCATTCAGACCCATTGTTAGCAGCATAAACTCAGCCACTTACAACATTTTGAAACACCTTGCATCCTTGCACCTCTTGTGGGAAACACCCCACATCACATCAAGAACTCCCCCGACTTCACCGACAAGGTCCAGAAACTTACCCTGGATCCAGATGAAACCATGGTGTCCTTTGATGTAATCTCTCTCTTCACATGCACACCCACCACGGAGGCCGTGGAGACTGTCAGAAAACGCCTACAAGAAGACAGAACCAACTTCACCCCTGATCAGATTTGCACGCTGTTAGACCTCTGCCTCACCACCACATATTTCAAACGCAACAAGGGTTTCTACAGGCGAAAACATGGCTGTGCCATGTAGCCAACCTTTACATGGAGGAAGTGGAAAGAAAGGCTCGTGGCTCTTTCAAGGGGAGAGTACCCAGCCACTGGTACAGATACGTAGAGACAACTGAGTCAAAATCAAAACACAAGAAGTGGAATCCTTCACAGTAGAGCAGGGCGATATGACCAAAAATATTTATCACGATATACATTTGAAAATTTGCCATAACGATATAACTGATGATATAATTGACACTAGACAAAATACAACTCCACAACTTTATTAGTGCAAAAAAAAAACCATCAATGTATTTTCACTTAAACAAGCAGCAGTTTTTTATGTGAATTAAAGTTATATAAAAAATTAACAGTGCAAATGCAAATTCCTTGCTGACAGTTTAACCAAAAGGCATTTCCAGTGGAAATTGGCCAACATATCCTCAGCATAACCATGTATAATATCCACAAAACTTAAAAAGATGTTATACAAACAATATGGTACGGTGGCCCTGAGAGGCCAAACGGACTGCAACTTCAGAAAACACTTGCAAAAAGAAAAATGCTGCAAAAAGAAAAATGCTGCAAAAAGAAAAATGCTGCAAAAAGAAAAATGCTGCAAAAGCACACAAAGCACAACGGAAATAGGAAAAAAGACAACGGAAATGTTTCTGGGGAGACAATAACCGGACGGACCAGTTGCATGAACCAAAACATGCTTGTCACTACCCGATCCGTACCGGAAACCCAATCAGTACCCCGCATGCGCAAATTTTACGTCACTTCCTCTCTTTGTCAACATTGCGACATTCAATATATTTGAATGACACAGTTAGCGCCCAGTTAGCTCCTAGCATTTCTCAGCAGCTCTGCCTCCTTTTCGACTACCGGGACATTTAAACAATGGATAATCCGTATCTGCAACAAATTTTTGCTTTTCTCCTCAACAGAGAGCGTTCCCCGATTGAACAACAGCGCCGTAAAATAAGAAGAATGGCGCCTAATTACAGAGTTAATAATACAGACTTTGTAATATGTCACGTGAAGATTCATCAGCCAGATGAAGTGTTTACTGGCAATTGACAGTGATAGTGGACATTATCATCACTTTTCCAACAATCCTCTCCACAGAGACAAGCATAAACACACTCAATTATCACTAAATCAAATTTAACACACGTTTGTAATGACGCTAATTCAGTTTACAATAGGGTTCATTCGCTCAGTCAGCAGGTGGCGGTATCCTCGTACACTGGGGAGTACACTGCC
This sequence comes from Aulonocara stuartgranti, assembly GCF_965226115.1. Lineage (NCBI taxonomy): Eukaryota > Metazoa > Chordata > Actinopteri > Cichliformes > Cichlidae > Aulonocara > Aulonocara stuartgranti. Next base: position 74,986,610 of record NC_138941.1, on the reverse strand, counting down.
ATTAAACGAACAGAAGAAGAAGAAAACCCCTGCACATGTGCGGTACGTTTCGGGTAGACCCGATTTGTACGCTCCGACTTTGCACATGCGCAGTAAGGATCGGGAGTCCCGATCTGTCACTATCTTTTTATTTTTTTGTTTTTGTCTACATTATATTAAATGTTTCATTATCGGAAACATTTTAAGAGATACTTGTTATTCTTAACATCTTAACAGATACTCTGACCTGTAACTATCGTAAAATGCTTCGACCGGAAGTAGACACCTTTCGCGCATGCGGGGCACCGATCGGGTTTCTGGTACGGATCGGGTAGTGACAATGCTAACAAGTGTGTCACAAAGTGCACTGGGACTGGGAGACACTTCAAAGAAGTGGAGCGGCCAAAGAATAAACTTTCAAAAGTAAGTACTGAATATGCTTCATACGCCGTTCGATAGTCGACCTTAATCCTACAGAGATGTGATGATTTTATGGATAATTAAAGTCAGTCATATATCCACAAACACAACAAGCTGAAAGTCAGTGATGCTGCTCTGTTTGCAGTCCTGAATATCACGGCACCAGCAGGATTCACTGCACTGTTAATGTTAGCTATGTTATATTGCTGCCTCTGTTCGGTGGTGTCGAGCCAAACAGACTTTAACGTGTGTTTGAACGAGCTGACGGTTCACTCGTTAAGCTGAAAGAAAGATGCTTTAATCACAGCAGTCACACATGTGTCCACTGCACCATCTGGATCTCTTCTTGTTTAGCACTCGTAGTAACACAAACACTAAATCCTGCTGTTTGTAGCAGTGTGTACACCTGAGACTGTCACCTGTCTGTCTGTCCTGCACTCTCTCTCTGTTTCTTTCTCTCTGATTGTGGAATAAAAGTATGAACATGTGTTTATAAGTTACACTTGTGTTTGAATCCTGCAGCTTATCACACATTTGATTTCCAAGTGTGACGACTGCAAGTGTCCAGAGTGAGGACAGACTGAGGGACCCACTGCTGCACATCATCTGTGAGGCTTTGCATCCCTGATGATCCACCAGGACAAACTCAGCAGTGTGTGAGGAAGAGGAGGAGGAAGAGCCAGCAGCAGCTGACAGATGGAGAGAATAGACAGACTGTTCCCTGTTTGTGAAGGACTGCTAGGAAAGTTTAACATAACTGTCTGTCCTGAATCAGTCTTATTAGGTAATTTTCAAATAATGTGATCATCCCAGTGTTTTCAGTGTGGAGAAAGTACTCAGGGCCTTCAAGTTACACACTATGAAAGGCAGCAACAAGTTTAATGTTCAGAAACCTAAAGTATGTATCAGCAGCAGAATGGAGCTAAAATAAATGTTGGTTTCAGTTCTATGAAGCTTTGAGTATTTTGGATCAGTAGCTGCTGTGTTTGTTGCAACATATTGCTGTAATTGTTTATATGCTTTATATATTCTGAGGTAAGTTGATCTATAGTGTTACATCATATTCTATAAGGATGTTATGTGTTTGTAGACTTTCTGCCCAGTTTGACCCATTTAGCAGAAGTCAGCCTGTTTAAGGCTCTGATATCTATTCTGTGTGACTTACAGCAGTTATGACATGGTCTGATTTTCTCACCCAATAAAGGAATATTTAATATATCAGTCTACTCTGCATTCTATCAGAAACAGTTTTCACAGCTCGTACATTTGCTTTTTCCACACATGTATGTAAGCACTGAGCCAAATTTAGTAATGTAGTAATTGCCAACATAGTAAAACAAACAATATTTGTCTCTTATATATAATACATCTATATACACACTGTCACAGATACCTGTCTTTGAGTGAAGATTTAAGGTGATAGGAAATATAAATAAATGCAACTTGAATCTTTACTGAAGCTCAGTATTAGACACAGAGTTCATGTTCACTGCTGTAATAACTAATAATGATTAATATAATATTGGCCATATTATATTTACATTACCACAGTGAGATGATTTTAGTCTCATGAACAACATCAGCTAATTGTTATTTACTAGCTAATCTTAAACGACTGTTCAGCACAGAAATGAAGCCCAACAATCATGTTTTACAGTCCTGTGGTCTCAGCCTCAGATACTCAGCTAATCACACAAAGCTCATGTAGAAACAAATGTACAAAATATGTTCTCCTTCATTTCTGTCAAACAAAGCTGTATGAAACGTTTCCAGTTGTTCGTATCATGGTTGCTAGGCAACCTGGGCAGCGCGACGGAGGCTAGACCGTCCCATCTCACAAGCCTACAAGCCTCGCACTTCCGGCCTCAGCGGTCTTTGAGTGCGGCCCTTGAGGACCTTTAAGGCTGCAGACCCTGAATTGGGATACAGCCATACATACATGTTTTGGTTCGTGCAACTGGTCCGTCCAGTTATTGTCTCCCCAGAAACATTTCCATTGTCTTTTTTCCTATTTCCGTTGTGTTGTGTGTGCTTTTGCAGCATTTTTCTTTTTGCAGCATTTTTCTTTTTGCAAGTGTTTTCTGAAGTTGCAGTCCGTTTGGCCTCTCAGGGCCACCGTAATATGGTAATATTATGTTGAAGCACAGTACGTATCACTCTGCGAGGCTCCTGCCTACGATAGCCGTAATGCTCCGACATTCCATCAAGCAGTGCGGGTTTGTAGCTTAGCAAAGTCACACTAAAACATTTGACAGATTTTCGAGCGCCGTGTACCACATAAAAGTTTTGAGGTGAGTAAACACAACCAGAGTTCATACATAAGGCACACGGGATTATAAGGGGCACTGTCGATTTTCAGAAAAAATCAAAGGATTGATTTTAAGTGTGCTGTATTTTCCAAACAACACGGTAATAACGGCGGCCCGCTAGCATGCTCTACCAAAAATAGTGCTTTGTTGTGTATCTGACGGACGAAAGCTAAACCAGTTCCACACCACTGAAGTTGCAACATTTTTACAAACCAATTCTGGTTCATCCGTTTCATTCAACGATCCACTTTCGCTCTTCTCATTCTGCGTCGCTGCCATGTGCGTATGTAAACAAAGGCATGCGTGTTTTACCCATATTCTATCGCCATATTTCATTTTCTTATCGTTGCCCAACATTACACCGGTATTACCGTGAACATTTTGATATAGCCCAGCCCTACTTCACAGTGCACATAAATGCTGTGGATAAAAACATCTACAGCACTGACCAGGGAAGACACAAAGGATAGCTGTTTGCCTTTCCTGGACTGTGCCGTGTGCATTGAAGAGAATGTGAACCTGAGGGATTATTATATTATCTTATGCCACGTTATAGACCTAATTAAAGATTGTGAAATCATTATGTAGTTTTAGTTTGCATTATTTCTCCCGACTCAGAAGAAGGTGGTGACTATTATATTTGTATTACATTAGACTGCTGATTTATGGTGAATGAATGATATTATTTTATGATGCATTATACTGAGTTATAAGAAATACTGTTTTCAGAGAGTCATGGCCTTATTTGTCTGATTAGAAAAGAACAGAACATACTGGACAGGAAGCCAAGGTCATAAGCTCACTGAGAGAGAAAGAATGTGGATGTTTAGGTTTTATGACTAGGTGGGGGCCTCCTGAAGCTATAAGAATGTGAGAAATGCTCAGACACATCGAGATCAGGCGGACACCCTCCCGCGCTCATCTCCCCTCTGGATGGTTTATGCTCAAAAGTGTTGTATGGAATAATAAGAATTGTATGGAATAAAGAGATTGTTGATTAAGCATTTGAACAACGAGTGTTGTCCTTCCTTCAGCCCAAAGATGAAAGAATTGAGGTGTTAACAAACGTAAACACTGAAGTTTAGTGGAAGCCCACACACACGGACCAGTACCTCCTCTTTGACTCTCATCACCCTCTGGAACACAAACTTGGAGTAATTAGGACCCTACACCACCGGGCAGAACATGTTCCCTCTAAGCGTGAAGGGAAACAGAAGAAACACGCACATGTAAAGGAAGCACTCAAAACATGTGGTTATCCTAGATGGGCTTTCATCAAGGTAGCAAAGATGCACAGAAAAGAAGACCAGACACCAACTAGGGAGGATAAGAAAGACAAATGCAACAACATTGCCATCCCCTAGTATATTTCAGACCAAGCAACACACTCAGACAGAAACTGGTTCATTCCAAAGACAAAACTCAAACACAGACTTAACAATGTGTAAGCTGTACAGTTTAGCGAGGAATGCCCAGACCTCTACATTGGAGAGACCAAACAGCCACTTCACAAACGTATGACACAACTGTGCGACCATCTTTGAACAGAGTTGGTGGTTTATGGGCCTTTGATGTGTGACTCATCACATAAACCAAGATGTGAGAAAGGGTGTAGCCCATTATCAGCCATTATTGGGTAAACCAATTGTTAGACCTTGCCCCACCATAAGATGACTTATTGAGGTAAAAATGACCCAGGATGTGAGTGGGCGTTAAGGCGTCTGGGGAGGGATCTCAAAACTGGATTATAGATGGCAGAGAGTTGGTGTCGTAAACCCCCGCCTCTGTTCAAAGATGGTCGCTCACAGTGGACATAGATGGCTTCTTTCACTCCTCTTTCAAACCGTCTGTCCTCTCTGTCCAAAATGTGAACATTGGCATCCTCGAAAGAGTGTCCCCAGACACCCCAAGCCTGTACCTACCCCATCATCAACCTCCATGTCAGTTATGAAGTGTATCACAACTCCATTTAAGTCTCCGTTTGTTACCTGCAGAGGTCTGAAACTTCACACAGCTTTGGATGATAACATGGAGAAAGGATGTGGAGATTTTCACACTTCTGCTAGAAATCATCTTCTAGTTATTGTGACTCAGATATGACTGATTATACACTCAACAAAAATATAAACGCAACACCTTTGTTACTGCTCCCATTCCCCATGGGATGGACGTAGAGACCTAAAATTCATCCCAGATACACAATATAACCATCCCTCCCAAACGGTGGTCACAAATCAGTCCAAATGTGTGGTAGTGGGCACATCTGCCATATTGAGATAATCCATCCCACCTCACAGGTGTGCCACATCAGGATGCTGATCTGACATCATGAGTAGTGCACAGGTGTACCTCAGACTGCCCACAACAAAAGGCCACCCTGGAATGTGCAGTTTTGTCTCACAGCAAAATGCCACAGATGCCACAAGCAATGAGGGAGCGTGCAATTGGCATGCTGACAGCAGGAATGTCAACCAGATCTGTCGCCCGTGCATTGAATGTTCATTTCTCAACCATAAGCCGTCTCCACAGGCGTTTCAGAGAATATGGCAGCACATCCAACCGGCCTCACAACCGCAGACCTCGTGTAACCACACCAGCCCAGGACCTCCACATCCAGCAGGTTCACCTCCAAGATCGTCTGAGACCAGCCACCCAGACAGCTGCTGGAACAATTGGTTTGCACAACCAAACAATTTCTGCACAAACTGTCAGAAACCGTCTCAGGGACGCTCAACTGCATGCCCGTCGTCCTCATCGGGGTCTTGACCTGACTCCAGCTCGTCGCCGTAACAGACTTGTGTGGGCAAATGCTCACATTCGATGGCGTCTGGCACGTTGGAGAGGTGTGCGCTTCACGGATGAATCATGGTTCACATTGTTCAGGGCAGATGGCAGCTGAGAATGTCCCAGTTCTTGCATGGCCAGCATACTCACCGGACATGTCACCCATTGAGCATGTTCGGGATGTGCTTGACCGGCGTATACGACAGCGTGTACCAGTTCCCACGAATATCCAACAACCTCGCACAGCCATTGAAGTGGAGTGGACCAACATTCCACAGGCCACAATTGACAATCTAATAGACTCCATGCGACGATGTGTTGCACTGCATGAGGCAAATGGTGGTCACACCAGATACTGACCGGTTCTGGGTCCCCAGACCCCCAATAGCGCAAAAAACTGCACATTCCAGGGTGGCCTTTTGTTGTGGGCAGTCTGAGGTACACCTGTGCACTACTCATGATGTCAGATCAGCATCCTGATGTGGCACACCTGTGAGGTGGGATGGATTATCTCAATATGGCAGATGTGCCCACTACCACACATTTGGACTGATTTGTGACCACTGTTTGGGAGGGATGGTTATATTGTGTATCTGGAATGAATTTTAGGTCTCTACGTCCATCCCATGGGGAATGGGAGCAGTAACAAAGGTGTTGCGTTTATATTTTTGTTGAGTGTAGATGAGGACCAAAGAAGGTTGTTACTGAGATTTGAGCTGACTTAGCTTAGCCTGTGTTTTAGCCACATGCTAATCAAACACATGTTCAGAAACTAGAAGATGTTACCTTTCAGATGAAGTCTCACACATGAACTTTGCTCCTACAGTTCATCTGCTGAAGCTTTTACATTTGGCTGGAAATCAAATAAAAACCAAAACAGCCACAAACATCAGACATGCTAACACTGTAACATTATTGGATGGAGCCCACTGAGACTGAACCACCATCATGAGTCTGACCTCTGACCTGTATCTACAGCACTGACCTCTGAAGATGAGCACCACGTCTTTCTTCATCAGGATGTTTCCCTCCTTGCTGTAAACAGTGCAGGTGTAGGTGTTTGTGTCGTCATCTGTGGGGTGTTTCAGGGTCAGACTGAGGTCTCCAGGTTTCAGTAGGCTTCTCTTCATCTCTGTTCGGCCTCTGTAAACCTCATGCTGTTTTTTAGACTGGTCAGAGCCGTTCTGATACACGTGGACCTTCCTGTCATACATAGAACCATCCTTCCACTCCACTATAGCGTCTTTGGGCAGGCAGTGTGTGGTTTTGCAGGGCAGCTGGACAGACTCCACCCCTGGATCCACCTCCACCTGGTAAGCTGAGAGGACAACAAAGCACAACATTATAACCAGTCCCTCCTTGTCTTCTAGTCTCAGTCAGATTGTGTCTCAGTTTGTTCCTGATGTGTTGCTGACTCTTCTTCTTTGGTAACTAGTCTGCAGCGTCCTGTAAAGTGCTGCAGACATGTTGGATGAAGAGCAGAAGAACAGACAGACTGAGCCTCCACAGTCGGCCATGTCTCACACACATCAGCACAGAAACCATGAAGATCTCGTGTGTCTGAACATCTGAAGCTCTCCACCACATGACTGAACACAACTCAAGGAGGAACATTTACTGAAGCTGCTGCAACATTTACTGTCAGCACATGTTTCCATGTCAGCTGCTGTTTACCACCACAGAAGAAGAACAGCTTGTCCACATGCAGCCTCTGTGTCAGATCAATGCAGTGAAGCACACACACTGTTTAGTAAAGTCATGTTGTGGAGCTGTTTCACTGATCAATGACTGAGTCTGAAGGAGGTTTTCTGACTTCTGGAACAAACCTGGAAGTTTCTCTTCAGCTCTCTGTATCAGCTGTTTGTAACTCTCAACTCTTTCAGCTTCTGGAACAAGTTTGTGTGAGCCACAGTCAAGGAGCCACCAGAGGACACCTGCTGACCATCGGCATTATGGGTAGTGTAGTAGGAGACACTCACCTGACATGAAATACTGACGGAAATGAAATAAAAGACCTCCAGAAACCACAAGAAGAACCAGGAGAACCACAAGAACAATGTTCCAGATTAGAAATGGTTCTGTGGAAAAGCATAAAAAGCACCATAACCTCTGAGCTCTGACCTTAATCCACAACACTGACCTCTGACCTGTGTCATCATCTCTGACCTTTGACCTGCAGCACGACTTTCTGTCTCAGGATGTCTTTGTCCCTGTAGATGGTGCAGATGTATCCTCCACTGTCTCTCTGTGTGGGGTATTTCAGGGTCAGACTGAGGTCTCCAGTTCTCAGCAGGTCTTTGTTCATCTTTCCGCGGCCACAGTAAAGGTTGTCCAGCTGTTTCAGGTGATCACTGTTGTTTGAATGCACTTGGGTCACTGTGAGTTCTTGGTCAGAGTGAGTCCACTCCACACTGGTGTCCTCAGGCAGGTCAGGTTTTGTTTTGCAGGGCAGGATGACAGACTCTGAGCCTTCCTCCACCTTTACCTCCACCTGCTGGTCTGAAAGGACAATAAAGCCCAGGATCAATTGTAGACACAGTAGCTGGAGCACAGCTGAGTATCTACAGTCTAGACTTTAGTAATTACTACTTGTAAATAAAGTAGGTGTTGGAGTTTATTGCTGACCTTTGACCTTCAGGTGTAAATCTTTAAGTCTCAGTTCTTCTCTCCCATCACTGATGGAGCAGGTGTAGCTGCCAGAGTCAGTCAGTTGGAGTCTTTTCAGAGTGAGGCTGAAGTCTCCAGAGTCCAGAGCATCAGGCCTCATTGATGTGCGCCCGGTGTAACGCTGGTTTTGTCCTCTGAGATCGTCTCCTCCTTCTCGTCTTAAGTGGACAGATTTGGGATGAAGATCCCTGTGAATCCACATCACTGTGGGGTCCACAGGTATAAAATCTGTGAACTGACAGGGCAGCTGGACAGATCTTTCCCCTTCATATACTTCCACTACCACAGTAAGGGCATGGCGGGAAACTGAGGACACATGAAAAAAAATACAGAGGCCAGTTTTACAGTGAGACTATTTATTTTTTGGTTATCTATATTCAGCACTTCTAATCAATGTAATCATGGTCATTTTTTGTTAAATACAGATCTACATTTCTTAGTCTTTGTTTGGTATTGTTTAGTTTCTGTGGGTCTCCTAGTTTAATCATTTGTATTTCTTGTTCTCAGTTACTTTTTTATTTAGTCTGCTCCCTTTTGTGTCCTTGTTGTCTTGGTCTCATCTTTTGTTTCTTGCAGTCTGTCATGTTTCTGTGTTGTGTTTCCTCCTTTATTTTGGTAGTCCTTTTGTCCAGTTTTGCTTCCTTGTCGTTCCCATGTCCCCTGTGAATGCTGTTTTCTTCCTTGTAACTTCTAAGTTTCCTTGTTCCCTGGTTTCCCGTCACTTTTTTCTAGCTTATCTTTTCTTTGTTTCCATTAGTGATTTTGCAGAGCCACAGCTCTGCAGTCAAAAACAGGCTCACTGCAGCCACTAAGAGTGAAAAGTACTAAACTCTCACTAAATTTGTCATGGTCCTGAGTCCGACGACTCAGTGTTTTGTGTTTCTTTATAATATTCTGTGTTCTTGTTTATTCTGGGGTTTTGGTTACCTTGGGTGTTTGTACTCTTCTGTTTCATGGTTCATGTTCCTATGTTCTGTGTCCCCCAGTCTGTGTTAAGTTGGTGTGTTATGTCATTACGTGTATGTGTTTCCTGTTTTACTTTGAAGGTCCGTGTCTGATCTCAGTGTGTTCAGTTTACTTTCCCCTGTCTCGTCAGGTCGGATTACTCCCAGCTGTGCCCTCCTTTTGTGTCTCATTCCCTTGTTATCCTTCTGTGTATTTAAACCTCGTGTCTGCCTCTGTTAGTTGCTGGTTCGTCTGTGTTATTCCCTGCCGTCATTCTGTGTTTGTTCTTCAGTCTTCCTGGTCATTCTCCCTGCAAGGTACCCTCGTTCGTGTTAAGTTTTAGTTTTCCCAGTTTAGAGTGTTTTCAGTTCTGCTTCTCGCCACCCTTTCTTTTGTGTTGAACTTCACCCTTTGTAAATAAAGCTCACTCACTACTACGCAGTCTGCATCTCGGGTCCGTTACTAATCCACACACAGCCTGCCTCGGCACCCCGTGACAAAATTATATATTTTTCATCTCTGTTCACAAGTTTCTGGATTTCCTTTTTTTTTTTTTTAAATAAAACTGAACTTTATTTTTCCATGTTTGGCAATGTTTACATTCTGTTTAATCTGTTACTTTTTGAAGAAGTAGTGCAGACTAATGAAGCAGTCTAGTGACAACAGTTACAAATAGTTGTTTGAAATGACATTGTTTTTTTTTTTTTTTAGATGAAATAACATCTATTGAGGTCTAAAACAAACAGATCTCTAAACAACTAAACAACCAGATTATGAAGTAATGTTCTGTTTGTGCAGATGTGGAAGCAGTCAGGCAATATGACACTTTCTTCATGATTTAAGGCTGCTGCTGACAATGCTGTCAAGAAGCCTTCAGTCTGCAGCAGGGGGAGAAGCTGTGCTGCTGTCCCTGTCAGAGAGGCAGCGGTCCCCGGGCTACGGACCGGTACCGGGCCTCTCGAGTGTGAAATTTATGGTTTTCTGTGTTTTTATCATTAACTTGGTTTCTCTGGGTCTTTTTCCATGTTGTAGTTGTGTTTTATTTTGAAAGAAATGAAAGCTCTCATCAGATCTCAGAACAGAGCGAAAGCCGCAGGCCAAACAATGTTAGAGAGTGTCCAACTGCAGGATGAATTCCTCTCTCTGGAAGCAGCTGAGTGAGTTAGAGGACTGTTACTGTAGCAACAATGCTAACAAGCTAGCTGTGAAAACAGGAGAAGGGCATGTTGAGGGCTAGCAGCTGTTCATGTTCCTGAATCTAAAAATCAGAGTGAGAAACAGCAGATCTTTGTCATAAAGCTCCAAAACATGAATTCTGACATCCTGACTGGTTTTCTTAGTTTTTGTTAATCTGAGTGGTGAAAAATGATTTTGGTCCCAAACTGATGCCCGAATGTCTTGAAACATGTTAAAGTTAAAATGCTTCAAATTAATACAAAAAAATGTTAATGTCCATTTCATTATTTATGTAATAACACAGCGGCTGTGGTATCATGGTCAGAGTTAGGTTACATCAAATATAGCAGAGATGAATTTGCAATTAAGATAATGATGCTGAGATTCATTCGCTGAAATCCAACTTTATATTGTCTACTGTAAACGGTAGTGTCAGTGTAGGGGGTGGACATCAGTCACTAAAGCTTGTGAGGCAAAGTCACCTCTACAGTGTAGTCAACAGAAAATAGTTGTTTTTTTTTTGTCTCTCTCACTGCATGTATACTACATAACAGGCTCAAGCCAAGTACATTCATTAGAATTAGAATTCTTTTTTTTTAATTCTCATGTACTAATAATATTTTATTATTATATTATTTTGCACAACGTTCGGTTACCTGTGTACAATAATGATCAGTAGAACTGTTCTTCGAGGAGCTAATTTTTACTTTTTTACTGTGATTAAATTTCAGAGTCTGTACTTTTTCACTTTTACCTGAGTATAACCAGTAAACACTGATGGAGTGTAACAGCCTTTTTATAGAGGACTTCATTATTTGTGCTATTATTGGATAAAATGCTGAATCCCATTTAGAGAAAAACTGCTTTGATTCTCCCGGCATGAACATTTCATGTAATCTGATCTAGTTTCAGCTTCACTGATGGATGGCAGCTCTCTGACAGCCACAGCAGAGATGTGTCTAATAGGTTTACTTATATTAATACAGAGACTTTACAAACAAGACTTATGAAGGAGAAAATATTAAATAAAGACATGACCTGTTTTGCAATGATCTTTATGACTCTAGTTATTATGTAGGTATTAGGGGTGCAACGATACACAAAATTCACGGTTCGGTTCGATACTTTGGTGTCACGGTTCGATATTTTTTCGATACAAAAAAAATGTTCATGCCTTTTTAATTTGTCATTTATTAAGATTATAAATATATATTTTAACTCAAAAGTACAGTTTTTAAATTTAACCCTAACCCTTGTGCGTGTTTTTTATTTTGACAGCGAATGCGCACCTGCGGACCACTTATGTGCAGCCCTGGTTATTTAGCTCGTCATATTGCAGCCACAGAAATTATTTTGTCCATGAAACCATAAAGCTGCACTTTCTTTTTGCCTTATAGTCTGATTTGTCATAACTTCTCCGTTTTGTGGTAAGCTTTTCTTTGGCTGTCACTTCTTCACCCTGACCTGTCTTATTTGGCTCAGCAGAACTAAAATATATATCCTGCTGCTTTTACACGCGCACTCACATAAGCTCAGCGATGCTCTGCGCGATCAACCTCTCACATGTTTAAGCTTGCAGCGGGAGATTTCACTTGTCATGTTTGCATAGTAAGCTAACAATTAATAAGACGATGTCAGAGGAATTGGTGCGCAAATTATCATCACTCACAGATCAGTGCTGTCGCTCTCTATACACAGTTCGCACGATTGCAAAGTGAAAGCAAAAAAACAAGCGCAAATTCAAACGCGACTTCAATATGTCACATATTGACAGTGGCTCACCGATGCCAATGACATAATTACCCAGCTACATTTCTGAAAGAATGCAAAAGCATTGACATATATTTTTCCTTCCTACAATAGCCCGACGGGCAGGGCAGAGAGATTTTTGTAGCCCGACTGGAAAAATCGCTAGCCCCGGGACGTCGGGGTAGCGATATTGCGAGCCCTGTATCTGATTGAGGAATCACTCATCTTTGGAAAAGAGAGTTTATTACAGAGAAATGTCTCTTTCCAAAATAAAAGCTATACTATACGCTTCTTCTGGGCTATATTCTCAGCAGCATAAGGAGAATCATGTGCTAACAGCTGTCTAAATGACTCGGCTAAAGTTAGTAGCATGCTTGTTGTTTTTGTCTTTGCACTAGGATGATGTCGGCGTAAATGTGCAGTCATATTCGTCGTGTTCCCACTAGTGCTTTCAGGTTAATCTCGTTGAAATGACTTTAACGCCACAACACGGCAAATCTCCGTTAACGAGCTACCGCCGATCGCCCCGTGCATGGGGCTGGACTGCCAACACGTTAACGAGCTAACTGCGCTAACACACTAGTTCCCACCCATGTAATTGAGCATTGCATGGCACATCCAACATACTGTTTTACTTTAGTCCATGACTCGCTTACCTTCAGGGTCATACGTCACATGAAAACCAAAATAATTCCAAACGCCAGATCTGAATGAGAGTGGGGGAGGTCCATCTTGCAAGGAGAGCTTAACTTCTGTCTCGCTAGCTTGCCCTGCGCTCTTCCTTCTGACTATGCTGTCTGTGTTGAGCGCTCAGTGGATCTGCGCTCGACAGTGCAGCCTAGGCGGAGTAGTCGAACGCAGATTCACTGAGCGCTCCACACAGACAGCATCGTCAGAAGGAAAGTTGATAAAATAAATTACAAATGTTGTATTGTTCGATACATATGCGTACCGAACCGAAAGCACTGTATCGAACGGTTCAATATCGATACGAATATCGTTGCACCCCTAGTAGGTATAATAACCATCTGTCATTGATGCCCACTTAAAGTATCTCTACAGATATGTGAGTTTCTATTTGTTGCAGTGTCTGCTGTCCTCTTGGTCATTTTTAATGTCAGTGACACTTTTTAAATAAAGGACTGATAAGGATGGATCCATGAAACTGAATGCAGATTCTTTCATGTGACAGGAGTCCTTTCTCTGCTCAGAGTGACTTCATATCATTAATGAGAGACACGTTGGACTTATTTTAGCCCAAAGTGAGCCGTCATTTGTGGTCAAGCCAGCCACCTCTTATCCGCCGCATAAATTTCCTTGCGCTTTTACACCAGTCTTTACGGTAGCGCCTTTTCACTTTATGTGCCGATTGAAAGCCTATACCCGCGCACATGTGCATGCGCGCGAACAGTTGCACGCGCATGCGCGCACACAAATTACAATGAAACAGCCCAATACAGTCAATACAATTATGGAAATGTCAGAAATTCATTAAAAATCATCCTGAGTAGTTGAGGTCCAACTTTCAACACATTCGTCCTCTGGGACACCTACTGTACATGTGTGCCAAGTTTCAGCCAGATTTACTGTAGAATTCCTCAGAAATTAAAGGGTACTTGTATCCAATGCAATACAGCCAATACACTACAATTATGTCAATTTTCAAAAATTCATTAAAAATCATCCTGAGTAGTTGAGGTCCAACTTTCAACACATCCCTCCTCTGGGACACGTACTGTACCTGTGTGCCAAGTTTCATCTAGATCTACTGTAATATTACTCAGAAATTACAAGAAACTTATATTCAACGCAATACAGCCAATACAATAGAATTATGGAAATTTCAAAAATTCATTAAAAATCATCCAGAATAGTTGAGGTCCAACTTTCAACACATTCGTCCTCTGGGACACCTACTGTACCTCTGGGCCAGGTTTCATCTCAATCTGCTGCATCAATAATTGTTTAATATTGATGGCTCAAAAGTGCTGCTGAGAGAGTCATGACAGGGACTATAAAGAGACAGCATATTTGCTTTTCTTCACTGACTCGCTCTGAAATCCAGATTTTAATTTTGGAATATTAGGTGTACTTGTGGTTCCTATAGAAGTTTAAGGTTGAACGGTAATCAGAGTCTTCATCTCTCAGGCCTCTCTTCTGTGGATGCAGCTCACATCATTCTGTACAATACGATCATTTTTAATTCTACAACTGTTTATAACCTGCATAGTTCACATTTCTGTATAGCTGTATATCTCATACTTCTGTATAGTTTTTTTTATTTTATTTCATATTCTGTATAGTTTTTTATATTTATATCCTGTTCATAGCCTGTACATAGCTTGTACTCACTACAGCCTGTAACTATACTTATAGTTATAGCATATTCATAACATACCTTCATACCGTGTACATTGTAACATACCATAATAGACCCATTTCTGTAATATACTTACATATCTATATTATTGCTAATATAAATTCTAATATATCTATATCATGGCTAAAGCACTTCTGGATGGATGCAAACTGCATTTTCTTGCCTTGTACCTGTGACATGTGCAATGACAATAAAGTTGAATTCTATTCTATTCTAAATTAATTCAGAAGACAAACACCCGTCTCTGCTTTTGAGATTAGCATTAAAACCCTCAGTTTTGACAAATAATACAGTTATAGTGGATCAGGTGCCCCTGAATCTTCCCTTATTTGTGCTGCAATAAGCCTAGGCTCTTGCGGGCTTCCCATCATGTATGAATTTTTTCCTTCTTTGCTCGTTCTGTGTTTATACACCTCTCTGCATTTAATCATTAGTTAGTATGTATCTCTTGCACAGTGTATATGTTTTCCTGTCGCCTTTTCATCAACCTCAGCCAGTCACAGTAGATGGCTGTCTCTCCTTGAGCCTGTTTCTGCCAGATGTTTCTACCTCTTCAAATGGAGTTTTTCCTTCCCACTCATGTTAGCTCATATGGGGTACTTAAATTGTTGGGGTTTTCTTTGTATTATTGTTGTGTTTTTACCCAGCAACATAAAGTGTCTTTAGGTGACTGTTGTTGTGATTTGGCGCTGTACAGGGAGTGCAGAATTATTAGGCAAATGAGTATTTTGTCCACATCATCCTCTTCATGCATATTGTCTTACTCCAAGCTGTATAGGCTCGAAAGCCTACTACCAATTAAGCATATTAGGTGATGTGCATCTCTGTAATGAGAAGGGGTGTGGTCTAATGACATCGACACCCTATATCAGGTGTGCATAATTATTAGGCAACATTCTTTCCTTTGGCAAAATGGGTCAAAAGAAGGACTTGACAGGCTCAGAAAAGTCAAAAATAGTGAGATATCTTGCAGAGGGATGCAGCAGTCTCAAAATTGCAAAGCTTCTGAAGCGTGATCATCGAACAATCAAGCGTTTCATTCAAAATAGTCAACAGGGTCGCAAGAAGCGTGTGGAAAAACCAAGGCGCAAAATAACTGCCCATGAACTGAGAAAAGTCAAGCGTGCAGCTGCCAAGATGCCACTTGCCACCAGTTTGGCCATATTTCAGAGCTGCAACATCACTGGAGTGCCCAAAAGCACAAGGTGTGCAATACTCAGAGACATGGCCAAGGTAAGAAAGGCTGAAAGACGACCACCACTGAACAAGACACACAAGCTGAAACGTCAAGACTGGGCCAAGAAATATCTCAAGACTGGTTTTTCTAAGGTTTTATGGACTGATGAAATGAGAGTGAGTCTTGATGGGCCAGATGGATGGGCCCGTGGCTGGATTGGTAAAGGGCAGAGAGCTCCAGTCCGACTCAGACGCCAGCAAGGTGGAGGTGGAGTACTGGTTTGGGCTGGTATCATCAAAGATGAGCTTGTGGGGCCTTTTCGGGTTGAGGATGGAGTCAAGCTCAACTCCCAGTCCTACTGCCAGTTTCTGGAAGACACCTTCTTCAAGCAGTGGTACAGGAAGAAGTCTGCATCCTTCAAGAAAAACATGATTTTCATGCAGGACAATGCTCCATCACACGCGTCCAAGTACTCCACAGCGTGGCTGGCAAGAAAGGGTATAAAAGAAGAAAAACTAATGACATGGCCACCTTGTTCACCTGATCTGAACCCCATTGAGAACCTGTGGTCCATCATCAAATGTGAGATTTACAAGGAGGGAAAACAGTACACCTCTCTGAACAGTGTCTGGGAGGCTGTGGTTGCTGCTGCACGCAATGTTGATGGTGAACAGATCAAAACACTGACAGAATCCATGGATGGCAGGCTTTTGAGTGTCCTTGCAAAGAAAGGTGGCTATATTGGTCGCTGATTTGTTTTTGTTTTGTTTTTGAATGTCAGAAATGTATATTTGTGAATGTGGAGATGTTATATTGGTTTCACTGGTAAAAATAAATAATTGAAATGGGTATATATTTGTTTTTTGTTAAGTTGCCTAATAATTCTGCACAGTAATAGTCACCTGCACACACAGATATCCCCCTAAAATAGCTCAAACTAAAAACAAACTAAAAACTACTTCCAAAAACATTCAGCTTTGATATTAATGAGTTTGTTGGGTTCATTCAGAACATGGTTGTTGTTCAATAATAAAATTATTCCTCACAAATACAACTTGCCTAATAATTCTGCACTCCCTGTATAAATAGAATAGAATAGAATCTAGTACTTCAGACCGGGAGATTGGCAAAATGTATAAATAGGGTGGCGATTAGGGGAATTGGAGACAGCTGTGTAACACAGCAGGGATACATTGGGAATAAGAAGACAGTGGACGTAAGACTCAACACAAGAAAGAGACAAGAGGCCACCAAACTAAAACACAGACCTAAGACACACGAGCTTGACACAGACAAAAGCATAAACAGACATGAAGACAAGACTGGCTTTAACACTAGAGTGTTTTCACAAGTCTTGCATCCACTTGTGGAACGCTGAAAAAGAACTACACTTAAAAGCAATATGGAACTGAAAACAAAAGAATACATAATGTAAACATATCATCAAATAATCCAGGACTCACAAACAATGATATGATGAACAGAACTATAAAGAACAACACTGAGAAATTCTTGGTAAACTGACCGAGGACTATGTCATCATGTCATTTTTTAAATATCATAGTTAATGTGTCCTGATTTGTAGATAGTGCCATCTTACAAATACCAGGAAATCCAACTGGGTGACAAGCCAGAGTTGTCTGCCCACACACCCACTGACTAGAAAAAGGGTTGAAACCTCAACTACTCAGGATGATTTTAATGAATTTCTGAAATTGACATAATTCTATTGTATTGGCTGTATTGAATTGAATACAAGTACCCTTTAATTTCTGAGGAATTCTACAGTAAATCTGGCTGAAACTTGGCACACATGTACAGTAGGTGTCCCAGAGAAAGAATCTGTTGAAAGTTGGACCTCAACTACTCAGGATGATTTTTAATGAATTTTTATATAAAGCGAAAAGGCGCTACCGTAAAGACTGGTGTAAAAGCGCAAGGAAATTTATGCGGCGGATAGGAGGCGGCTGGCTTGACCGCGGCTCAGAAATGACGGCTCACTTTACCGCGGTGTCTCTTTCTGGCACCACACCTGTCCTGATCTGATCCTCCGTGAGCGTGGACTCAGATGGCGTCACAGAGATCTAACCCGAGGTGGATCCGGTCTCGGTGTGGGTTATTACGACAGCTGAGGAACACGTGTGACCATCACGCGTGGAAAACTAATTAAACTGTCAGAGTGTAAAAAAGTGTGAAATGTTCGTGTGTGCTGAGCTCAGAGCCGCTACTCTCCAGCACTGCTTTAGCCTGGACGGCTAGCTCTGCAGAGTCCACAGTCTGAGTCCGGCTATCCGGCCCACGAACACAGACACACGCACACTAGTGCATGTATCCGTGTAATGAGGCTCAAACTGCGGGTTAAACAGAGAGGTTCTTACCGCTGACGAGGAGCAGCAGCTGCAGCAGCTTCATCCTCCTTTAAAGGCTCGCTTGACCGCAGTTTTAAAGTCCTGTTAGAGTGAGCCCTCACATGCGAAGTCATAGTCGAGCCAGCCGCACCTACAACGATGTTGCGCCTTTCTTCCGCATATTACGGTACGGGTGCGACTGGCTCAGAAACACCGCAGTCTACTGTATCCTGCAATTTTTCACTAGTTTAATACTCTACCCAGATTACAAATATTCTCATCTTTGAACTCCCATTACAGGGACAGGTGACACTAATATCTCACTGGATTCTTACTTTAGGTCACCCTCACTCTTCATCCAGAATAAGAATCCAGTGAAGTATTTGTTTCTGAAAACAGCAAAAATCATTTCAACATACACAACGAGAGACGAACATCCAGTGGCGGCTGGCCCATAGGGGGCGCTCGGGCTCCGCCCCCCCAAATGTGGAGGAGTAAAAATATATATTTTTAAAAAATTCATCAATGATAGTTTTACTATGTGTGTGCCCATATACAGCCAGGCGTATTTTAACATTTTCACCAGCTGACTCATTAAAGTTCAACCAACAAACGGTGTTTTTCTTCTTCTGGGGCGCTCGTCAAAGCGCCCTTGATATGCAGCGAAATAGCCTATCATTAAATGGTTGCCAGGGGAAAATAATAAATATTTGACCTATCAGCGTCGCTGAATTAAATGGTTTGGGGGCGCTTAAAATTGCGCCCCTGCAGAAAACGCGCGAAGATTTGCTGTTCTAGAATTTTACCTCAGTCAGTAGCCTAAGTGAGCTATAAGGTCAGAGAGAGACGATGGCAGCGGTATTGTTAACGGTTGAGGCACAGCCTCCCCCAAATTCGGTTAGATCGCTTCTAACCTACCCTTTTGCCAGAAGGACAATGGCAGAAAAACTGCAAGTTAAAGAGTTGGGACCTGACAAGCCCGAAATTCAACTAACCCAGGCAACGAAGGAGAAGTCAAAAGCATACAACAGGACTTTTTGTCGGAGTTGGTTCCAGCGCAAGTCGTGGCTGACAGGCTGTGGAACAGCTAATGCACTTTTTTGTTTCCCGTGCATACTGTTCAAAAGTGACAAGTGTGATTTGACGTGGACACAATCTGGACAAACCGACTTAAAGCACCTCTCCGAACGAATCAAGAAACATGAAAGCTCACGAGTTCATATGGACAACAGTGTAAAGCTAGCTGTGCTAGGGAAAACTAGCATAGCGGCGCAGCTAGATGATGGACATCGGATTGCTTTAAGAAGGCACAACGAAGAGGTAGATAAAAACCGTCATATTTTATCTAAAATCATCGATTGTATTAAGTTTTGTGGTGCTTTTGAGCTAGCAATGCGGGGACGCATTTAGCCCACCCCCCCAATCAGTTTACAGTTGTTGTTTTCAATAGTTATTTTTCATTCATTCAAAAAAAAAAAAAAAAAATCTGTTCATGTTCATTTTTACAAATCTATACAAATGGCCAGAATATGGTTGTTCATTTTAAATTTAAATTAAAATTGTGTTGTTTGATGTACTCATTAACCCTTTACAGCCGATCGGAGCGGGCACGCTCTGTTTTGCGTAACTATTTTTAAATCCCGGTAGCTCTGCAACCAAGTAAGCTAGCGCAATAATTTTTTTTGCATATGAAACCGGAGGAGTTGTACTTACATCTTATGCCATCAGCTTGTCCTAGGTCACAGTTTCCTTCCACATATAGCTTTGCAAAAACTGCATAAAAATCACTTGCAGCAACAAAAACATAATATTCCAGAAACACGCTTCGCCGATCCATCAGCTGTTTGTAACACTTCCTACGTCCATCAGCGCGAACTATCACATGACCGCATGACCTGCCCGAAACCGGAAGTGACGTCATTTTGCGGAAATGTAGTTTTTTACGATCGAGGCCTTATGAGCTTGTGTTTTACTTGTTATGTGTTTTAAAAAGTTATGTTTGACTTTATGACTTTCTGTGTCGTTTCTGGGATGCTTAAGACTCATATTGCACTGCTGGAAATAGTTTATTTTGATGCATATGCTGTTATTTTGCAAATTTGCACTATAATATTTATTTTTGTTTTTCCTGCAGTATATAAAAATTGGTGTATTTCAAAAATAAAACTATGAAGACACTCAAAATAAATTTCCTGTGGTGGGAAACTAGTTTGTGTAACTTTTTTGTATTTACAGTTTTGAGGGATAAGCCTCTTAAATTTCTCTAACTAGAAATATATGTTAAAAAAACAAAAACGATTTTCAATTTTTTTGTAGTTTATTGCACTTTTTTGCAATTTATGTAATTACTATGCACCTAATGCAGACATATTATTAAAGTTTGGGCTATAATGGTTGTATTGATGTATAGCAACTTGAAATGCTCCCAAAAATGGCTCCACAGCATGTAAAAATATAATATAAGCTCTGGCGAACTTGGTTCTATGGTAGGTCTTAAAGGGTTAAATGGGTCATTTTAGTCGATATCATAAAAATTGCCCCCCCTGAGATTTTTTTCAGGAGCCGCCACTGCGAACATCCATACTCCAATTACAGATCAATGTCCCAGCTCTTGAAGATTTTAGACAAACTGTATTTCTTTATCATTTTATTGAAAAATACAGTTTGAGTTGTTACCAGTGTGGACTTAGAGCAGTGAGGTTGCTCTAAATCCAGTAGTCGCAATACAGCTTATAGAAGCTAAAGCAAATGCAGTGGACACCAGTGTATACAGTGTGGGCTGTTCTGTGACTTTACAAAAGCCTTTGATACAACAGAGCCCAGATTACTGAGAGAAAATCTTGAGAGATGTGATATAAACACAACACACACTCACTGTTAATGAGTTATTTTAAAGATAGATATCAGCATGCACAGAGCTGGACCCTAAACTCTTTGTGTTGTACATAAATGATGCACAATGTGTCTAAATTGTTCAAATTCACTTTATTGGCTGATGACACTGCTTTATAGTATAAGTGTATGTGAACTAAAATCAAGAATGTGGGATACTGTTTGTCCGTGATTTGGACAGCCCAGTGAGCCCTCCCGACGCAGGGGACACCGGCATTCCTCAGACCGTCCCTCACTCTTTCACCAGTAAAGATATTAAATTGATATTTTCTTGCATGTGCGTGTGTGTATGTCGCTAAAGAGTCCGCGGTCCATCATTATTCAGAGAGATTCTTACCGTTAATGAGCAGCAGCAGCAGCAACATCATCATCCTCCTTTAAAAACCACAAAGTCCTGTTAGCAGCTCCCACACACTCCTGCTCTTCCTTCAGCTGTGACTCTGACAGCAGGCTAGGTTCGGTTTGACAGGAAGTGTCGGCGTGAGGCTGAAGTCTGACAGGGCTGTGAGGCATGAAGCTGATCCACAGCTCAGCTTCATGCATGAAGGCAGATACGTCCCTGGGCTTCCCGATCTCAAGTAATAGTTTGTTAAAATGCAGGTTTATTCAGGTATCTTTTTGTCACAGTTATCATGACAGGCCACACCTGAAACTCTCCAGTCTCTGACCAAACTACTCTAATCATGAGAACCCATCACAGCTGAGAATCCCTCCGCAGGTCCAGCCGACAGTAACGTCAACGCCTGCGCTGGATTCAACGACTAGCGGGTGTAGTGCAGACCCGGTAAATCAGGTGGAGATTAGCTAGCCTTTCAAAAGGCTTCTTTTGTCTATTAATAGACAAAAGAAGCCTTTTGAAAGGGGAAACGAGGAGTGCCTGGGTGAGGCGAGAAGAGGAGCAGCAGACACTGCTGGCAGACACCACACACCTCTAACACTTTTTCACAGATCCACTTTCTCATCTAAGCCGATTCCACAAACAAATTCATAACGACATTATTAAGAAATCATCACAGACCTTTGATGCTGTAGACATGAAATTATATGAATGTATTAATCATTAGGATCAATATAATCATTATTAATAATATAATCAATAATTGACCACGTCTCTTAAGTTTAATAATACTGACTTTAAAAAACAAAACAAAAACAACAACAACAGTTAATCCATAAGAAATAATGTCAGCTCAGAACTCTGTGCAGTCCAGTCAAATTCTTCCACACCGGACTTTCTCATCCATGACCCTAACGGACCGTGGCCGGACTCGTTGCGCACGTGGCATCCTGGCACGACACCACGCTGACATGTAAGGAGCTCCTGAAAGCGAGCCATTCTTTCACAGATCTTTGTCGAAGCAGTCTGCATGGCTAGGTGCTGACATTATATACTTGTGACCATGAGAGAGATGGAACACCTAAATTTAATGATCTGAATGGGTGAGTGAATGCTTTTTATGCATGTATGTGTATTTAGAGCATGCCATAAAGACGACGAGAGAGGTTAATCTACTTCATGTTCCATATTCGGGGAGTTTTCGTGACATCTAGTGGACATTTGAAGACACTACAAAATAATCTCTGACTAGTATGAAACAAATACACCACAATCACAAAAAACATGTAAATGGAGAGTGATCACTAAAGTACTGTAAAAATAAAATACTGCAAAATGTAAAGGAAAATATGAATTAAAAGTGAAAGTGGCATGACTATGACTCACTGTGAGACTGTGACAGAATCCAATTAAAATAAACTGCAGCAGGAAACTGTCTGTGCACATCTACAGCTGCATTAAATATTGGCTGTTCAGTGGTGACTTTGATTATTATTTAGCTTTTGTGATGTGAAAGAGTGCATTTATTATTTGCTTTTCTGTAATCTGATATTGGTTTAATAACTGGTTGGTTCAAAGTAGAAATTCAGTAGATGCATAATGTGTTAAATATCTAAAAATTCTTCTTATAACCAGAACAGAGGTGATGAAGAGTGCGGCAGATTAGTGAGATGCCAAAATAGAAAGCTGAAGAAGAGCTTGCATACAAAAATAGTCACAGAGTTTAAAAGGAACCCTTATGGTTCAATAAAAGCAGAAGCTGTGAGGCCAGGACTGGTAAAATGTAAAAGCTGAACAAAGTACTGTCAGCATTCTGTCAGTACACACATGAATACTTCATTAACATTTTTACTTTTTTTTTTATTCCTGCTGCTTGAAATAAAAAACACACACAAACAAGAAGAACTCAAACTGGACTGATGCTTTATTTCAGACACAGACACAAACATGCATTATAACCCTTTGTGTACACATGTACAAATACTAAGCAATCACCCAACATGGAGACACAGAACTGAACGCCATTCAGAGCACATTTTGAATCAACACCATGGGCATGTTCAGATTTTAACACAAGTGATTGTTTCACTCTGAAAATGGAGTGAAGGTGAGCGTTATTAACCCTTTGTTGTGGGCAGTCTGAGGTACACCTGTGCACTACTCATGATGTCAGATCAGCATCCTGATGTGGCACACCTGTGAGGTGGGATGGATTATCTCAATATGGCAGATGTGCCCACTACCACACATTTGGACTGATTTGTGACCACTGTTTGGGAGGGAAGGTTATATTGTGTATCTGGAATGAATTTTAGGTCTCTACGTCCATCCCATGGGAAATGGGAGCAGTAACAAAGGTGTTGCATTTATATTTTTGTTCAGTGTATATCTGAAAACGGGAAAAAGGTAAAATGTCAAACATCTGCTTCCATAATATAAATATCATTAAATAACTTTAGAAAAACTTCCACTTGACTCTTTACATGTAATGTTGTAAAAATATATATTTTATTGTTTAATTAATCTGAAAATGTTAGTCTGCCAAATGTGCAGCAATTGAATTTCTTTATTCTCTTCAGCTGATAGTTTGTGGGGCCCAGGTAGACTGTATAACTGCATCTCTACCAGTTTCTCTGCACTCCAGCCTCCTCTGTGCCATGTGAAGGGATTTTCCTTAAGGCAGGAGAAATGATCTCCACGAAAAGGAACAGGTTCGGCCATCGCACATTAGAACAAATTCTCTTTTTAAATAAAAATGAAAAAGGGTTACCGTCAATGCATCATGTTTTTAATTTGCAAGTTCATAAGCATTTTCCTTTTCCATTTCACAATCAATTCTACCCCCAGGTCAAAAATATGTCTGGGAAAATTTTCTTAATATAATATTATTTATAGATACACCCCTCCGGCGATTAATTGCATACCTGCATGGAGGCGGGACCTAACAGCAGAAGCATACTCCATAACGTGTTGTACATTATTATATGTATATTATATGTAACGTGGTATTTTTCAATTATTGTATTTACCAACATCAAGAAGTCACAAGCAAAGAAAGACCACACCATGGTGCATGTTTGAACAAGGAGAGTTTACTGGTCAAAACTATTTATTAAACAAATAAAACACATTTTCTTAACCACCAAAAAATACACGTTCAAAGCAACACAACGGAGGCCCAATATCAGACAGAACTCCACTCTGTGGAGTGGGCAATCATAATGAAGCAGTTGGTTTTATTTTGTGGATTCAAGCTGCTCTTCATATTTTTGGCCACCAGATGTCACCAGAGAGAACTGCGTTGAAAAGCTTCGAGTAATGAACCGTTTTTCAATACAAGCTTCAGAAAGCTTCATTTGGCCATCACTAGGTGAGTGCAAACACATTTATCATCCACCACACCCATGAGACACGCCCCACACCCGTGCACCAATACAGTGAGTCCATTTAAACCAACCCATTTAGTCAAAAAGGAACAACTCATATGGCTCCTACACCACTGATTTCCTTTCCGATCCGATACCAAGTAATATTCAGGCTGGTATCGACGATACTGATCCGATACCGATACTTTGTACAAAAACGTATTTTATTTATTGTATCTCAAATTATAGTTTCATAATGATTACAGGATATCAGATTACTTGTTCTTATCACTTAATAATGCAGAGTTCATCATATAGAAATAAAGAACCTGAAGTTGTGCTATTTGAACACCTTCCCTGCCTGCACCTGTTGCCTCAACATATGCTCGTCATATTCTGTGATATAATTTACTCTGAGGTGTTTGACAAATCTGTGGTGTTGCCACAACACCTCACTTTCTTGCCACATGTATCGCAAACCACGTCTTGGCTGTTTGTGGATGTAAAATACGTCCGCACATAACTCCAATTACGCTCAGCCATTGTTGTGAGTGCACACGCCAAGGGGCTGCGAGACTTTTATACAGCCTTATTTCGCACATGACTATGAAAGGTGGGAGAGGGAGTAGTTCCTTCCAATTGTAGACAATCCGAATGAAATAGTTTCTTTCCGCTGTGTTCCTGTTAATGATAAACTACAAATTTACCCTAAATTACTAAAATATCGATATTTTAATGTAAGAATCGATTCTAGAACATAGATGATTGATGATGATGATTGGTATCGGAGGAAATCGATATTTCAGTATCGATCCGCACATCACTATTGTGAATTATTTCTTGTTTCCGGTTTTATTGTGAAGGTCCGTGTCTCATGTGAATGTACAAAGTTTTAGATGTGAGTGCAGAAATGACTCATTAAAATAATGGGTGACTGTACTGAGTGTAATGACAAAGAATTAAAACTGTGTTTTAGTATGTACATTTAAAATGTTTAACAGCTAATTACTGTACTTGTTGAACAATTGTTTCCGTTGGTTTCTCATGGTAAAATCTAGAACATGCTGCATGTAAGAATGGTAGGTGCTTCAAGCAACAACATATTTGGTCAATAATTCGGGGATTTTTTTTCTTTTTTGTTGTTGCCTCTTTTAATGCTTTGGCCATTTATTCATCATCTATCATAAGAGCTAACTGCAACAGTGACCCCTTGTGAATGAGGGATCAGCCTAACTTATTCACTATTTGTCAAAACTCATTCGCCAGGAGGAACGAATAATTTGGCAGTTTTTACAGAAAACAAATAGATCAAGAAAGGAGAAGAAAATTCCTGAAAATCTGAATGAAACATCAGGATATGTCCAGGAACACACATGGATAAAATCCAAAAAGAAAATCAAGGAAAGAGAAACAGAAATAAATCCCTGGATAGCTTAAGATAAGAAAACCTTTATTAGTCCCATGCGTGGGAAATTTCACACTTGAATGAGCTCAACGATTTGAAAATTGAACAGGAAATGTCATTAAACTAATATTCAGGCTCTCTTCATACTTCATCATCCATGCATGTCACACTCCTCAAAGAGTCCAGGGAATTTCAGAAAAATGTTAAGGCTGAAAAAACTGACCAAATAATACTTTACATGGATTTATGCAAATGAGTGCATGCGATGTGGGAGGGACGCTGCAACCAGGGAGAACAGAGCAAGTTTTTTGTGTTGAGGATGAGTTCAACCTGATTACTCCTGTAAGATTTGCAAGCTGTGGAATACATTTTTGTTATATCTTTTCACATCGCAGTCCCGTGGAAGTTTTTCTTCTTCAAACTAATGTAGGCTACACGAGTGAAGCACGGGAAAACTGGTCTCAAGGTTATACAAATTCTCTTCTTAAATGAAACCCAAACAGGGTAACCTTAAATGCACCATGATTTTACTTTACAAGTTCATAAACATTTTTTCTTTCCACTTAACAACCAATTCTATCCCCAGGTCAAAAATACGTACCCGAAAAATACATGTTCAAAGCAACACAACGGTGGCCCAAAATCAGATTGTGAACTCCACTCTGTGGAGTGGAAATTCATAACGAACCAGTTCATTTTATTTTGTAGATTCAAGCTGTTCTTCATATTTTGGGGCATCTGATGTCATCAGAGAAGACTGTGTTGAACAGCTTCGAATAATGAGCTTCAGAAAGCTTCATTTGACACATCACTTAATCATTTCCTTTCGAACCATTAAATCAGGTACCGAAACAGTTAAGTTCTAAAGAATTCTTCGACGTCACTGATCACGTGACTCTGGCCAAACAAATCACACTTTGAAGCAGGGATTCTGAAGCATACCCGCGGAGCTTTAAGCTTTCAGCGGGCTAACGCTAGCTTTTAGTGTTCGGGTGTGGAGTGGAGCTTGTTGTTCGTGTCTCTGCGCGAAGAAACTGTAAGTTTGCTTTGTTTCCTCCTTTAACAGTTTGTCTTCATGAACTTTACTATTAGTTCAGCTCATGTTTGATTTCTTAAAACAACAAACTGTTGGAACAAAACCGTCGTTTCCTAAACAGTCAGCCCGTTGTGACTCGGCCGAGTGTGTCCGCCATTTCCTGTTACTGTTTGTGATCCAGACTAAACACGGAGTTCGGCCGCTGTTCCACAGTAACTGCTGGCAGATTAACCCGTGTTCGGGTCTGTGAGACCCGTACTCAGTTTTTTTCAAAAGAAAAATTAAACAGTTAATATTTTTTAACCTGAAATTCATTGGCTTTGGCTTATTTTCTGTGAAGAACATAAATCCGAACTAATTTTCAATGACCTCATACTGTACCTCCCCCCACGCATTTACATTACATGCAAGGTGTTCGGGTCCACTGGACCCAGGTCTAATAAAAGTGTTGAAAGTGTAGGTCCTGTGTTCCCACACTCTGTCTTCCTCCTTTCTGGTGCTGCTGATAGTGTTTTCTTCCCCTCCTGCTCCGCACAAACACCGTCTGCTCTGACATTCCCACACATTTTACCCTCTTTCTTGAGGGATCCAAATTTTATGTTCTCATACCCTGTCCCACCTGCAAATTAGGGGCATAATGCTGTAAATAAGACTTTGCCAGTGTGGTTCTTTATCACAACTGCTCAAGATGGCAAAAGATTATCTGCTGCGAGGGCCTTATTGATTTTGGAAGACAGAGGAGCTTCTGATGATGATGCCGGGGAAGAAGTTTCAGAATATGAGGATCACATTTTTTGTCTGACAGTGACTTTGAAGAAGAGGGTGAGGTTGAGTGCCATTTAGTAACAAATGAAGATGAGTACCCCATGAGAAGCCAGCTCCAGGACCAGAACAAGCCCACCAGACAACAAATGAAGAAATATGGATGTAAAAAAAAAAAAATGGAGAAATTGAATGATCTTCTATCCCAAGAAATGTTGTCTTTCCACTCCACTTGATTATAACTGATTTTATTTTTTATAACATTTTATAAAAACAAAACAAAAACGAGAAGCACATTAATTCATAAATGTGATCTAACAGAGGTAAAGGGAAAAATTAACCATGTTTGCTGTTCATATGGCTTGTAAGTGGGATGAAGTAAACATTGTTGAGTAATTTAACATAAAATTGTTTGATAGTGTTAATTTGGAAAGCCAAAGCTCTAGCGGGTCCACCAGACCCATGAACACTGGCTGAGTAACAAAAATACGAACACCACACAAGGGTTAACTGATACTTAGTTTAGCTAGCAGTTAGAATATGAACTGTCAGCTTGGTCCTGGGAATTGTTATGGCCATGTTTGACCTGCTGCTTTGTAGGACTACAGGAATGGAGGATTTGGAGGCTAATCTCTCTGTGACACTTTTTGTTGTGAACTGATGAAAGCTGTGGATGTTAGTCCAACACATCAAAAGCTCTCGATTGATGATTTGTTTCCTCTGCAGGTAGAAAGTGTGTGTGAGCTGAGCAGCATGGATCAGTGTGAGGACAGAGAGGAGGGAGTCCCTCCCTCTAAAAGCACTCTGTGTGGGGAACATGAGAGCCAGACCAAAGCTCAGAGGTGAGATGACCATCTCTAACTGTCCATGACTCTTCTCCATGTCACAGCTCAGCACTCACATCACTGCTCCATTATTATTCACAGGAACCAACCTGGACCTCCACTCAGCGACGAGTCAAAGGACATGGATGATGAGTTTAAAGAAAACATCTGTCCTCCTGCAAAGAGGTAATGTGTGTCTAAATGTTGTGTCTCAGTGTTTGTGAATAAATCCTCCATCATGTTTAATGTCAGCTCAGCTGTGTTTCACACACATTTCTATGTTTATATGTGAAGCGGTGTGTGTTGGAGTGTTTCCACAAATGCATCATGTAAAGAATGGATGTTGTAGGAGGTGTGAAGAGGCTGAGTGTCTGTAGGACTCCAGCTGCTCAGTGTTCTTAATTTTCCTTAAATGTGTATATCAACAGCAGTGTCAAGGCTGAAGTTACATCAAGTGACATATACATGCCTAGTAGATGTCATTGCCAAGATGTAGTACTGCTGATTCTACATTTCATGTTTTGTAGATGAATCCTTGTTGCTGATATTTGTATCTTACTTTTTGCCTCTTGCAGTAGACTAACTTTCTTGAACAAATATTGTTTTCCTATAATAAAAATTAGTCACTTTTTTTAATCATTTATAATTTAATAAGCAAGTTGTTACACAAACAAGCCTTATCTCCTCATGCGTTTACTAAAATACCACAAAAATCTATAAGTAAAATGGACAGTTTAAAAAAACCTCGGTCCTTATAATCCAGTTGCAAAGATTTATTCTGCTGTTTAATGTCCTAAATAAGTATATTCGACATATGATGAGACTTACTGACTATGAATCATGTCCACATGTTTTACAGGCCAAAGACGGAGAAGGCAGTGAAAGTGCAGCTGCTTGAAATGTTGAACAATCTGGGAGACGAGGAGCTGAAACATTTCCAGTTTTACCTGCACAATGACCCTGGCGATGACTTCCCCAAAGTCTTTAAACGCCAACTGGAAAATGCAGACAGACTGAAAACAGTTACACTGGTGCTGCAGACGTATGCGGGCAATGAACTGGAGGTGGCGAGCTCGATTTTAAAGAGGATGAATGAAGGTCGGACTGCGCAGTATGCAGATACAACATTATCACAATTAATTTTGTGATATGTATTAAACTGAGGCTGTTTTAGTCTAAATGAATATCAACGGTACTAAAAGTAGCTGTAGCTAATACTACATCTGTGGGATGATTATGGGTAATTTTTTCTCTAATGATTAAAATTTTATTTGTGAAGTTCATGAAGTCATTACTAGCTAACGTTAAAGGGATGGTTGGCTCAACAGAGCTCTGACTTTTTGTCAGCCTGGCTACAGTGCTGAAGAGAAACCTGGGGTTCTTATTTTCTTCAATCAGTGACGAATAGTAAGATGTTCTGGCTTTGCGGAGGGCTTTCTTATAAAGCAACCAACTATTTTTCCAGGCTAAATTATGATCTTCTAAATTTGTGACACGCTGTTTCATCTCTGGCTTATTAGATTTCATCCCGCTTTAAGGTGCAGGTGAAATCTACTCCCCACTGCTGTGTAATCCGTTATTGTATTAGGCTTTGTTATAAGGGAATGATCAGACGAGTGTTTTCAGTAAACACTGTTAGATGTTCAGTTTCTATTCCATATGTTAAAACTAAATCTGTGTGGGTTCTTTTACACACTGAGAGAAGCCAATTCAGTCTATTAACTAATTAAATGCTGTGTTTAGGCTGTCATTTTTAGCATCTTCATGGATGTTAATATAAATGAATGACCTTGTTCAATAAAATATTTTTAAGTATTTTCTATATCTAGAATTGTATGTTTCTAACCTTTGTGACATGTCATTTTCATGCTAATTGAAGATGGTTCAATGAAAGGTCCAATTTGATTTGTAGTCAAATTACTCGAATATCTCCTGAGATTTTAACGAAAGTTATTAAGATGGAAATGCATGATTATATAAATAATGGTTGACACTGTAAAAACCGTTAATAGACTAATCATCCTTCTTACTGTTTTTAATTCAGAGGCTCTTCAAAAGTGTCATCGTCATCTTAAATTCAAGTCTAATCTGAAGAAGAAGTTCCAGTGTGTGTTTGAGGGGATCGCTAAAGCAGGAAGCCCAACCCTCCTGAATCAGATCTACACAGAGCTCTACATCACAGAGGGAGGGACTGCAGAGGTCAATGATGAACATGAGGTCAGACAGATTGAAACAGCATCCAGGAAACCAGACAGACCAGAAACAAGAATCAGACAAGAAGACATCTTTAAAGCCTCATCTGGAAGAGACGAGCCAATCAGAACAGTGCTGACAAAGGGAGTGTCTGGCATTGGGAAAACAGTCTTAACACAGAAATACACCCTGGACTGGGCTGAAGACAAAGCCAACCAGGACATCCAGTTCATATTTCCATTCACTTTCAGAGAGCTGAATGTGCTGGAAGAAAAAAAGTTCAGCTTGGTGGGACTTGTTCATCGCTTCTTTACTGAAACCAAAGAAGCAGGAATCTCCAGGTTTGAAGACTTCCAGGTTGTGTTCATCTTTGATGGTCTGGATGAGTGTCGACTTCCTCTGGACTTCCACAAAGCTACAATCCTAACTGACCCCAGAGAGTCCACCTCAGTGGATGTGCTGCTGATAAACCTCATCAGGGGGAAACTGCTTCCCTCTGCTCACCTCTGGATAACCACACGACCTGCAGCAGCCAATCAGATCCCTCCTAACTGTGTTGGCATGGTGACAGAGGTCAAAGGGTTCACTGACCCACAGAAGGAGCAGTACTTCAGGAAGAGATTCCGAGATAAGCATCAGGCCAGCAGGATCATCTCCCACATCAAGACATCACGAAGCCTCCACATCATGTGTCACATCCCAGTCTTCTGCTGGATCACCGCTACAGTTCTGGGGGATGAGCTGAAAACCAGAGAGGGAGGACAGCTGCCCAAGACCCTGACTGAGATGTATATCCACTTCCTGGTGGTTCAGGCCAAAGTGAAGAAGGTCAAGTATGACGGAGGAGCTGAGACAGATCCACACTGGAGTCCAGAGAGCAGGAAGATGATTGAATCTCTGGGAAAACTGGCTTTTGATCAGCTGCAGAAAGGAAACCTGATCTTCTATGAATCAGACCTGACAGAGTGTGGCATCGATATCAGAGCAGCCTCAGTGTACTCAGGAGTGTTCACTCAGATCTTTAAAGAGGAGAGAGGACTGTACCAGGACAAGGTGTTCTGCTTCATCCATCTGAGTGTTCAGGAGTTTCTGGCTGCTCTTCATGTCCATCTGACCTTCATCAACTCTGAAGTCAATCTGATGAAAAAACAACATGTCTACCAAATTGCTGTGGATAAGGCTTTAAGGAGTCCAAATGGACACCTGGACTTGTACCTCCGCTTCCTCCTGGGTCTTTCACTACAGACCAATCAGACTCTCCTACGAGGCCTGCTGACACAGACAGGAAGTTGCTCACAGACCAATCAGGAAACAGTCCAGTACATCAAGAAGAAACTCAATGAGAAGCTGTCTGCAGAGAAAAGCATCAATCTGTTCCACTGTCTGAATGAACTGACTGATCGTTCTCTAGTGGAGCAGGTCCAACAGTCCCTGAGATCAGGAAGTCTCTCCACAGATAAAGTGTCTCCTGCTCAGTGGTCAGCTCTGGTTTTCATGTTACTGTCATCAGAAGAAGATCTGGATGTGTTTGACCTGAAAAAATACTCTGCTTCAGAAGGGGCTCTTGTGGGGCTGCTGCCAGTGATCAAAGTCTCCAACAAAGCTTTGTAAGGAAATTTCTGATCAGGCTTTTATTTTCTAAATATTTATTCTAGTAACAATTGCAATTTGTTCATGGCACAATTGTGCCATGAACAAATTGGACGAGCACTGTGATGGGTGCTCGTCCATTTAAAAAAAACAAAACAAAAAAACTTTAAAGTGCAATGATCATCAGCACTAAATCAAGTATATGATTCTCCTAAAAATTCAAAGCAACAGACAGTATCAACATTTCTGAGACGTCTGTCGGTGTAACACTTACCAAAGTACCATTCAAAACGGTTTACTTTATACCAAAAACTCATGGACTAATCCAGTGTCCTGTTACTAGGGATGGGTGTCGTTTAGGTTTTATCCAATAACAGTGCCAAACCAGTACTTTTGAAACTGTGCCGGTTCTTAAACTTTGCTTAAAGAATGGAGAACACAAACTTTGTGCAAAAACCTCTTACGTTTTTATTTTTAGCAGTCTCTATTTTTCTGCAAAATGATAACCAAGTTAGCCTTTTCTGTTGATACAACATGAAGGGAGTACCTGCCATCAAACAAGAAGACAGCCGCATGTAACTACGACAGTGTTTGCTAGTTCACCTTGCATGCATTAATGTAATAACGTGGTTAGCCTACTCAACGTAAATTACACACAAACGACATTAAGCTACTCGCCCAGAGAAGAACAGCTGCTGCTGTCATCATCATCCGTCGCCATTTCTGCTACACTGGCAGGGCTAGGGGCCAGGACTCTACTCTTCAGTTTCTTGGGGGATGTTGCTAACTCCGGGTCCGATAACAGGCACCACACCCGCAGTAGATGTGCTTGTTGTGAGGTCTTGCAGCAAGCTGTCAAATATGATGTATTTCGCGGCTTTTAAAAAAACGCTATGCGTCGCCAGGTGTTTCATCAGATTTGAGGTGTTACCTCCTTTGCACAGTATCGCCTCCATCACCACCTAGTCAAGACTGGGTTGAGAAATTTCATAAGAAGTGTTCTTGGTGGAACATTATTATTTCCCTTCAACCTGATCTGGTGCATTATATCCAGTTCAGCTGGCAACATCAAGCACATCCAGTATCCATTACGGTATTTTCACGACCATAAGACGCACTGTACTGAAAGGTGCAGTCTCAGTTATGTGTGCCATTACTGTATTTAACACACACATAAGGCGCACCTGATTATAGGGTGCATACAAGTATGCATATTTAAAACTAAAGCGGGAGCAAAACTGAGTTTGGTACTAACATTTTTATTACCTGTAATCGTCACCAATCAAACCCATCGAAGTCTTCATCCTCTGTCTGAATTGAACAGCTGCGCTAAATCTCCATCAAACATTCCAGGTTCACTTTCTTCACCGTCAGAGTCACTTTCTTTGCTGTGCGGCTCCTCGGAAATTATGGCGGCTTTTGCGAAAGCTCGAACAACAGTGCCAGCAGACATGTTAGCCCAAGCATCTACAATCCATTCGCAAATTGTGGCGTAACGCGCCCGGTGCTGCCTTCCACTCTTAGTGAAACTGTGGTCTCCATCGGTCATCCATCGCTCCCACGCCGCTCGCAGCCTTACTTTGAACGGCCGGTTCACACCAATGTCCAGCGGTTGGAGTTCCTTTGTCAGGCCTCCCGGAATGACAGCAAGCTCACAGTTCATTTGCTTAACTTGTTTTTTTCACATCGGCTGTGAGATGGGCACGCATAGAGTCACAGATCAACAGCGATGGTGATGTGTGGAAAAAAACCACCTGGTCTCCTTACATAAACCTCCCTCAGCCACTCTTTCATCATTTCCTCATCCATCCAGCCATTTTCATTTGCCTTAATGATGATTCCTGTTGGAAACTTCTCTTTAGGCAAAGTCTTTCTCTTAAAAAATCACCATTGGCGGCAGTTTCTGTCCATTAGCATGGCAGCCAAGCACAACAGTAAAAGAAGACTTTTCGTGCCCCATTGTGCGTATCGCTACCATGCTGGTCCCCTTCTTCTCCACATTGTGACTCACCGGGATGTCGAAAGTGAGCGGCACCTCTTCCATGTTAGTGATGTGGCTGGGCTGGATGTGTTTGTCGGCGATGTGTTTGCTGCAGTAGGAGCGGAAGATGGCCAGCTTTTCCTTATAATCCGCTGGAAGTTGCTGCACTACCGTAGTCCTGGTCTGGATGGAAAAATGGCACCGTTTCATGAAACAAAAGCACCAAGACGGACCTCATTGGAAATGTTCAATTTTCATTTCTTCTGCTAGCGAAACTGCTTTTAGTCGAATGGTGACCGTCAAAACGCTTCTCCAACTCGTTCTTTGCTCGATGATCCACTGCTCAAGTCTTTCCTCCAACTCGGGCCACCTTGCCTTATGTCCGCGGAAAGTCAGCTGCGTGTTCTTGACCTCTCGGAGCTCGTTTTCCAGCTTCCTCCACTTGCGAACCATCGATTCATTAATCTTAAATTCTCTCGCGGCTGCTCGATTTCCATGTTCCTCCGCGTAGCTGATGGCCTTCAGTTTAAACTGTGTTTCATAAGCGTGTCTCTTTGCCATTTTCAGGGTTGTTAAAACAACGAAGTTCTGCATAACGCACATACCTGTTCTTTTATACAGGTATGTGCGATTGTAGCGGTATATACAATCAACGCCCACACTTCACTCTTTAGCGTTCTCATGGTGATCTCTACTACGTCCTCCTTACAACACACACAGGGCGCACTGCACTATAGGGCACGCCGCACTTTTTGAAGAAAATCTAAGACTTTTATGTGCGCCTTATAGACCCGAAAATACGGTATACCAAAATAAGATTCTTTCAGGCTCCTATGTCAGTCCTATGCCTGGTAGCTGTGTGGTTCCTTGGTGGGTCCTGGGTGGGCTTGGGGACTTGGACTTCTGGGGGTCTTGGGTCATGGCTGGTGTGTTGCCAGGTTGTGGGTGGGTGAGTGCATGCACAGGGTACCCAATCTAGATGGGCCCGGGCCTGGACACCATGCTATTATTGGGTTTCGGGGAACGGGGTTCCCTCTTCCGGGGTGTGTAGGGTCCTCGGTTCGCTTGGCCCAGGGCTCAGTCTGCTCTGGCCTGGCCAGCTGCCAGTGGAGCCTGCGGGCTCATTTCTGCGGCCGCCTGTGACTTGTGCTGCTGGGTGACTTTTCTAGGTTGGGTGGTGTGATTGTGGTCCTCCTTGGGTTCTCGAGCTCTGGGGAGGAAGGGCCTCTGGCTCTCTGGTGCCCGAGTCTCCTCCATGTCTGCTTCATGTCCTATGTGGCAGGGCTGTTCCTCGCCACACCCAGTATAAGACATTTACATGGAGAAACCCTATGAATACAAGTGCGCTCAGACACAGGTGTGGACAGAGATGTACAAACAATTAATCCCAGAAACACACTATCTTGGTTGCTGCTCAGTAACATTTATTGTTTACGGTTACTTTTGCATATGTTGGTTGTTTCTATGGTTTCTGTGCTATGTCTTGTTCCTTCCTTCCAGCTTACATTTTGAAATTTTTAGTTAACCATGACTTGTAGTGTCCCTACAGCGCGCGCGTGTGTGTTTGTGGGGGTGTTATTTATTTATTTTTCCTCCCTCTCTTTTTAACAAATGTCACAGATTTCATGCTTCTTTATTTTTAGGCTGAGTGTCTGTGAGCTGTCAAAGGCAGGCTGTGAAGCTCTGTCTTCAGTACTCAGCTACAAGTCGTCTAGTCTGACAGAGCTGGACCTTAGGATCGACAGCTTGGACGATTCAGGTGTAAAGCTTCTGTCTGCAGCCTTGGGGAGTTCATGTTGTAAACTGAATACTCTAAGGTCAGTATATTCAGTTTTTTGTTTTGTTTTTTGTTTTTTTTCTCCCTTGTTCAGCTGACAAATGAAACTGTTAAAAATGCCACTCATAAGTGTTTATTAGTATTTCTCATTATCCCCAAGTTAAACTGTCACATTTCTAACCTGTTTAATCCCAGGCATTAAGGATTATTTTAAAACACATTGCTAAATGTAGTAGCTTATTAGTAAAACGAGTGTTTCATTGTTCATGTTATAATTTTCAGACTGAGTCTCAGTAACCTCTCGGAGAGCAGCTCTGAAACTCTTTCTGCTGGACTGCAGAATCTAAACTGCAAGCTGATTACTCTGAGGTCAGATCAAGTAACATTTTATTTTTCAGAATTAATCAATAAGTTGATTAAAGTTTAGCCAATCATTGTTGCATCTTAAAAAAACAGGATTGAATATTGGCAATAACGCCATGCTGACAACACTTTAACTCTTGTGGGTGTTTTTTTTTTTTTTTTAATAGGCTAATGGGCTGTAAGTTCTCAGAGGGAAGCTGTGAAGCTCTGTCCTCAGTTCTCAGCTCCCAATCCTCTAGTCTGAGAGAGCTGGACCTGAATAATTCTGAGCTGTGGGATTCAGGAATGAATCTTCGGTCTGTAGGAATAATGGCTTCACAGTGTACACTGGAAACACTAAGGTCAGATCAACAGTATTATTTATTTTTATCAGTTGCCAAAAATAACCAATAATTGTAGCTAATTCAATAAAAGTCATCTATGTGTTATATCATTTCATAACTTCTCTCTTCACTACGATTACACTTTAACACAGGTGTTGTGTTCTCGATAATTTTTCAGACTGAGTAGCTGTTTCCTGTCAGAGGGAAGTTGTGAAGTTCTGTCCCCAGTTCTCAGCTCCCAGTCCTCAAGTCTGAAAGAGCTAAACCTGAGTAACAACAACCTGCAGGATTTGGGTGTGAAGTTTCTGTCTGCTGCACTGCAGAGTCCACAATGTAACCTTGAAACTCTCAGGTCAGGATTCAAATCTTTCCACAGAGGATCGTTTAAAATGTGATTTATATCTTTGCACAAAAAGTATCATAAGGGTGATACTTCAAGAGCCATGAGGTGGTACTCATTGTGAGAAGTTTGAGAACCACTGTGGTAGCTTAGAAACATGAATCAGCGCAGTGCACCCGGTAGAAAGGTTTCTGGTTGGGCTGGTGGGGGGATTAATCTCCTAAGACCCAAACTCTGTCATGGCATGCATTTTTAATTTCTCTTTGCTATGAGGGAGATTGGGACCTGATGAATGTAAAAACAAAGAATTAACAGATAATTTGTTTTGTTTTTTGTACCTAATTTTTGTTTCTGAGAAAAATAAAATCCACATATGTTTTAAATTTTGATAGAACAGTGGCAGTGTGATGTCATAAATTGATATCAGGCCCTTGTAGATAAAAATTAAGGATTGTGGCCACAGCTCAGTGCAGCAGCTTTGGCAATGGAGGTGTTGAGCATCATCCATTCGGACTCAATGTCCCCATTCTCCCTCAGAAGCTCAACTACAGGTGGGGGTTAAAGAGCTTGCAGACCGGGGCCTCTGCCAAGTGTTCTTAGGGCAAGATCACTATAGGTTTAGGTGTGCCAGGTCTGTGCAGCATCCTTCCCCGCCATCTGATCCAACAGCCTACCAGGTGGTGATCATTTGACAGCTCAGCCCCTCTCTTTAGGCTGTTCCTTAAAATCACACCCATCCAAGTCTCATTGTCTTTACCCATATGAGTGTTGAAGTCTCTCTCACAGTAGGACAACTTGCTGTGGTACCAGCTCCCAGTTTGAGTTCAGGAGACAGACATCCTCTCTACTTTTAAGATCAGTTTCAAACTTTCCTTTTTGATAAAGCTTATAGTTAGAGCTGGATCAGTTGACCCTGAACCATCCCTTAGTTATGCTACAGGCGCAGACTGTTGGTGGACTTCCCGTGATTCTCTGCTTTCTTCTCCACTCCCCTATTTTTACTACTGATGCTTTTATATGTCACTACCGCATGTCCTTAACTTTTTTTTTTCTCCTCTCCACTTAGTTTATCTTATAAATAAAGTCATTTTAAATATAATGGATGGAAATGGATGTTGTTGTATCAGCCATCCATAAAATTGTTGTTCACAGATTGCTTGTTATTTTGTGTGTCTGCAGTCTGTCAGGCTGTCTGATCACAGAGGAAGGCTGTACTTTTCTGGTCTCAGCTCTGAACTCCAACCCCTCCCATCTGAGAGAGCTGGACCTGAGCTACAATCATCCAGGACACTCAGGAATGGAGCTGTTGTCGGCTGGACAAAAGGATCCACGTTGGAGACTGGACACTCTCAGGTATGGAGAGAATGCCTGACAAAGGCGGAAGAGCTGGAAACATTTCTTGTGTCCTTCACTCACTTCCTATTTTTCTTGATGCATGCTCAATCAGATTTTAACGATTCCGATTCCATTTTCGATTCTGTTTAACGATTAGATTCTTTATCGATTCTCTTATCGATTCTTTTTTTTTTTTTTAAAAAAGGAGAACACTAAGGTCGATTAGCTTAGAACTTTGTTTTATATCTTCTCTTTGAACAAGATAGAAATTTAGGAGTAACATGGCCTTACAAACCCAACAGTGAGATCTTAAGAGTTCCAGCCTATGGCTCTTCAATGTGGTGTCACAGGGTCCCCAAGGAAAAAAATTGTAAATGTAAAATAATAAAATAAATATTCTTCTGTAGCAATAACAAAGTATAACATAAATTGTTCTGTGGCAATTACACAAGAATATCCAGTAATGTCCCTGCCTACAATTAAACACATTCACTTACCAAAAATCATCTGCTGTGGCAAACGGGTGCAAGCCTTTGACCACAAACTTAGTCACTGCTCGGTGACATTCGTCTATCCTGGCCTGAAAGGAGACGCTACCGGTAGACTGCAGCGAGAACTGCCAGCGAGCGCCAGCCAGACTCTGTCTGTCTCTCTCATCATGGTCACCTACATGTACAGTAATAGCAGGTCTTGTAATAAGGCAGATTGCGCTAACATAATATGCACTGTTAGTTGATTATTTACCTGCCGCATTAACGGGAGAGGACGTGCAGACGTTACCGCTGCTGCTGGGTTGAGAGTCACGAGTCCGGAGCGGAATTAAAAACGCGTGTCATCGCGTGTTTTGTGAGCAAATGCTTTTGCATATTCGTAGTGTTTCCTCCCTTAAATGAAATATCTACTTTGCAAGTTGCCCTGTTGTCATCGGTTCTCATAAAGTATAATCAAACTTTTGAGCGTTTGAGCCGCTTAGGCGCCGTGTTTCCTGCCAGGTAAATGACGCTCCGCAACGTGGTGACGTCATTCGGGGCGACTGGAATCGATAAGGGAATCGTTTGCAAAAATGGCAAACAATTCCAAGGAATTGAAACAGTGGGAACCGGTTCTCAACAAGAACCGGTTTTCGATACCCATCCCTAGTTGTGACAGTGATGTACACTGTTTTGATGGTATAAATGTATTAATAGTTTGTAAATTTCAGATAATCTTTTTTAAAAGCTAGATATTTTAAATGAGAATAATGCTATTTCCACATGTAACAGGTATTTTTGAAAACGCAGATTTTTCTATGCGTTTGCACCTTTCGTCCAAACATAAACGGCGTTTTTGGTCACTAAAAACTGAGATTTTTAAAAACGCCTGCCAGGGTAGATATTTTTGAAAACTCAGTTTTTGCATTCACGTGTGGACGAGGAAAAGAAAACACAGCGTCAAAGGTGTGCGCCTTTTTTGACGTCACACTGTGCGCCGTGTTGTCTCGGTGAAATGAATTTCTACAATGGTGGACTTGCACAAAATACTGTTACTCTCTGCAGTGTTTAAATGCTTACATATACACACAGTTACTGTCCCTCCACACAGGACTCAGTTCTGCTTCTATGTGCTGTCTTTGTTTATTCTTTCTCACCCAGCCTTCTGGACTTCAGATTGGCCAACATTTCTATACGGTTAGGAATATATCGCCACCTGTTGCTTTGGCATGTTCATAGCAGCGTTTTCCCTGATTTAAAAAAAACAAAAATGGGAAAACTGTTTTTCAAAAATACCAGTGTACATGTGGACGTAGCTTAAGAAAGAAAAGTAATCCCTCTCCCTGTTAATGCCCTTCATGGCCCCCTGGCAACACTTTGCTAGACCCGCCCCTGCACAGTTACCAGCTGTCAGCTACCTAAAAAAGGATGCTGGTGTTATTTGTCTCTCAGAAACAGTTCATAACTTCCCTTCAACTCATTCATGTCACCTAAAAGGTAAACCTGTTTCTCCATCACAGCTCTGATGATTCAGTAAGGACATCTCCTGGTTTCATCTTCATGTTTCCCTCTCACCACATATCCAAACCGACATCATGACCAGCAGCTTTACAGCTGTGGCTCCAGCAAACATCAGCTGATACTAGAAATTAATATTAAATACATTCTAACAACAGCTGATCAAGCTTTCTGGCGCAAAGTGGGCGATTTATTTAAAAAAAAAAAAAAAAAAAAAGAGAGAGAAAAGCCGATCAGCTGATCATTGATCAGTTTCATGATTGATGGAGCAACAAAAGAGGGAGGGGAGAGAATGAGAGAAGAAGAGGCAGCTGTGCAGCAAAGACGCAGAATAACTTGAGCTTTGTCTTTTTTCCATTCTAGCTGAAGTACGGGACAAACTGTTATTAGCACAGACACTTTTAAAAGCGATCATTTAGGACTTGAGCAATAATACAAACAGCAATGTAGTTAAACATCTTACAGTTCGTTTTATTGGGAATTGGCTTTAAAAAAACAAAAGAAAAAAATCTATCTGGTGAGAAGGTTTTCATTTTTTTTAATTTTTTTTTCAACAGGAGTGAGATGTGTGTTATATAAGGCAACGTTTTTGATAGGTTTGTAGCTTGAACCTATTCGCTGGAACGTTGAAGACAATATAATTACACAGCAGCAAGACACGAAGTAGGCAAAGTTCTTCGTGTTTCTCGTGCACGGAGAGAACCGGACAGACGCCGTTCCTTCGCTTGACCCCAGTTGCTCTCGTCCGCTCCCCTGTAACACTGCTCTTTTATTGAGCTTACATTAATATGCATAGGTTCATTAACATATGACGTCTACATACAAACAAAGAGTACCGTGTGTGTGTGTGGGGGGGGGGTCAGAGTGTGACCCCATAAAGACTTCCCTAAACCTGCTGGTCTGGAAGTCCAGCAGTTCATCTAAACCAAAGGCACTTAGCCTAAAACAGATACAGCCACGTTTATCCTGCCATAAAACAATAAGAAAATGTACGACCTCTCCCATGCTCCCAGGATGTAGGTGTGCACACAAAGCTTGCAGACTATTAAGGATCAAACCTCTACCAATCTACAACTAATTATAAAACTCTAAGCATATATGAGTAGATATTTCTAAGCATAAATGACAATCAACAATACAAAACCTGACAGTTTTCCTTTTGCATTATTTTTGTGTGGTGCATTTTTCTACATTTTAACAAAAGGGGAACAGTTCACCTAGGATTTGTTATAATTTTCACATGGTCTTGCTGAGGGAAGACCCGGCACTCACCCAGACCATGACAGAAATCATGTATACAACTGTAATAGCAGAATTACTGGGAAAGTATGCAGATGAAATTAATTGGACACCCTCAGGGGGACCACTGTGAAGCTGTGTGTGGACGTCTGCAAAACATTCCCGGTGTTGCTGTCACAGCTGTTCAGAACCCCACAAAGCTGACTGCCATGATTGAAGCAGTGAGGACAGTCGTGAGTACTCAGACTGTGCACATTGAACGCAATATAAATACGATCTTGGAGAAGCTTACCGGGTTCTCAGAGCATGCGCCGACCAGCTGGCAGGGGTGTTCACCAACATCTTCAACCTCTCCCTGAGGCAGTCAGTGGTCCCCACATCCCTCAAAACAACCACCATCATCCCCGTCCCTAAGAAATCAGAGGTCTCCTGGCTGAAATGCTAATGCTCTGTTGCACTGACATCAGTCATCATGAAGTGCCTTGAGTGGCTGGTCAAAGGTCACCTCTGCTCCTCCCTCCATGTTACATATCTGCAAAATTTGGCATGAACGCCAACATCCCTCCAAATTTCTACAATGCTCCACTTTTTCTCTTCCTGTGAGCTCGACCTCTTCTTACTCTCCCTTTTCTTTCTCTTGTTTTTGAATTCTCCTTTTTAACTTCCTTTTCCTCTCACTTTCATGTTTCCTCTTTCACAAACTGTCTAATCACACTCTCCAGTGTGTGTGTGACTTCGTACATCTCTTACTTTCTCATTCTCAGCTTATTCCTTAAACATATAAATTACAATTTACTTCTTTTCTTGGGCAGTAAAAATCCCTCTGATGTTGTGGGACTCTCAAAAACTTCAATAATTCCTGGTTCAAGCCTGACAGCTGTTAAGGTTCAAAATATTGGGGATGGAAACAAGAGAAAAACCACAATAACAACACTGGTCCGGCCGGGTTGAGTCAAACGATGATTTTAATGATCACACGCGTGGGAGATGGACACTGATGCAGACAGCCTCAAAATCTCAAAATGGTGGAGCATTGCTCAAACTTTTATAGCCTCTGGTGCCTCCACCTTATCATACAAAGCCTAAACATTCACATGCTTTCTCTCACACAGCGCCTAAGCTACGACCTTGGCTCCCTGTTTATCTGCTCCTGCTGAAATGGGGCAGAAAACTCCAGCACACTCTGTTCTCTTCTACTCAGACAAATTAGATTTCTTATAAGTCAGCAGTATAATGCATCATAAAACAATATCATTCATTCACAACAAGTCAGCAGTTTAATGTAATGCAAATCAGTTTAACTAATGCAATAGTTATCAGCTTCTTCTAATTCAGGAGAATAATGCAAACTAAAACTACATAATAATTCACCATCTTTAATTAGGGGTATAACATGGCATAAAATAATATTATAATCTAACAATTCCCCCTGATGAGGTCATTAGAATAATGACCTCACAAACACCCTTCAATTCAGTGTGGCCGGGTTCATCTCTTCTCACTCCTGAGGTCCTTTGTCCCCCTGAGGGGCGAACCATATGTGGGATGACCTCTGTGTTTGCGCAATTCAGATGCAAGAAAAACTATGATTCCAACAGTAGCAGGTCCAGATGACACTCTCTCCTTGTCTCCCACTGCTTTCAGCCTTTATTCTATTGCTGCAGCTACCAGTGTCGTCCAGTTGGGTGATCCTCTGCTCTTCATTCTTCAACCTTAGGGGTTAGACAACCCTTCAGTCGTGACACAGATCAGGGGATTATTCTGCCCCGATTTCAAACAACGATCTGTGTATTCTCCAGAAAAGGAACAGGAAGGTGTCCCCTTTTTGCCCAAAAGCCTCTCGAACTTCGTTGGTCTGGTGTTCCCGGATTTCCGCCAACCCCTTCATGGTTATTGCTGTGTTTATGGGATCCATCCTTTTGTGGTGACTAGCTGGAGCCCAAACGCCATGACCCTTGGACCCAGTTGATGTCTCGGCAGTCACTGTGTCTGACTCTGCTACGGAGGATCCTCGCATCTCTGTGACCTCGTCTGGTGTCTGTTCCTTTCTCTGTAAGAGACAGAAAACCAAAACACCCCTCTTCCTAACCCTAATAATCTAATGTTGTTATCTACTGACCTTCTAGTGATTCAGAATTGGTCTAAACATTCAGAATGTCCCAGGGACTTATTCTAATCATATCTTATGTGTGTGTAAGCGTGTTTGCATTTAGCCCTCTGCACTCAAGGCGTTTCCTACACTTTATCAGTCCGGACAGTCACGCCGAACGAAGCTTCTGACCTTCAAAAGGCCGAGTGCCAACTCGTTATAAGCACATTTGCAAGGTGTGTCTGAAAATTATTGAAACCCCTCTTTTTAACAAAAGACAAAAAGTTAACAAATCTTCAAAACGCTATTCAGTTCATTTCAATGAGTAATGATTAAACATGAAAGTGATAGTTTATGCTTTTTCACTGATTCTCTAAAAGGTCCGTCTTCTCGGACCGCTATTAGCTTAAGCTTTACCATTCCTAAATTATTAAAGACACAAATGAAGTTATAAAATGTTCAAATAATCCTTCTTTGATGTTAAAGCTCAACCTTCCCCCCTTTTTTGACACATTCCAATGTGTCAAATCAACGGAGCTAGAACATTAAAAAAAAAAAAGTTAGGCAGCTACAAAGTTTCCCAGACTCTTAAGGTGATCCGCGTGTAACGTTCTGACTCAGGTATTTAATATTTTAATAAATCTCGTTTAATTAACTGCCACTATTTAAACTAACTTTAAAGACATAATTGAAGAAAAGATCACAAAGAATAACATGATA
Source organism: Aulonocara stuartgranti (assembly GCF_965226115.1). Classification (NCBI taxonomy): domain Eukaryota; kingdom Metazoa; phylum Chordata; class Actinopteri; order Cichliformes; family Cichlidae; genus Aulonocara; species Aulonocara stuartgranti. Next base: position 74,942,117 of record NC_138941.1, on the reverse strand, counting down.
TCAGTGTTTTGTAAGCGCGTGCGGCCTTCTATGCTCGAAGCCTTTTCCCTCAATAGATCAGTCAGACATTCGCGCTGACTGTAGCTTTTAACCCTTATTAACTTGAGCACAACTCTACAATGAGCAACAAGTTGCAATATGTATAAAAATGATCATGGTTACACCTGCAATGAAAAATTATATCATTATCCTAACACCTGTAAATAGAAGATTCATCAGAGGTTATAACCATCACAGGAACACAGATGTTAGTATAAGGTCAAAAGCTTCAATAAATGATCATCGATGCAATGCTTGTTGCATGATTCTCATACAATAATAATGCTGACATTGAAAATAACAGTATAACACCCCCTTTTGTCCCGTTTCACTTGACACCTAAACGTTTATAAATGCCTCTTTAATTCTTGATTTTCCTAATGTTGTAAACCTCAACATCTGGCAATAAACCCATTCTGATTCTGATTCTGATTCTGATTCTGATTATTTCCCCCTGTTCTCCCCTTCCTGACCACAGCAGGGGGATCTTAGTTTTGAATCAGCCATGAATCCAGCTCACCTGATTCATCAGTGAGCTCCACCATCACTGGCGTCTGACAGGGTGGCGCTGCATACTCTTCCTTTAATGTCACTATTTTCAACCTGTTAATGAGAGTGTTTAAACCTGAAGTCGACTACGTCCACAACAAGTCAATACAGCTGTAAATGTGGCCAATTATCAATCTATTACCAATCAATAACAACAGATAACTTCTATTTTATGCATGCTTTTAATCAACCACTCACCCAGAGGATCTCCAATCCCAGGAAATGCCTTCTCCTCCTTTAATGAGTCTGTCCTCCTTCCATGCCCTGGTAACTGGTCCATCCAGAGCCATATGATCTCAAATATACATACAACAAGCCAAACCACACCTTGGTCACACCAACCCTCCTCCTCCCCGAAGATGTCCAATGCCATCCTAGTATGGACTGTCAAAAGTGGCTTTAACGCTGACTGTCCTGACAATCCATCTCATACTTTTCCTGGTCAGATTTGCCAATCTCTGCACCAGGGTTTTAAACGTTTCGCCATTTTCATTAGGTTTTATTTTTTATTTAGTTTCGACTCCAGATTTTCAATTTTTTGCCAGTTGTAATTAGTTTTTACCAATTCTTTGCTAGTTTAGTCTAGTTTTTATTTTCTGAAAATCCTTAGTTTCAATTTAGTTTTATTTGTGTTTTGCAAAAGTTAAGTGTAACCAAATCTCAGTTCCATCATATCAATCATGCTCTTCTGGTTATCCTTGGGTGTTGAGACTAATAACTATTAACTCTTGCCGCACCGAGTGGTCCTAATTTTGGTTAAAGTTAATTGATAACCTTTTGAAGGTGATTGTTTCACACCTTTATTTAGATGTCCCAGCCCTGTTATCTCGGGATACATCACGCTGCCTTATCTGGGGTTAGCTATTTTCTTGGAATGCGAGTTAAGTGGGGGAGCTCTTCAAGGAGGGGGAGTGTGCTCCCCCTGATGAGGTCTTCTAGGTAAGCTAGGTTAACCTTCTTGTGTGAGCTTTTCAAGTGCACTTTTAAGGTTTGTGGGATTTTTTTTTTTTTATAAATGTCCCTCAAGACCCCCTGATGACCCAGTAATTCATTTTTTGCGCACTGTAGTACACATTTAGTTTTTTGCTTGTAGCTCTCATACTCTACTTGCCACTCCTCTAAGTCCTGATGTTTCTTAGAGAGGACAACAGTACTTTTAAAATTATATCACATGTGTGGGGGTGTGGCCTTGCCAATTGTTTTTCCCACCTTTTCAAAATGGCTGGCGTGCCCACAAGCACATTTTATGGAAGAAAGAAAGGTAAGCTTGATATTTACATTTAAAATGTTTTGTTAAACTCAGATTCTTATTTTATTCAAAAAATAAACATCTAGTAAATAATTTCAGGGGTCTTTAAGAATTAGGCTCATTTACTTTCACAGGGAACATGACTAATTTATTAATGTGTGCTCTACACATTGGGACTTTATATTTATATTTATTTCACTTTTTCCTAATACCCAACTTTTGACCAAGGCGGAGAGAATTCTTAACACAATTATTAAGGGAGATTCAAACATAGATTTTTCAAAATATGAGAGGGTCAGGACCCACTAGAAGCCACACAAAGATTATCGAGATGCAGTGGCAGATGTAAAAGAGAAAGACACAGGGCCACCTGAAATCTGTCATCCTATCTGGTGCAAAACCAACATGTAGTAGAATCTGGAATTTTGATTTTGAGTTAAAAATAAAATATGGGTAAAATGCAGAAATCTTTTCCAGTAAAGTAAAAAATAAGAGTCGCAATTATAGTTGAATCCATAACACCTAATTGTTTCTACGAGATCACGTCGTTGCTGAGAGTTATCAGTGATCTCAATGTGTGAAAGGAACTCACAGTATCTGGAGTTTAAGCTCCTCTTGGCTGAGAAACCTGGGACAAACATGTGAACAAGACCTGAATAATACCAGTAATGAAGACTTCTCTCCAAAGATCAATAAAAGGAAGCCCCAATCTGATGAGAGTCTAGCAAAATATGGTTCACTCCACTTGCCTGAAATGGTTAACAGTCCAAGGCATTTCAGTTGTAGAATGATTGGGTACAACAATGAAACAGATGTGAGATGAGGGAAGTGCCAAATGTTCCTTTGTGTCTCCAAATAAAATCAGTACTTCCTCAGATATCCTAAATAAATTGACTTTTGTGAAATAGACAGTTCAGTGCCATCACTTATTCCTAAACCAATAGTTTACAGCTAGTGAAGTGTCAGTGACTTCTGGGTTGGTCCCTGATCTTCATCTTATGAGATTGTTATTTTAATAACACTTGATTTATTTAAAAGAAAAAAGAAAAAAGAAAAAACGAAAATATTTTCTCCCTGTTTTTTCTTATTCTCTGGGTCTCAGGAGGACATTATGTCCCTCTCCACTACAAGACTCTTGTTATGTCTACAAAACAGTCCTATTAAAATCATCCTCAATTCTATTCTGGCGCTGTCTCCCGACTTTTCCTGACCTGATTCTGCGCGTGGACGAAGCAGCAACACAGACGACTCGACTAACGTACTACCTTAATTTCACTATAGCAGGGCACGCACACATCAATGCAACCAAACACATTTTGCTATAAATCCAGTTAATTTTAGTTAGTTTTGTGAACATTCAGTACAGTTTTAGTTAGTATTCCTTTTTGTTTTGATTTTATTACCGTTAACGCAAATTCTTTCCACTTCTACTTTTCGTTATTTCATTTGTTGTCTTTAATAATAATAATCTCCTCTGCACCCTTGAACAAACACCATTAACATGATCAACCTTTTGCTGCTTGTTTTTTCACCATCTTATTGAATCAAATACTTCATGCTTATGTGGTTTACGACATTATATTTATCTAAATCTCCACTTTGTGTCTAAATGTTTGAAGAATTTTTGAGGGTCAAATTTTGAGAATTTGACCATAGTGAAAGTTATGGCGTTATCACCCCCTTTGGGGATTACCTTTTTCCAGTTTTGATGATATTCCTCCCCGTTCTTTATTTTTTGGGCTTTGCAGGGTGAAGGCCTCGTGTTTCATGCTCTTCATTGAGTTAAATGCATTCACCAGCAGAATAATGCTGCTGGGCCTGTTTGCAGACAGAGGCGGGAGCTCCTGCTGATTTGTATGGGACTAAAAAGCTGTGATTACATCCATCCAGCTTCACACTTTGTGAAAACACATCTGTGGAAGGAATGGAAAAGTCATTCAGACGGCCACAGATCACTTCTGAGGAAAGAAGAGGACACCGGCTTTCCTTGTAGTTTCACACCTGAGTAAACCAAATAAAAGTTAAAAAAAAAGAAAACTCAGAAAAAAATTAATTAAAAATCATATTCTATTAAAGTTATTTCACCTGGAAACAAACCTTTACACAGTACAAAATTAAAAATTAATCAATCAATTAATTAATTAATTTTCTTTTTTTCAGTGTTTTTTATGACGCCATTCCCTCAAAGAATCTTTCCTTCGCCCCTCCTTTTTTCTTTCCCACTGTACACCACACTACAGCTCGCCGTTCTGATCCACTCTCAATCCAGATTGTGCCAAAAACTGCTTTCAAAAATCAAGAAGCTGCTTGCTGTACAGCTTCTCACTCTATCATTCGTCCTCTTCCTCCATGCGCTGAGGAGCAGCTGAGTCAGTCTTCAACATGTGAGGGTTTGACAGGAGGGCAGGAAAGACTGGAGGAACCACATCTAAGAGAGGTAAGCAGCACATGCCCACACATGCTTACTGAGACAGGAAGAAAAGAGAGAGAGAGAGAAGGCGGGCCAGAACTCAGAGACCATGACAGAAATATGATCTGATAGCCAAGGTTATTAAAAATAGATATGAAAACATTTAAAAACACATATCATTATTTTCAGCATTGTTTTGTTTGGTTGCAACTTGTCTGATGAGACTCTGATGGATTCTGTGAAGTTCTGTGTTTTTATCGTAATTCCTGTACGTACTTTCATAATCCGGCCTCTGACATATGCTCTCCATAACATAATAATGAATAAAAACGGAAACTGAAACTAACAGAAACTAAGCTCAAATGAAATAGTTTCATATATAAACTAACTTCTCCCAGCTTCATATTTCTGAGAGTGCAGTGAAACACGCTTGATGGTTTCATCATTACAGTTCCCTGTATTAAGCTCTGGAGCAGTAGTTACTTTTATTGTCTGGCTCTGTTCCACAGCGTGTTTTTATCCTCGTCTCCCTCCACTTTCTCTGTAGGATCTACCTTACAATATAAACGCCTCCAGGTGACTGTTGTTGTAAATGACACTAAATTGAACTCACACCCAACAGACTTTAGAGGGAAAACCAGCACACCGCAGACCACGGCCTCTCTGTGTGAGGATCTAAACGTATTCTACGCTAGATTCGACACAGCGAACACCATGAGACCGGACAGTGTGCGCACCGCGGATGACGTCAGTGCGCACACTGTGTCTGAGGAGGATGTGCGGAAGTGCTTCAGGAAGGTGAACGCACGCAAAGCTACTGGTCCGGACGGGATTCCCGGCTGCGTCCTCAGGTCATGCACGGCTCAGCTGGCTGGAGTGTTCACGCACATCTTCAACCTTTCCCTCTCTCTGTCTGTAGTCCCAGCCTGCTTCAAAATGGCCACCATCGTCCCTGTACCCAAATCCTCCACCATCTCCTCATTGAACGACTGGCGACCTGTAGCCCTGACCCCCATCGTAAGCAAATGCTTCGAGAAGCTGGTCAGGGACTTCATCTGCTCTGCACTACCCGACTCACTGGACCCTCTACAGTTTGCATACCGCCACAACAGGTCCACTGATGATGCCATAGCCCTGACACTACACACTGCCCTGTCACACCTGGAGAAGAGAGACACGTATGTGAGGATGCTGTTTGTAGATTACAGCTCAGCATTCAATACCATCGTTCCCTCGAAGCTGGACAGGAAACTGCAGGATCTAGGACTGAGCAGCTCCCTCTGCAGCTGGATCCTTAGCTTCCTGTCTGACAGACGCCAGGTGGTCAGACTGGGCAGCATCACCTCATCCCCCGTCACACTGAACACTGGTGCTCCACAGGGGTGTGTACTGAGCCCTCTCCTGTACTCACTCTACACCTACGACTGCACGGCCACTAACAGCTCCAACATCATTGTGAAGTTTGCGGACGACACTACAGTGGTGGGTCTTATCACCAACGGTGATGAGACGGCTTACAGGGAGGAGGTCAGCGCCCTGACCCACTGGTGTCAAGACAACCATCTCACCCTCAACGTCGCAAAGACAAAGGAGTTGATAGTGGACTTCCGGAGGTGCAGAGAAGTACACACCCCCATCACCATCAACGGCGCTGCTGTGGAGAGAGTGAGCAGCTTCCGGTTCCTTGGAGTACACCTGGCTGAGGATCTTACGTGGTCAGTACACACAAACAAAACAGTGAAGAAGGCGCAGCAGCGCCTCTTCTTTCTCAGGAGACTGAAAAGATTCGGCATGAGCCCCCGCATCCTCAGGACCTTCTATCACTGTGCCATTGAGAGCATCCTCACTGGATGCATCACCACCTGGTATGGCAACAGCACCGCCTACAACTGCAAAGCTCTCCAGCGAGTAGTGCGGTGCTCTGAACGGATAATTGGAGGTGAGCTTCCCTCCCTCCAAGACATCTACAGGAAGCGCTGCCTGAGGAAAGCGGGGAGGATCATCAAGGACTCCAGTCACCCCAGCCATAAACTGTTCAGACTGCTTCCATCAGGAAGGAGGTTCTGCAGCATCCGGTCCCGTACCAGCAGACTGAGAGACAGCTTCTTCCACCAGGCCATCAGACTGCTGAACACGTCATAGACACCTCAGCTTCACTACTGGAACTTCAACATTATGCACTCCATACTGTATATAAATGCCACTTGTTTTGCACATATTCAACTCTGTATATTTTATATATTTTATTTATTATTATTATTTTATTTTATTTTTTTACTATTTAATTTGTAAAAATGTGTACACACACACACACACACACACACACACACACACACACACACACACACACACACGTAGGAAAATATTTAGTATACACATCCAGAAATGCATACACTATTATATATTGTACATATATTTATTAGTTTCAGGTTGGCCATTCTTGTATTTTGCTCGTTTGTGTTGTTGTGTTTGCACATCTCTGTTGCTTGTGGGGCTCGCACACAAGAATTTCACTCGCATGTGCTGTGCCAGTGTGCCTGCACATGTGATGTGACAATAAAAGTGATTTGATTTGATTTGATTTGACTGAGAGAGAAGATGTAAAACCTACATAGAAACATCTCAGCCAGCTAAAGCCACAACCTTCTGCTGTAAAGCAACAGTACTACTCAATTCTCCACATTGTTGCCTTGCTTGTAAATCTTAGTTGTTACATATTTTTAATGGGCTTTGGTATTTTCTGTCGTTTTAAAAAGGAATAATTATGATAACTCATTCATTTTGGCATTCATTCATTGTTTATCTTGCTTTGTGTCATCGTAGTCTAAGGAGCTTGGAAAGAAAAGCGTTGAGTGCAGGTTTATTTTAACTGGATACACCAAATGTTCCTATTTCTTTGTTATAATTTACAATTGTGCTATTTTAACCCTTTGTTATGTTGCCTGAATGATTGCATGCTATTCTGAGTCATGTGTTTTGTAAAGCACATTGTAATGTTTGGTTTGATAAAGTTTATACAAATATAACAATGCTATCTGTTTTTATCCCCATAAATAAAAACTTCTCTCATAATAATTCTAACAATAATGCCACACTGGAAACGTGGAAGTGGTGTCACTGTTATGGATAAACTATGGCATTAAAAATAATGTGTCAGTAAGATAACATGTCCTTTTTTAAATGATTGAGAAGGTCTATGAAAACTCATCAAGTGACAGAGAGAAAAGGTTGTGGCCCTTTAGTACCCCTTCATGGCTTCCTGTTAAGTTTCATTTTAAATTCTTCTTTTTTTGGTTTTTAAATCTCTTAATGGTGTTGCCCCTTCTTATTTGTCTGAGGTGCTTCACCCTCACATGCCGTCACCTGTTCCTCAGCTAACCAGATGCGTTTGACTGAAGACATTTAATAAATCCTGAGGAGACAGGAAAGCCTTTGCAGCTTTGGCTCCTAAAATGTGGAATGAGCTTCCTCTGGAGGTCAGACAGGCTCAATCGCTTCTTTTCTCCTTGACTTTTAACCCAGTATGAGTTGTTATCTGTCTGAAACTTTTACTCTTTACACGTAGCTGTACTGATTTATGGCTTAATTGTTGTTTTCTTTTACAGCACTTTGGTCAGCCATTATGTTGTTTTAAAGTGGTTTAGAAATATAGTGAAAGTGGAAGGTAAAAGATGAGTGTGTTTCTGGACAGCCTTGAAGAAAGATTTTTTTCTAATTGATATTTTGTTTATTTTTCATAAAATAAAAAGAGTGTCCAGGTCTACAAAAGAGACAAAAATGTTCCCAAAATCACTTTTTTAACCTTTTCCCTGGTTAAATAGAAATAATAAAAGCATAAATAAATAAATAAATGTAAGGCAGTGATTCTCAAACTTCTCACAATGAGTACCACCTCATAAAATATATAGCTCCTGTAGTACCACCCTTATGACCGATATTAAAGTACAGCAGTATAGGCCCATTTACAGTGTTGGGAAGGTTACTTTTAAACTGTATTCCACTACAGATTACACAATACATCCCCTCGTATTGTTTCAGAGGAAAACACGAACACGGTGTACAGTCGAGTCTTAATAGCTTACTTACAACTGGGCTCGTCAGGCTCTCTTCTTGGCTGCAGTGGTTATTATTATATTTACATGCTTCCAGCTCCTGTTTCTGATGGGTGACAGCTCGTACTTTTCCATTTTCTCCCTCCCTCGCTCACAGACACATAATGGTTATGGCAGTACATTCTCCCTGCAGCACGGACTACACTGCCCATCAGGCTGCATTCTTTAGAGCTATGCTTGTAGCATTCTGCCTGTTGCCTTCATATTAAATCATTTTTTGAACAATAATTTCAAAAAAATATTTCCTCACGTCATTTTGTGGACCACAAATAGAGTTGAGACACAGGCATTAGAGCCTCGTAATGTGTGTTTTGTTTGGGTCACTGGCGTGGAATTACCAAAAAGACCGAGGGCATAGTATAACACATGAAACAGGAAAAGACCATTTATTTCAGCAAAGTAACTGTATTCTAAATACCACCTTTTTAAACAGTAACTGTAACTGAATACAGTTACTCATATTTTGTATTTTAAATACGCTGGTACATGTACTCCGTTACTCCCCAACACTGTATATTTAACACCACATAAAGTTTACACGAGACGATTTTATTTCTTATATGATTATTTATTTTAACTGTCATAAACAGGATGTGACAGGTGACAATAACAACTGTACTGCATTAAAACATCTGCAGCAGGTGGGACTTCCAATCTTTAAGTGATGACCTGATAAACCCTGCTTCTGGGGCCAAACTACTCTGCATTTATTAACGCTGTTGTGTTTTTCACATGTTTTAATTACTGCTCCCAGCGATCATCTCAGTTGTTCTCCTGACTGATGTTTGGTCCGCTTACAGCATCCTGCCATGCGATTGCATTTGTCCCTCACCATCAGGAACCCTCACCTTAACTTTTATTGAGTGGAAAAAAGTTCATTCATCCTCCATCTTCACTGTGTTTATGTTATGCTAACATAGCTGTGTTGCTCGCCACCGCATAGCACATTATTATATTTTCTCAGTCAGAACATGCTATATTTTTTAATCTTAAAAAAAACTTTGGAGGCTTCCCTTGTACTACTAGAGGACGCCCACATACCACAGTTTGAGAATCACTTTCCCACTGTGTCCTTGTGATAAGCTGAAAGAGGAGGCTTATCCATGTTTATGATCAAACAGCTGATTCTAAACTAAGCCTTCAGATCAAACTGATTGATCAGCCATCAGAGGAGTCGGATCAATGGAGCTGCTTCTGTTCCTGATGTCCCCTGTTTGATCCTGGACCCGAACTCTCCCTGCAGAGGAGACACAAGACAGTCAGAGACACACACATATCTTAATGGAGCCATCTACTTGACATAATGTTTTCTCTAACCATCTATAAAGATTGACTAAATCTAACCATAACCTAACTTTAACCTTGCTCACATTTTGAGCCTCAAAAATGCAAATCAAACTCGAGGGGTGTTCCCAAAAGAGACTGTTGGTCCCCACAAGTAAGAGAAAGAGAAAGAGAAAAGAGAAAGAGAAAACCTATATTTTCATACTGACCTTTGACCTTTAATAGCACTGTGGTCTCTCTTAAAATGCTTCTTTCTTTGCTGCTGACATCACAGCTGTATTCTCCACTGTCTCTCTCTGTGGGCTGTTTCAGGGTCAGACTGAGGTCTCCAGTTTTCAGCAGGTCGTCATCCATCTTCGTTCGGTCTCTGTAATCCTGGTGCTGTTTGTGAGGCCGGTCAGAGCTGTTCTCATACACGTGGACGATCAGTGATGGATCCAATTCAGTATGTCTCCACACTATTTCAGCATCTTCAGGCAGGTTTTCTGTGGTTCTAAAGGGCAGCCGGACAAATTTGGCCCCCTCCTCCACCTCCACCTGACAGTCTGAAGGAAAACCACATCATGAGCTGCACAGACAGAAGTGAATCTACAAGTTAGGTTTTTATTTGGTTAATGGTAATGGTTGAATAATGATTTTCAACCACACAAACAGAAATATTTTCTGACATGCACACTCATACTGACTCGTCACTATCAGCAGCACCGTTTTCTTCCTCTTCATCCTCTTGTCCTTGACACTGCAGATGTATTTTCCCGTGTCTCTGTCTGAGGGTTTCTTCAGGGTCAGACTGAGGTCTCCAGTCATCTGTGAGTTTGCTTCCATCCTCGTTCGTTCTCTGTAGACCTGGTGCTGTTTGTCTCGCTGGTCAGAGCCCTGCTCATATTTGTGGACTGTAATTGGTGGTTCAGGTTCATAGCGCCACCACTCCACTTCAGCACTGGACAGGTTACCTGTGGTTTTGAAGGGCAGCTGGACAGACTCCGCCCCCTCCTCCACCTCCACCCGACACACTGAAAGATTCCACCATGTTTTATTCAGCCAGTAGCCACTCTGAATTGACAAGCGTGTTACAACTAGATTTGCTGAATGTGTTTGATTGGATAAGTAAAAACAACATGATCATAAACGTGTCTAAATCCAAATCCATGTTAATAGGAAGTAGAGTACGCTTAGTCAACAGCCCACAACTAAATCTTTCCATAGCTGGATCGGTATTAGAACAGGTCACCCAGATTAAATTACTTGGTGTTACCATAAACCACCACCTTTCATGGTCTCAGCACATCAACTCTGTTATTAAGAAAATGGGACAGGGCATAGCTATAGCTAGGAAATGCTCTTTTTACATCACTTCTTCAATTATGAAAGATGTCATTAATGCTCTAGTATTATCTCATCTAGAGTACTGCTCAATCATTTGGTCAGCAGCTAATAAGACAGATCTGAACAGACTTCAGTTAGTCCAAAATAGGGCGGCCAGATTAGTGTTAAGGTGTTCATATTATACAAGTATTGATAAAATGCACGATAAACTTTCTTGGCTTTCTGTACAAGCTAAATTATACTATGGCTTACTTGTATTTTTAAAGAAAGCAATACTGGTAAACACACCACACTTTTTTATGCTCAGTTGCAGCATCCAGATGAAATACATAATCATGCTACACGATTGTCAACTAACCACAATTTAGTAACTCCTCGTGTTAAAAGTAACTTTTTGAAAAACTCTGTTATATTTAGAGCATCTTTTCAGTGGAATAAGTCGCCTTATGCAATTAGAGAATTGTCTTCTATTCATAATTTTAAAAATCACCTAAAAGCCTATTTAGGCAGTTTTTAATGTATTTGTAAAAATTGTAGAGGGTAATGTCACTTGTAATGGAAATTGTGTATTTTGTTTGAGTGTTTTGTTTTGGGTTTCTTTGCTTTTTTATATAATTTTTTAATATTCACATGTTTACATTTTCAGAATTGTAAAACCTTATTGTGGATCTAAGAGCCAAATTATGTGGTGTCAAAATAATCTCCACAGTGGACAATTTGCATCCAACTCATTGGGTAACATTTTATTTGGTGGTATTTGATGGTTTGGGCCCCAGGAAGACTAGCAACCACTGTTGTGGAAGCTAATGGGGTTCCTTATAAATAAACAAATAAACAAAAAAAAAAGAACAAGGTCAGTGAGGTCTTTACTGAACCTTACAATATAAAACTCATTGAAGCGACTGTGAACTGACACTACAAACAAAATGTAATTTAAAATATACAGGTGGTAATAATCAGGGGCAAGATTTGTCTACTCAGTCTAAGGAGCTTGCAAAGAAAAGCGTCTGGACTTCTTTAAGTTGCTTGAAGACGTTTCACCTCTCATCCGAGAAGCTTCTTCAGTTCTAAGGTCAAATGGTGGAGAGTCCCAGATATAAACCTAGTGGGAGTTTCCCCCCACAGAGGGACAAAAGGACCCCCTGATGATCCTCTAATCGCCTGAGCCAAGGTGTGAAAATGGGTGTGTTTCACAATCAGCCAGAGTTTCGGGTGAGCTCATTGTGAAACCTTTCCCCACCCTATCATGTGATTTCCTGAGGTCAGATGGCCCAGGATGTGAGTGGGCGTTAAGGCGTCTGGGGAGGGATCTCAAAACTGGATTGTAGATGGCAGACAGTTGGTGTCGTAAACCCCGCCTCTGTTCAAGAGTTTTGAGAACCACTTCCCAGACGCCAGCACTCTCAGTAGCAGGAGCAGCAGCAACACCAACATTGTACCCATCAGGTAAAGCATAGGCTACCTTCAGGCTGTAGAAAAAGCTCTCCTAAATCTAACATGCAATGGTGTTTGCTGTAGCGAGTGCTTGTGACAGGAGAACTAAAAGCAGCTGAAACCTATGTTGTGAACCAAATATGTGACTGTGGAGTTAAAAATAAAACAAGTTGGGATCCTTAAAGAATCTGTCAGTCTTACTTCATAAGCAAAGCTGTTATTTGGTTTCTTATCTTTGACCTGAACCTTTATTTGTTTCTTCATGAGGATGTTTCCCTCCCACTCAAATCATGCCAGAGGCTTTTATTTTGAAGAAGGATCAAGAGAAATAAACAATTGCAACACATTTAGATGAGCTTGCAAAGTCTCTCGACAGATATTTTCCTACAAGAGATTCATATCCAGCATGGGTGAGACAGCCGTTTACGTTTGCTGTTGAGACAGCAGATGTCGATGATGAATACCTTGATGAAATCATTGAAGTTCAGCAGAGCCAGGTTCAACAGCAACTCTTCAGAACAACAACGCTCTCAACGTTTTGGTGTCGACAAATGGACGAGTATGTAGTTATTGTTAAGAAAGCCCTGGATTTTTTTTATACCATTTGTTACAACATATCTTTGCGAGCAATCCCTGTCAAGGATGCTGGACATAAAAACGAAGAAAAGGAAGAGACTTTGCTGTGAAAATGACATGAGAGTGGCGCTTGCCAAGGTGAAGCCACGCATATCTGAACTGGTCTCTCAAAGGCAACAGCAGAAGTCACACTGATTCGCAGTATGTACATTTGTATGTAATTTGCTGTAAGTTCGTGCATTGTGTTGGTTTTGTTCTTTGAACAAGGTGATGTTCACGCACGGGTCATTTTGTGCACCAGTAAAAAACATATCTATGTCTTGAATATGAAAAAAAATCATATTTTATTTTTCACTAAAGAGGGGTTCGGTGAATGCGCATATGAAACTGGTGGGTTCGGTACCTCCAACAAGGTTAAGAACCACTGATTTAAACACACAGTTGTGCTGCCTGACATTCTTGGCTTTTAGTCAAAACATCAAAGAATTTATTTTATTTGAATGAACTGAAAATAGATTCAAACTAAAAGCTTTTAGAGAATAAACTCCTACATGACCTCTGACCTGTATCTACAGCACTGACCTCTGACGTTCAGCTCCACTTGTTTCTTCAGCAGGATGTTTCCCTCCCTGCTGTAGACGGTGCAGGTGTAGGTGTAGTGATCCCAGTCTGTGGGCTGTTTCAGGGTCAGACTGAGGTCTCCAGTTTTCAGCAGGTCTTTGTTCATCTTCGTTCGCTCTCTGTAAAACTGGTCCTGTTCTTTAAACTGGTCAGAGCCGTTCTCATACACGTGGACCTTCCTGGTTCGAATGTAAATACAAGTCCACTCCACTTTAGCATCTCCAGGCAGGCGAAGTCTGGTTTTGCAGGGCAGCTGGACAGACTCCACCCCATCCTTCACCTCTACACAGGGGACTGAGAGGACAACAAAGCACAATGAGTTGTACAGCCAGTGCAGCAGCGTGAGGTTAAACCTTTTCAGTGAGAACATGTTTGACCAATTCGACTCTGAAATATGTTCCTTTGCTCCACAGTAGTACAGTACAGTGGTGTCTGTCCAATCAGCAGCAGAGCAGACTCTTTACCAGAATCCTTTGTGCCAAATGTACAGAATCAAATCCTTTGTTTGTTTCTGCAGAGTAAAGTTTTTATTTTCATCTTTCAAGGTTTATATTATTTCTTAGAATCTTTCAAAGAAACTGTAGAAGTTACTAGACTATGATTCAACTACACAGACAGCTGGTCACTCGATCTGCTCTCTGAATGCTCAGCTTGTGCTCAAAATGAACTTAAAGAAACGTCTGTTGTGGTTGTTAGGTCTGCACTCGCAGGCCTCGCTAGCTCCGAGACTTATCCCGATGAACAAAGCAAGACAATCAGACCTCGATCGGTTTTTACTTGCGCAAGTGTGGTAATCTCAGAGCTGCAAGCTCGGCACCCAAACTCAGTCAACTTCAACTCCAGCCTCTCCTCGCAGCCTTTTATTAAATGAGTACTTGTAAAATAATGTGTTGTAAGAGCTAAGGCACCGCAAAGCTGTTTAAAAGCCCCTTTGAGGTCCCTGTGTAATCACATAAACCCCAGGCAAAGTGTCCAAAAATGTAGGGACCTTCTGTGTCTGCAGCTCACTCATAAAACCCTGTTCACCATAGTAACCACAGACACATTATTGATGACAGGCTCTTGTTACCGAACTTCACCATTTTCCTATACTGTAAACCTTTGATCTGTATCCACAGCTCTGACCTTTGACTTTCAGCTTCACTTGCTTCTTCAGCAGGATGCTTCCAAGGATGTTGCTGCTGACGGTGCAGGTGTAGGTGTCCGTGTCTTTGTCTGTGGGGTACTTCAGAGTCAGACTGAGGTTGGCAACTGTCAGCTGTTTTCTCTTCATCTTGGTTCTGTGTGTATATAACCAGTGTTGTTGTTGTTGAGGCTGGTCAGAGTCACTTTGCTGCACATGGACTATCCTTTTAAAGCTGTCAGTCCACATCACTGTAGCGTCTTCAGGCAGGTGAACTGTGGTTATAAAGGGAAGTTCAACAGACTCCACCCCTGAATCCACCTTCACCTGCGGGACTGAGAGGACAACAAACATCATCATCAGCTGCACAGGAAGTCTTTAAGATGCTAAAACATGACGCTGAAAAACTAGTTCATGCATTTATTACTTCCAGGCTGGACGACTGTAATTCATTATTATCAGGATGTCCTAAAAACTCACTGAAAAGCCTTCAGCTGATCCAAAATGCTGCAGCAAGAGTCCTGACAGGGACTAGAAAGAGAGAGCAGATTTCTCCTGTTTTGGCTTCCCTTCATTGGCTCCCTGTTGAATCCAGAATTCAAAATCCTGCTCCTCACATACAAGGTCTTAAATAATCAGGCCCCATCTTATCTTAATGACCTTGTAGTACCATATCACCCTATTAGAGCACTTCGCTCTCGCTCTGCAGGCCTACTTGTTGTTCCTAGAGTATTTAAAAGTAGAATGGGAGGGAGAGCCTTCAGTTTTCAGGCCCCTCTTCTGTGGAACCAGCTTCCAGTTTGGATTCAGGAGACAGACACTATCTCTACTTTTAAGATTAGGATTAAAACTTTCCTTTTTGCTAAAGCATATAGTTAGGGCTGGACCAGGTGACCCTGAATCCTCCCTTAGTTATGCTGCAATAGACGTAGGCTGCCGGGGGATTCCCATGATGCACTGAGTTTTTCCTTTCCAGTCACCTTTCTCACTCACTATGTGTTAATCAGTGTTGGGTAAGTTACTTTAAAAAAGTAATTAATTACTAATTACTTAGTCAATATTGTATTTAAAATAATTATCTAATTACTGAGTCAAAAAAGTAACTTAATTACTAAATAAGTAATTTAACGAAATACTTCTTAAAATCCCTATAAACCTTGAGTGGACAGACAATAGAAATTAAACTCTTTAAATAATATTTTTTTTAGAGACGGAGACTCTACAGTACGCAGCGGTAGCATCTCTTCCACAGTGTAGCCTGCAATCATTTTTTAAGCTCACCTTCAGACGCTTTCTGTGCTGCTGAAGTAAAATCAAGCTTTGCCTGCTTAGCAGGAGCTGCCACGGTGATGGATGATGAACAAGGATCACTCAGAAGTGTTCGTCTATGCTCTCGTGTCAGGTGCTTCAGTAGATTACTATTAACAGCAGCCGATAGTTTTTTCTCCCCAGGACATAGTATTGCTGTAATGTTCTTGTCTGCTTGTTTCAGAAAAGTGAAGAGACGGGAATACAGTGGAGCAAAAAAGTAGCTGGTATTTTGGCCCATTCCTCCATGCAGATCTTCTCGAGAGCAGTGATGTTTTGGGGCTGTCGCCGAGCAACACGGACTTTCAACTCCCGCCACAGATTTTCTATGGGGTTGAGGTCTGGAGACTGGCTAGGCCACTCCAGGACTTTCAAATGCTTCTTACGGAGCCACTCCTTTGTTGCCCGGGCGGTGTGTTTTGGATCATTGTCATGTTGGAAGACCCAGCCTCGTTTCATCTTCAAAGTTCTCACTGATGGAAGGAGGTTTTGGCTCAAAATCTCACGATACATGGCCCCATTCATTCTGTCCTTAACACGGATCAGTCGTCCTGTCCCCTTGGCAGAAAAACAGCCCCATAGCATGATGTTTCCACCCCCATGCTTCACAGTAGGTATGGTGTTCTTGGGATGCAACTCAGTATTCTTCTTCCTCCAAACACGACGAGTTGAGTTTATACCAAAAAGTTCTACTTTGGTTTCATCTGACCACATGACATTCTCCCAATCCTCTGCTGTATCATCCATGTGCTCTCTGGCAAACTTCAGACGGGCCTGGACATGCACTGGCTTCAGCAGCGGAACACGTCTGGCACTGCGGGATTTGATTCCCTGCCGTTGTAGTGTGTTACTGATGGTGACCTTTGTTACTTTGGTCCCAGCTCTCTGCAGGTCATTCACCAGGTCCCCCCGTGTGGTTCTGGGATCTTTGCTCACCGTTCTCATGATCATTTTGACCCCACGGGATGAGATCTTGCATGGAGCCCCAGATCGAGGGAGATTATCAGTGGTCTTGTATGTCTTCCATTTTCTGATGATTGCTCCCACAGTTGATTTTTTCACACCAAGCTGCTTGCCTATTGTAGATTCACTCTTCCCAGTCTGGTGCAGGTCTACAATACTTTTCCTGGTGTCCTTCGAAAGCTCTTTGGTCTTGGCCATGGCGGAGTTTGGAGTCTGACTGTTTGAGGCTGTGGACAGATGTCTTTTATACAGATGATGAGTTCAAACAGGTGCCATTCATACAGGTAACGAGTGGGGGACAGAAAAGCTTCTTACAGAAGACGTTACAGGTCTGTGAGAGCCAGAGATTTTCCTTGTTTGAGGTGACCAAATACTTATTTTCCACCCTGATTTACGAATAAATTCTTTACAAATCCTACCATGTGAATTCATGGATTTTTTTTTCACATTCTGTCTCTCACAGTTGAAGTGTACCTCTGGTACAAATTACTGACCTCTGTCATCATTTTAAGTGGGGGAACTTGCACAATCAGTGGCTGACTAAATACTTTTTTGCCCCACTGTATGTCCATGTCATAAAACAGCCACACGCTTCATCCGAGTCCAACATCTTCCGCTTTAGAATACGACTGTGCAGCAAACTGGCGCGAAATGACGCGCAGCTGCACTACAGCCATGTTAAATCGGCAGAGTTTACTTCTTATTTTACAATGTAACACAAGTACATTGTAAGTAACTGTAATTAAAATACCTAAAAATGAACAGTAATTAGTTACTCTGCTTTTTCAGTGGAAAAGTAATTTAATTACAGTAACGCATTACTTAGTAACGCATTACACCCAACACTGGTGTTAACAGACCTCTCTGCATTGAATCATATCTGTTATTAACCTCTGTCTCTCTTCCACAGCATGTCTTTATCCTGTCTTCCTTCTCTCACCCCAACCAATCGCAGCAGATGGCCGCCCCTCCCTGAGCCTGGTTCTGCTGGAGGTTTCTTCCTGTTAAAAGGGAGTTTTTCCTTCCCACTGTCGCCAAAGTGCTGCTCATAGGGGGTCATATGATTGTTGGGTTTTTCTCTGTACCTATTATTGTGCGATCTACTGTACAATATAAAGCGCCTTGAGGCGACTGTTGTTGTGATTTGGTGCTATGTAAATAAAATTGAATTGCATTGAATTGAATTAACCTTTGGCATGTGTCTGCTTGAGTGGAGCAGGGAGTGATTTAAATAGTTAGTGTTGTTCCTGAAAACATTTGTATTATTTTGTGATTATGGTATCTCTGCCCATTGGTTTAGGGTGGAATCATATTTTTTCTCTTCTCTGTGGGGTGTTATTCAGCTTGTACTGGTGTAACTGTAATCATAGGTGAAGCTCATTGGACTTTATATGTATTCCATTTATCATTCATCCTAGGTACCGAAGTGACACAGCACCACACAAAAGCCCTTCATGTCTTCATATCTTGGGAAATTGGGAAATCGGTGGAGCGATTTAGTGAAATATGTGCAAAGTATTTAAGACAAAAACAGAAGATCTTGAATGTCAATATTTGACATTTTTGATATTTTTGTCATTTTTACACGATCACCTTTATTCTTCAGCACAGTCTGAACTGTTCTCCAGGACTTTTGAAGGACATTGTGATTTAAAAAACAAAAATCCAGAAATGCTTTTACTGCACTGGCAGCGAGTTTGGGATTCAGTTCTTCTGTATCAAGAATGGCTACCTGACAACTGCCCTTCCATTGAGACCATTTCTGATGATGCTTTAATGGACGACTTAAAGAAAAAAAACATTATTCGGTATTTCTACTTATGTATTACAGCTTCCAAAATCACAGCATTCTTAGATAGCTGGAAACAGGACAGAAGATCAAGTGTTTAAATGTCTTCAAGAGTTTTTTGGGGGTTTTTTTTGGCAAGTTGTGCTGCTGTGTCTGCCTTTTTATGACAGGGTAAAGCACAACTCCCAGTACCCCCCACTGCCCATGGCCTTGAATAACAACAATAAAAGCAGAGTTTCTCTGAAAATACAAACAGTAAACTTAAAATGAGTGATGCTTGTTTCATGATGCTCCAGATGTTCTAAGCTGGCAAAAGCTTTGAACTGCAAGCAGACCAGTTCAGGACCTGAACTCTTCCCTGCTATTTTATCAGACGCTGTTTAGTATGATGTTACTGAAATATGTAAGGCCTTCACTTAAGAAGACATCGTATCAATTGGAGCATTTGTTGTTGTATAACCTGTAAATACCTTTGAGCACCTTTCCAGATGTGGAAGCACTATTACATACCATCAGAGATCAGGTTTTGTAAGTGAGCTCTAATAACAAGTCAGATGCCTCCTTTTGAGGATGCAGTGTCCATGTTGTTCCCATAATCCTAAAATTTAATCCGTCTGACCACAGAACAGTTTTCGACTTTTTACTGACGTTTGCCCCAAAGAAGAATAGCAGTGTCTCTGGATCATGTTCACATGCGCTGTTTTCTTTGCATGATACAGCTTTAACCTGCACGTGTGCATGGCATAGTCAAGTGTGTTGCAGTAATATCTGTAAACGTTTCAAAGCTCTTTCAAACCAAGGATCGCAGGTGCCCAGGACTGATTTTCAGCCTTGTTGCTGTGCACAGAGATTGCTCCTGATTCTCTGAAACCTTTGGCGATGTTATGTGCCGTAAATGATGAGATATTTATAGTTTTCAGAATTCTGTCCTGAGAAACATTGCAATTATTTTGTAATTGTTTTTGCAAACTCTGAACATCTTTACTTCGGGTAACTCTGCCTCTCTTAATACTCAACAATGTTATTGACCTGTTGCCAATTAGCCTAATTCAGTTAAATGTTAGTTAAATAATTATACAGATGTTTCATTTTTCGCTTTTTGTTGCTGCAACTTTTTGGAAAATTGTTACTGCCATCGAATTCAAACCTTTATTAAAATTGTACATTTTCTCAGGTTGCTGGTTCCCTTAAGAACATGGCTGGATAAATCTGAGGTCAACATCACTAACCACCATCATTTAAAATTGGAAATTTGACCACATCACACATGTGACAAATCACTTACCTTTCACAAAATAGTGTCTGAAGTACATGCCTCCACCCACAATTAAGAAAGCAGCCAAATTCAAGAAAACCAGGAGAACTGTGACCCTGCTGCGACCTGACAACAAAAATGTGAACAAAAACAGGAAAATTGTGTGATGTTAAAATAATGCTGCAGAATCTCTAACGCTGCACGTGATTTTTCATTTGTTTGCACTGACCTCCACCTGTGGCCCTCTGGACCTGCAGCTGCACTGTTGCCTGACCCTGTTCAATACCAGACTTGCGGGCGGTGCAGGTGTAGTTGCCACTATCAGACAGTTGAAGATTTTTCAGAGTGAGGCTGAGGTTTCCAGTTTCCAGAGCATCAGTATTCATGGACGTTCGCCCGCTGTAATGCTGGTTTTGGTTCTGAAGGTTATCACCTTCCGGTTCACGCAGGTGAACTGTGGGTGGGTTGAGGTCGGACCGGCTCCACACAACTGCGCATTCTTTCACATTAACACTGAGAAACTTACATGGCAGCAGGACAAACTCTGCTCCCTCCTGCACCTTCACACTTGAGGCATGCTGGGAAACTGTGAGGACAGGAAGAGTTTAAACCTGAAATCATTCCCACACTTTATTATGACAGCAGGAAACTTATTACAGGCTGAAGTAGACACAGACACAATGCAGCAGTTCCAGTGATGCACACCGGCTGATTTCATGAAATCATGTTGATTCAGTGTTTTTTTTATTAGTTTAGATAAGTAAGGACATTATTCCTGAGACATGACCAAAGTGGCTGCTGTTTCATAACTGTCACAAAACCCGTGAGACCAGTTACACTGTCATGGTGGCTAGATGAAAACAGCCAAGTGCATCAGCTTAGAGGGACTCGAGCTGATAACAGAACAGATAGAGACCACATCAGGCTGCATTTTTGTCTCACTGCTTCAGTGAGAGAAGACATTTAAGATAAAGTTACGCTGGCTCGGATAATCTCAACTGCAACAGCATGTGGCAGTTGAGACCTCACCTTGTTTATGAATGCACACAAACCTGTCTGACTGTGTGTGTCTCTGTGTGTCTCTGCAAGTGTGACATTAATGGAGCTTGGATCGTGAGAACAGAGGCAGATTTTCTTACCGTGCAGGAGGATCACAAACACCAACAGGGTCTTCATCTTTCTGTAAAAACAGCAAATAGCTAAAACCTTTCCTTCAGTCGTCTTCTGCCTGAGGAAACCAGCAGTAGATCCACAGACATAATCCACCTGCTCCTCACCTTAAACGAACACACCTTCAATTTTTTCATTCAGGAAGAGGAAACACTTGTTCAGAGAGAGGACGGGACTGTTCACGCACCTCTAGCCAGTAAAGACGACGACAAGAGAAACAAAGCAAATAAAGAGAAAAGAAACGTGAGTCAGGACCAGTTTAAATTTTAATCATCACGTCAGACTAAAGTGAAATATTATCTTTGTTTCCTCGTATACTTCCACATATGATAAATGTGAATACAGAACATAATAATAATCATAATAATAATAAATTATGTTTTATTACTGTCTACCAGCAGCAGCTTCACAGCCCACCAGGGGGCCCACACACTGTTATTTGCAGACTACATGAAAGGCTGGTGGTGAAATGTGAGTCTATTCAGTGACAGACAGAAGCTGAGCAGGTAACACTTTCTAATGAAAACATAACAACCAATGCTGGTTATTTATATAATATGGCTAATTCAACTTTGTACTGCTGATAAAACCAAGAGGACAGGTTTAAAATACTTCCCCCAACAGCAGCCGTCACTATAAAGGTAACTGTGGTTAGTATCTGCAAGAAAATACAGATGCTAGCAACAGTTAACTTTATAATAACAATAGCTAACTTCAATTCAGCAATAAACAATATTATTATTATCATTAGAAAAGAACAGGAGTGATGTACTGGTAACACAGTGTAAGAGTAACAGTATTTAGAATATTAGTAGTTATTAATTATATTTTAGTCAAGGTCAAGTATTACCCTTCCACCTCTAACAGTGATGATATATTAGTTTAGGATTAACAAATATTGTAGTTTGTATTCTTTCTTTGCATGTTAGAGTTTTAAATAACAATATTTATTCAGTTGTCTGTGGAAAGGCAAAGAGGGAACTGCACATCTCGTTCAGTAACTATAAAAGAAAACGTTTCCTCTGTGTTGCTGTGAAAATCACTCATTCAGTTCAGCAGCTCAGCCTCACTCTGCAGAAGCAGCGTGCCAAGCTGATGATGTTAAGAGGGAAGTAGTGAAGGTGATGATGTCGCTCTGCTGTCAGTCATCATCCCGACAACATGAAGACTGCATCTGCTCCTCTGTGAGTCACTGAAATCCTTCACTGATCTTTTTCATCGATTCATTGATAGCAGCTCTAATAAACACTCTTGGATGCTCTCACTCACTGACTGCTTGTTTTAGGTGAGAGGATCAGTTCACTCTTCTTCTCTTGTATTACAGGTTTCATCTGAGAGCAGTCTGTGATTGGAGCCAGGAAGAGATATTATTGGCTTATAATGAATATCACAAGTTTATTTTATTTTAGAGCTTCCAGACCTTCTGCAGTTTATTCTGGAGTAATGCATTAGTAAAGTCCACCATGTAATCTGGACTGTCATAATAAATTGAGGCCTCATGCCCAGTTAGTGACTGTAACATGAAGTCAGATGACCTCTTTTCATCAAACACGCAGGGTCAGGAAACCACAGCTGCTGGCTGCATGTGCCACAGATTCTTCTGCCTGTTTTGTAGTCTTCACTTCCTCTATTAGAAGCACATTTTCCACAGTGAGTCAAACCAAAGAAATGGAGACTGTTTTTGGTAAAATCAGGTTTCTTTTTGCATGTTTGGTTATTTTTCTGGTGCTGAGTTCTAAAGAGCAGCAGAGTGCAATTTAGCCCTAAACTTGTAAATAAAAACCACTTTAAGAGATTTTGATGCATGCTCAATCATTCAGGTAAGTCTCCAAAGGTTGATTCTGTTCATCTGGACGTAGCATTTTCAGTCAGAGAAACGTTTCATCATCCAGGTGACGTCTTCAGTCTCAGCTGACTGCAGCTTTCAATCTTATAAACAGTACATTTGCATAATGACTGAAACCAGCCCACTGAAGGAACAATGGGCCGGGAGGTCAGTTCCTTAATCTTAATTATGCACATTCTCATGACCATTGATCAACAACCACTGATCAATGGTCATGAGTACCATTCACAGAGAGTTGGGGAACGGCAACAACATTAACATCTTTCCACCAGGGTAGGTGCACAGTTTTGCTAAAGCAGAAAGACTATCATGAGAATATTTTGTCCCTGCTCAGTGACGAAAATGCTTATGAGCCCCTGATCTCATACCACAGACTATACCAAGGGGAACCTACACCAACTCTGTATGGTTTACTGAAGATACATAAACAACCTGACCTCAACCTCAGCAACAGGACCGCTCTCAGCATCGACCAAGTGTGTTTGCTTTTGGAACTGTGCCTTCATTCCACCTATTTCACAAACAAGGGTCAGTTCTACAGGCAGGAACATGGGTGTGCCATGGGCTCCCAGTTTCACCCATCGTGGCCAATTTGTACATGGAAGAAATGGAAAAGAGGGCTTTGCCATCCTACCCTGGAACACCACCAAGCCATTGGTTCAGATATGTGGATGACACCTGGGTGAAAATCCAATCTCAGGACGTTCCACAATTCACGGATCACATTAACTCGGTGGACCAACACATCAAATTCACCAGGGAGGATATGAAAAGTGGCAGATTAGCCTTCTTAGACTGTGAGATTTACATCAGTAATGGGGGACATCTAAAAGCTGACGTGTACCATAAACCTACACATACGGATCAGTATTTAAGGTGTGACTCTCATCATCCACTGGAGCACAAACTGGGTGTCATCAGGACGCTACAACACAGAACACACACCATCCCCACTGACACAGCAGCCAGGGAGGCAGAAGAACATCAAGAAGGCCCTGAGTAAATGTGGTTATCCCAGCTGGACTTTTGTCAAAGCTGGGAAGCCACCTAAAGAAAGCTCCAGCCGATCCAGGAGAGAAGGACAACCGCTGCCCAAGCGAAAACCTGTAGTGATCCCACATGTGTCAGGAGTATCAGAGCAGTTGAGATGCATTTTTTCTAAACACCGGGTCTCTGTGTCTCTAAAGAGCTCCTCAATACACTACTTGTACTTCAGCTTGGCCTCTTTGATGACCAGAGTCACTGTGCCCCTTTGTAAGCCTGTAAGTCCCCAAATTTGAGACAGTGGTGACAACAGACTGGGACCAGAAAAAGTAGCTGCATATATCATTCATTAGCTCCCAAACTGTCCAGTTATGGACTGAAACAGTGAGGGTTAC
This sequence comes from Aulonocara stuartgranti, assembly GCF_965226115.1. Classification (NCBI taxonomy): domain Eukaryota; kingdom Metazoa; phylum Chordata; class Actinopteri; order Cichliformes; family Cichlidae; genus Aulonocara; species Aulonocara stuartgranti. Next base: position 74,917,684 of record NC_138941.1, on the reverse strand, counting down.
CGTGAACATGACTCATGCAGTTTATCAGGGAAGCGGCTCAGCCTCGCTCTGCAGAAGCAGTGTCACAAGCTGATGGTCTTAACAGGGAAGTGGTGAAGCTGAAGGTGTCACTCTGCTGTCAATCGTCATTCCGACAACATGAAGACTTCAGGTGTGTCTCTGCTCCTCGGTGAGTCAAACACTGAAAAACTTTTCATGCTTACTTTCAGTCATGTATTCATTTATCACCGCTTCATCACACAATAAAGTGGGAAAACACACTTTCAGCAGGAGGAAGCTTTTGCTGAGGGTGGATGGATCCCCAAGTGAAGTTTGTTGGATCTGCTTAAAGTTTGTTTCATTTAGGAGAGAGGAAGAGTTTGCTCTTTTTCTGTTGCCTGTTTTCTAGTAGGGCTAAAGTAATTTAATTAAAAGTCATTGAAAATAGACAGTGATGCAGCTCACACTTTAACTCAGAGGCATCTAATGAAATAAATTCTTTCACACAAGCATGAAGCAGGCAAGTGTGCTTACATCATGACTTTGTCTCATCAACAGATGTGGATGCAAATGAGTTCTAAGCAGGAAAACCTTTTTTGTGATCCATCATGTAATTTGGACTCAGAGTTAGAGCTTCATGTTAAGTTCACTGTCTGTAACATGATGACTTAAGGAGAAGTCGGGCAACCTCGTTTCTTCGAACATCGACGTTCATTCAGGAAACCACAGCTGCTAGTTGCACTCACCACACGTTTGTCTTATCTGCCTATTATGTAGCCTTCACTTCCTTTAATAAGAGCAAGTTTTCCACTATAAACACAGAGTCTAACAAAAGACTGGAGACTGTTTTGGTCATTTCCCTCAGAGTTTGTATGTTTTGTTGTTTTTCTGGTGATGAGCTTCAAACAGCAGCAGATTGAGACTCAAATAGAACCTAATAAAATCAGTGAAGCTATTCATTGCTCATGTCATCCATCAGGGAGTTACTTTAATATCATTACATTGTTTGCTTTTAGTAAATGTGGAAATTGAATATGAATTCATTTTATGTTTTTCTTTTCTTTTTTATTTCTTAATACCTAACTGCTGCACCTGTACTGCCCGTATCTCTGCAGATATACTGTATAGCCACTCAAAACTGATGTTCAGATAAGAGGGTGGGAGCCGCCTGTTTTCTCTCTCCACTATAATCCCTGACAATTTTATTAGTTTGGGCGACCTTTACATGTAGGTTGTTGGGATCACAGCAGAGATAGAACAGAGGGGACATGGTGTTTGTTAAATGTCCGAATGGCCCAGGTGGAAGAAGCTGTTAGTGAATCTGGAGATGTGGGACCTGAGGTACCAACATACAACACTGTAAAAAATGACAGATGCCACCAAAGAGTCACAGAAGGTCTTCAAAGCGCTCCCTGGACTCCAAATGACCTCAGCCGCCTCAGCAACTGCGTTTTCTAAGGACAGCGCTAGCAAACGCTCTCCGCTTGCGAGTGAAAAAGAAAAAGCACCCCTTCCCTTCCTTATTCATGTTGAAGTGTACCATGTCCACCAATCAAAAAATGATATGGCAACATGAGGCGTTTGGTTGTTTAGGAAGAGGGAGAAGTTTTAGGAGTGACACCAATGAGAGAGAGAGAGCGAAAGAAAGAGAGAGAGCGAGTTTTCACATGTGAGAGATTAGTGACGTTTAGTGTGTTTGGAGGCTGTAGTTAGTGTGTTATGCAGTTATTGGGTTTTTGTGAGTTATACTAGTGAATGTCACAGGTGCTCCTGCTGTCAGACCTTGTGGTGTTCTCCTCTGTTTTATAGTGGACAGGACCTATTCTTTGGGAGTTGCATGAATACTTTGTGTGCCTTCTTATTTGATGCAACACACCTGATTGTTCTGTAAATAGTTTGAAATGATTGTGCAAAAAATCTGAGGCCTTTGCTGCATTTTGGGGTAAATAGCAACATTTTACTTTGTTGTTTGCATCATTTTTAAAAATGTATCATTTCTATTTGCATTTCAAGTTATGAAAGGTATTCATTAAACATGTTTATGTTTTAACTGTTTTCCACTCGGAGTATACAAGAGGTTGAAGATACTATTAGATACGGAGAGAACTCCACACCGGGTGTAGGCTTGCATGACTAAGAAACTATTTGAGGCAATTTTGTGGAGTTTGAGGTTGGACTCGGCTGCACATGTGTGCTTAAGCCGATCGATGGCTGCAGCCTCTGTGGGAACTGAAATCAGCCCGTCATCGATGCAGAAGTGTCTCTCGACAAAGTGTCTTGTGTCTGCTCCAAAGTTCGTCTCGCCTTCCCAGGTGGCTTGTCATAGGTAATAGATGGTTACTACTGGTGACGGGCTATTACCAAAAATATGCACCCAGGCGTGGTCTTCCTGCACTTTGTCACATGAGTAGAAGTAATCAACAACTTTTTATTCATTTTTATTCTTATGAGCACGAGAGAGAGAGAGAGAGGGGGGGGGCAGGTACACAGTCACTAAAGATAAATAGCACAGCATTTAGTTGAATAGACGTTAAAAGAGAAGGTGTTTCAACAGCTGTTGTCTGCACCCTTGACACAGGAGAACAGAAGACTTCACCACCAGGACCTCCCCACCAACTGGGTGTCACCAACTTTCTCACAACACCTCACTGTGACCTACACAGATAACCAGTGTGCAGCTTTGAAATATAACATCCAGAGTCTATGTGACAAATGGCTAAACAAGTGCCATCATAGCAGGGTGAAGAGTGAACATGGTAACATAGAAGATGCTCTCCCAGGCCTATTACTGCCTTCTGGTCATAATGTCCAATGTCTTTCAGTGACCTCTGACCTCCTGTTGCAGGTGTGTGTGTGCTGCTGCTGTCTGCACTGACTGTTTGTGCAGGTGAGTAGATGAAGTGCACCATGGTCCAGGACAAACACTGAGTGTAAACACTGATAGAAACTGTCCGTCTGTCCTCCAGTCTCTCTGAGCGTCAGTCCAAACCTTCAGCAGTTCTTCACAGCAGCCTCAGTGTCTCTGACATGTGACGGTCAGCTGGGCTCTGATGGATGGACGGTGAAGAGGGACACAGGAAGTGGGACTGAGTCATGTGGAGCAAGGGGGCGGGGCTTCGGGAGGTTCAATGGTTCATCCTGTTTGTTTGATGAGTTCAAGCCAATCAGTGGAGTTTACTGGTGTGAAGATGAAGCTGGAGAGAAGAGTGAAGAAGTCAACATCACTGTATCAGGTAATGAAGTCATTCATTTCATCAGACTAACAGCACACTGTTATACCACCTCTACATCACTCTGTGCGTCTTTTCTTTAGATAAACATGTGATCCTGGAGATCCCTGCACTTTCTGTGAGGACAGGAAGTGATGTCACACTACGCTGTAAGAAGAAAACTGGTGGCACAGCTGCAGCTTATTTCTACTTTAATGGACGTCCTGTTGGACCTAAATCAGAGCACATAATCACCATTAACGTGCAGCAGTCTGATGAAGGTCTCTACTGGTGTGCTCCTGATGAGTTTGGATCATCTCCTCAGAGCTTTCTGAGGGTCAGAGGTCAGAACACTGACATCACTTCCTGTTTAAAGCCAATCTGCTGAGCTGATGATAAACTGACTGAACCAGCTTCCTCATCTCTCCTGCAGGTCCTTCAACCACAGCCTTGTTTACAACAACAAAAGAAGCAACAACAACCATAACGTCACTCACAAACACTCATATCTCCTCTTCTTCTACCCTTCTTTCTCCTCCCCCTTCTCCCTCTCCCCCCTCCTCCCTCATATTCCCAATTGTAGCTGCTATAGGTTCCCTGGTGCTGTTGGTTCTGGTTCTGTTTGTACTTCATCTTCTGTGGAAGAAACGCACAGGTATGGCATCTGTCTCAAATTTTCATCCAAAGTCATCATGTTGGACACATCAAGACAGCCTCCATCAGCGTTTCTATTTTTAGAACACTTAGAAAGTAGATTCAGACTAAAACTCCACAGACACAAATACTAGTATTCTTTCAGATCACTTCATCTTTGCAGGGAGATACCAGTCAGCTCCAGTAAATGATGTCACCTATGCTGAGGTCACCAGTAGAGCCTGGACCAATAAGACTCCAGCCAGCGAACCTGAAGTACTTTACTCCAGTCTGAGGACAAACACTGCAGGTACACATTCACCTGTGTTCTAGCGAGGGACATCAATGAGAGATAAACCCAAAAGTAGTTTTCATTGGGCTTGTAAAATGTGGTCAATGAAACAATGAGAATCTTCTTCTCACACTTATCAAACTAGTGTTTTGAAAGTGGGATTGACAGCAGGTGCAGTTCACTCTTCAGGTTCCTGTTTCCTCAGTAAAACCTGTCACTGGTTTCATAATTAAAGCTGTACTGTGGTTTCGTTGGTCAGTTCAGTGTTTATAACATGAGGCAGTCAGCAGAGAGAGACGTGGCACTGAGACAGGAAATCCTGCAGCTTAAACAGATATGATCGGTGTTTGATGGGAGTCAATTCAGGTTTGTGTGAATGACACAGTGTAACAGGAGCTGTCGGCCTGAACTGAAGATTAAAAATAATCTGAGCGGATTTGGTTTGTTTTTAATCCAGATGTATCTTTTCAAAAATAAATCGGAGAAGCACACGTTGGACAGTTTAATAAAAATACTCTACAAACCAGCAAACCAGCAAAATTAGGAAAATAACAACCAGTACAAGGTGAGAATGTACTGCTCGCGTTCTGACTCTAATCTGAGGAGCAAAAACACATTTTAAGACATTATTTAAAGACAGGCAGCGAGTGGGCTGAACTAACAAGGGCAGGGTGATGCTTCCACAGTTTAGGCTACAGCTGAAAAAGCCCAGTCAGCTCTCACTTTGAGTCACGTTTTTGGGACTAGCAGGAGAAGCTAGTTCAGTGACCACATTATTTCTTTTATTGCCATGTAAATCTGAGGGTTATACACAGTAGTAGCAGTAATCAGATGTAAAAGCACATAAATAGTGAAGTCACCTGAGTCAGTAGTTCATATTTCCCGGAGTCGAGCGTTCATTCACCCACATCAAAACAGGTGCTGCTGGTGTGGTTAACTGCTGAGAGAAGCTCTCTGTGATGGAGCTTCTTTGTTGAGATCAGTGGGAAATGATCAAAGGTAAAACACATAAACCATGAAGTGTTTTATGTGTTTAAGATCAGTCTAGCAGCTATTTGAATGTTGTGGACTCTGTAGAGATAAACAGTGTCTGAGAGTAGAGAGAGTGCATGTCAGCAGATACCGGTGCTGAGATACAGGACTGAACAAAGGAAGATGTAAAGTTACCACACAGCAAAAGATGTTCTTAACTTTGTTTCTTGTCTTCATCTCTTTGTGTGACTAGTGTTTAAAGTGAAACAAAATGAGTTCTTTTTCAGAGAGAGATTCATGAAGCCCCTCACAACGTCTTCATAAGAATTAAGATTTCTCTGCAGGATTATTATTAAATGAAAACAATATATATTTGAATTCAGTTCAGCAGGCAAACAGGGTTGATGGAAAATCCAAGTTCAGTGAGTTGTAAATAAATCCCGGATATTCAGTCACTCATTGGCATGTTCTTGTCTTGATGATGTCATCCCAAAAACACACATGACCAATGCTGACATCATCACTCAGACCCCTGAGAACACAGGTAGGGAGGCTGCACCTATATGACTCATGTCCCAGTGTTATTACATGCTGAGCTGTTGGGGCAACCGTAGTTCAGGGGATTGGGAAGCTCCTCTGTAACTGGAAGGTCGCCGGTTCGATTCCTCCTGCTCTCTCTCTGTCCTGGTGGTTGTGTCCTATGGCAAGACACTTCCCCTACCGCCTACTGGTGATGGCCAGAGGGGCCGATGGCGCGATATGGCAGCCTTGCTTCTGTCAGTCTGTCCCCGGGCAGCTGTGGCTACAACTGTAGCTGCCTCCACCAGTGTGTGAGAGTGACTGTGGAACTGTACTTTGGGTGCCTAGAAAAGTGTTATATAAATGCAATCCATCATTAACTTTTTTCTCTTTAAGCTTCAGTTTAAAAATTAGGTTTAAAGTTTCATATATTTGTTACATACATATACATTTTAATTAGGTTTTAAAGTTGGTAGGACAATAAATGCCTCACCCTTCTCGTGACCTGCACCATGACTGCACACTCAACTGTCCCATTTTTACAGAAGCTAAAGGAACCACAGACACCACAGAAGAAGTGTAAACAGGAAGCTGAGGACAGACCTGCAGACTTCCTGTGGACAGTCTCACTCTGTCAGTCACCGTGGGAACATTTACAGGCAGTCATCAGCTTCCTCCTTTCTTCATTCACTCCCATTCATTCACACAGTGATGTCATTGTGGGAGCAAGTTCCTCCTGAGGAACCAGGATTGACGGGGAACTAAAGAAATCAACCTGCTGCTGGTTTGAGTCTGTGCAGCTTGAACTCTGACAAAGGTCTACTGCGAGGTGAAGAGTCGTCACTTTCAGGAGCTGCTTCCATCATTTCAAACTGATCAATACTCTGAACTTATGAACACTCATGTTTGACACAGAGTGTCCTGTGATGGTCCTCAGTCTTTGAGCTAGTTTTTGTGTTTGTTATGGACTATGTGTTTATTTGTTCTCTTGTTTCAATGACCTTTGTTCTGGTTCTATATTGGTGTCTCTTGAGCTCAGGTTCCCTTATTTGTCAGAGTCGTCATTATTTATATTTCTTATTCTCTATTTCTTGTTGTTCATGTTTATTTCCTTCGTGTCCAGTCTGTGCCAGCCTCTTCTCTGTGTTTTGTTATTCTTTCAGTCTCCCCGCTCACGTACCTGCGTTTGTCTGTTTTCTCTGTGTTCTGTCTCATTGTGTTTGTAATCCCATCCCTGTGTTTAGGTCCTCAGTCTCCCTCGTGCCTGTTTTGCTGTGTTCTTCTGTGAGTTCTATGTTTCCTTCGTAGTTTCCTGTTTATATTCTCTAATTTTCTTTCTTTGTTTCTCTTGTATTTTTATGTTTCTTTCTGAGTATCTTCTAACATTAATAACGCTGCCTCTTTTAGCCGACCCCTTTGTTTCCAAGTCCTGCATTTGGGTCTTGCCTCTGCCTGCCACACAGCTGTTCATGACAGGCACAGAAAACGATTTTGAGCCTAGAAGTAATAAATGCATGAACTTGTTTTTCAGCATCACTCTGAGACAGGATATTTCTAATTTTAGAGATGTTGCTCAGATGGAAGAAAGCAGTCCTACATATTTGTTTAATATGTGCATTAAAGGACATATCCTGGTTAAAAATGACTGGTTTCATCTCAAAGCTGGCCAGTTGGACAGGAAACAAAACAAGATGTTATTTACATATGAGCATCACACTTTACCTGAAATACACAAAGAATCTTTCTAATAATAGAAAACAGTTTCAAACCTGCAGGATTAAAGTGATGAAAGTTTGTGATTTAAATTTGTCTCATAAACGTCCAAAACCTGCTGAAGGTTCAGTTCAGTTAGTATCTGTAACATGACGACTGAACATGAAGGCAGACGACCTGTTTTTATCAAACAGGAAACCACAGCTGCTGTGTTTAGCATCGCTCCTGCTGATTGGGTCTGTTATGTAGACGATGTTTCCTCTATTAAGAACAAATTTTCCACTGTGTGGACAGAGTCGATAATCGTCCTGTGTCTCTCAGAGTTTCATTGTTTGGTTTTCAGTCTAAATGTTGCCATCAGTCACTGTCAGTTTGGGCACCGAACCTTAAACACGCATGTCAACAATAAATCTACATTAGTAATGCATAAACAGCAAACCAGCAGGATCTCTCTGTGCACTGTGAACGCTGACTGAGGCTCATGTGATGCAGTGGGTTGTCTTCTAAATGTGTCTTCTTGTCTGCATGCTGAAGTATTCTTAGGCAAGATACTGAACGCCAAATTTCTTCTGACGCCTCCATCCAAACGTGAGTGTTTGATAAAGGTGCTTAGAAAGCAGTGTGTGAATAGCTGAGTCTTGAGTGCTCAGCTGGATTAGAGCAGTAGCAGCAGTTCGTTTACACAGACAACCAGTTTACATGTATAAATGATGATCAGTGAACTGCCATCACTCGTGGTTGAAGCATTTCTTATGTAGAGCCGGAAAATAAACCACAAGCTTGAACACTATTTTTACTGACCTTTATCTGTGTAGCCTTCCTGTATTGAGCTTGGCAAGGACTAAATGTCATCTTTTCATTTCCAGTCAATTTTATTCATATAGCGACCAATCACAATAACAACCACCTTTATATTGTAAGGTAGACCCTACAGAGAAAAACCGAACAATCATATGATCATCTGACCAGACCATATTTCACTGGCTTCTCTAAATGTTCAGCAAACTTTAAAAGCTCTTCATCATGCTTTTTCTTCAGCAATGGCACCATGGATGGTGACCTACATGCCATGCCTTCTTGAAACAATTGTACCTGCTGATTCCAGGTTTTTCTCTAGCACCTTGGCTCTTCAACAACTCTTCTGATCATTATTATATATGGTGAAATGATGTTCTTTCTACCTCTGCATTAAGAACCCAACAGTGCTCACTAGAACCTCCAGTAGTTTAGAACCAATACCTTCAGTATGTTTTGCAACAATACGGTTGTGAAGGTTTTGAGACAGCTCACTGGTTTACCCATCATGAGATGTTTCTTTTGTGACACTTTGGTAATGACACAGATCTTTATAGGTCATCAGTTGGGACTGAACCTGCTAATATTAATTTGTAATAACTGTCAGGATGGCTTTCAATTATTGATAAATTTCATTTGCCATGAATCATGATTTCCTGTCTCATTGCACCTTCCTTTTGTTTTTCTCTGTTATTTCTCATTATCACACGTTAACCCCTGACCTGAACTTTCAAAGGTGAGTGATAAAACATTAATTGAATTACAATATTATCCAAAGAACAGAAGTAAACACAAAATGCAGTTTCTAAATAAATGTGTTTATTATTAAGGGGAAAAACCCAAACCTAGATGAACATGTCAGAAAAAGCTATTGCCCCCTGAATTTAATAAATAACTGCAACCAAGCATTTGTAACAACCTGCAATAAATCTTTAACAGCACTGTGGAGGATTTTCAGCCCACTCACTGTTGCAGAATTGTTGTAATTTAGCCACATTGCTGGGTTTTCAAGCATGAACCACCTTTTTAAGGTCATGTCACAGCATATAAATCAGATTCAGGTAAGAACTTTGACTTATTTGGGTGTTTTGCATAATTATCCGGCTGCAGAAACCAAGTGCGCTTCAGGTCAGATGAGAGCGGATGGCCAGATAGTCTCCTAAAGAATTGTTTCTTTAAGAGGGCCGAATTCATGGTTCCATTTAGGGAGGCAAGTCTTGCAGGTCCCGAGGAAGCAAAACAGCCTCAGACTATCAGACTATCACCACCATATTTTACTGTTGGTATGAGCTTCCTTTTCTGAAATGCAGTGTGTAATGACACACACTCATCAGTCCAGGGTTTTTTTCCCCAAAAGTCTTGGAACTCTGCCATGCAGGCTGGTGTGCTCCAGTCCCTTTCTTAAAGTGTAGTCATGAGAAAGGGACTTTAATTTTAACTTGAACTAAAAGCTGATCCTAAACTAAGCACAGATCAAACTGATTGATCAGCGGAGATCAGAGGAGTCGGATCAATGGAGCTGCTTCTGTTCCTGATGTCCCCTGTTTGATCCTGGACCTGAACTCTCCCTGCAGAGACAAGACAGTCAGACAGGGACAGACAACAAGAGACAAACTTATATTTTTATACTGACCTTTGACCTTTAATAGCACCGTGGTCTCTCTTGAAATGCATTTTTCTTTGCTGCAGACATTACAGATGTATTCTCCACTGTCTCTCTCTGTGGGCTGTTTCAGGGTCAGACTGAGGTCTCCAGTTTTCAGCAGGTCTTCATTCATCTTCGTTCGGTCTCTGTAAACCTGGTGCTGTTTGTGAGGCTGGTCAGAGCCGTTCTTATACATGTGAACCAACACTGATGGTACATGGTCAATGCGTTTCCACACCACTGTAGCATCTCCAGGCAGGTTTTGTGTGGTTTTGAAGGGCAGCTGGACAGACTCCGCCCCCTCCTCCACCTCCAGCAGACAGTCTGAGAGGACAACAAACACAACATGAGCTGTACAGACAGCAGTGAATCTAGAAAACACCTTATTAAGCTTCTTTATGCTGCAGTCTGATATTTACATTTAATTATTGTTGTTGTCATTTTTTAAACAAATACACTGTAAGAAATATTTCATAGGTATTTGCACTGACTCATCACTCTCAGCAGAACTGTTTTCTTTCTCTTGATCCCTTTCCCCTCAACTCTGCAGATGTACTTTCCAGTGTCTCTGTCTGTGGGGAGTTTCAGGGTCAGACTGAGGTCTCCAGTTTTCAGTGAGTCGTCTCTCATTTCGTTTCGCTCTCTGTAAAACTGGTCTCGTGCGTCAGGCTGGTCAGAGCCGGCGTGATATTTGTGAACAGTCATCGGTGGTTCAGGTTCATAGCGCCACCACTCCACTTCAGCATCTCCAGGCAGGTTTTCTGTGGTTGTGAAGGGCAGCTGGACAGACTCCGCCCCCTCCTCCCCGTCCACCTGACAGACTGAGAGGACAACAAAGACAACATGACACAGCAGCAGTTTTATTCAATGATTCCAAAGTGAACTTTAATATTCAATTTTAAGCTCAAACTATGATATTTGTCTTTGCTTGTGTTGATTTCCTAAAGATGAAATATACTACACTCATTTAATTCAGGATTAATGTATTTTATTGGTTGTTCTTCATTTCTTTTGAATTGTTGCCTTCAGTCCACTTTAGTAGGATTTGAGTGGGACTGCTCACAAAGAAAGAACGAGTCTCTAATTTTTTATGGTAGTTTGATTTTAATAAAGGGAGACAAATTATCACCTCGCCTCTGTCGGTGCGCCCCAGGGTGGCTGTGGCTACACTGTAGCTGCCATCACCAGTGTGTGACTGTGTGTGTGAATGGGTGGATGACTGAGTGTAATGTAAAGCGGGTCCTTAGGGACTGAGTAAAGCGCTATATAAATACAGGCCATTTACCATTTATTAACAAAAAATCCAAAAAAGAAAGATTACATAAAAAGTGTAAATTCATCTGTATATCATTGAGTGAAACACATATTTGGACCCTTAAACTTACCCAAAACGACAATCTGTGTGTTCATGTAACACACAGATTGTGATCAATCAAATCAATGAAGTACAGATACTCCTGATCTCAACTCATTTTGTGTATAAAGTATCTATTGTATTGTATCAGTACAATCTATTTTGGTAACTAGTTACAAGAAAGTGGAGCATATAATGACAAGATGACAAGTAATGACTTTATTGGATCTTACACCAGTTTACCCAGAGCACTTCACTGTGGGATGCTAATCATACAAGGTCTTAAATGATCAGGCCCCATCTTATCTTAATGACCTTGTAGTACCATATCACCCTATTAGAGCACTTCGCTCTCGCTCTGCAGGCCTACTTGTTGTTCCTAGAGTATTTAAAAGTAGAATGGGAGGCAGAGCCTTCAGTTTTCAGGCCCCTCTTCTGTGGAACCAGCTTCCAGTTTGGATTCAGGAGACAGACACTATCTCTACTTTTAAGATTAGGCTTAAAACTTTCCTTTTTGCTAAAGCACATAGTTAGGGCTGGACCAGGTGACCCTGAATCCTCCCTTAGTTATGCTGCAATAGGTGTAGGCTGCCGGGGAGTCCCTAGAGTGTGACCAATTAGGTCCTAGAACTGAAGAAGCTTCTCAGATGAGAGGTGAAACGTCTTCAAGCAACTTAAAGAAGTCCAGATGTTTTTCCTTTCCACACTCCTTAGACTACGATGACCTGGATCACTGAGAAGCTTCACAGACAAGATCCAAACTACAACTCACATTTGATAAATGTTATCATTAATTCCAAGAACCTCTGCAACTTTGCTCTGCTTCACTTCAGCAGCATCAGGTAATGTTCATATGTCGATTCATGGTTTTCTACAGTTTTTGATCTACTGTAGAATATTTTTAAGGTTATCTGCTATAAAACGCCAGACCAGGAAAATCTCCTTCATGTTTTTCTGTGTTTTATCCTCAGTTACTCTGACACAAAGACATCAGCTGTGATGCTCACAATTGTGATGAAGTCTCACATGTATCGGTGCTGATAAATGATCAGAATTATAATATTTCTGACTGTCTGAGGCTAAATTGAATCAAATCGGGACCTCGTGAATCGGAATCAAAGGGATTATAGAAATCAGTGATGATACCCAGCCCTAGTGAGCAGCCTAGGCCTGACAGAGTGGATGTAGGTGTGGGTAATAAGGAAAGATGAAAAGAACTACTGATAACTTTTTTGTTAAGTTAAAGTCTGATCCGTCTGAAGTTCATAGCCAGCTCTGACACGGAGCCATCGATCTCTGAATGCTGTAAAAGCAGCAGTGTATCCAGGAAACACATTATACGTGATAAATGCACTGCCCGAGTGTCCCCTCTCCCCACTGCCTTTCAGCAGCATGCAACAGCAAACAGGTCGTCAGAGGAGCCGAGATGATGATTGTGTTGATTGTGGTTGTGATGATGTGTTAATACACCTCTCTGAATGTTATAATTAGTCATTAATAACCTCTGCCTCTCTACCACAGCACGTCTGTTTATCAGCCATAGTTTTGTTGGAATGGGTCAGAAATGGCCGCCCCAGTCCTGGTTCTGACGGAGGTTTCTTCCTGTTAAAAGGGATTTTTTCCTCCCACTATCACCAAAGCACTTACCCACAGTGGGCTCATATGATTGTTGGGTTTTTCTCTGTTTTCTCTGTATTATTGAAGGAACTACCTTATAATATAAAGTGCCTTGACGCAGTTGTTGTTGTGATTTGGTGCTGTATAAATAACTGACTTAAATTCATTTCTGACCTTTGACTCGAAGCCTCACTTCTCTCTTCAGCAGGATGTTTCCCTCGCTGCTGTAGGCGGTGCAGGTGTAGACTTCGTTGTCTCTGTCTGTGGGGTATCTCAGGGTCAGACTGAGGTCTCCAGTTTTCAGCAGGTCTTCATTCATCTTCGTTCGGTCTCTGTAAAAGTGGTCTTGTTCTTCAAGCTGGTCAGAGCCGTTCTCATACATGTGGACCTTTGTGGTCCGGATGTAAATGCAGGTCCACTCCACTTTACTGCCTTTAAGCAGGTGAAGTTTGGTTTTGCAGGGCAGCTGTACAGACTCGACCCCCTGCTCCACCTCCACCAGGGGGACTGAAAGGAGAAAAAATACCACAATGAGCTGAACACAGCATCATCAGCACTGAGAACATTTTGTTTGGATGAAGTGAAACATCTGCACTGAAAACATGTTTGACTGGCTGCAGCCTGGGATTTGTCCTGTTGCTCCACTGAGCAGACACAGTGTTATCTTTGGTGTCCTAAATCAATTATGGGAAGAAATTTATCATCTGTCTTTATCTTCACTTACTACACCCAAACTGGAAACGTTAATAGACCATCATGTGAGCTTGCCTACTTAATATTTCCTTTGAATTTTCTCTCTACATGTAGATTATTATGAACTTTTGTTAAATAAGCTATTATTCTGGGCTATGCAGGCCCAGACAAAGCGTGCAGCATTTTAATGAGGTTGTTTAATGTGGAATAGAAGAAATAGAAGAAGCTCGTGTGAGTTTCCTTAAGAAAACATCTGATCCTCAAAATCCTGGTGCTTTCAGGCTGACATTGACTCAAAAACATAATCATTATAATATTTTCATTCTAAATCATTTCATAAATTTCTCTGAAACTCCTCAATTTCTCGGACTTGTGTCACATCTTTAGTTTGAGCTGATAAAAAAGTAATGGTTGAAAAACCTAACTTAATAGATCTTACTGTAGCTCACTCATCAAGTCCTGTTCACCTCAGGGACAGATTATCAGTGTGGTCACCAAGCTCTTCAATTCATGACTCACATCTTCATCTTCTGTCTACAGCACTCACCTCTGACGTAGAGCTTCACTTGTTTCTTCTTTAGGATGTTTTCCCCCCTGTAGACGGTGCAGGTGTAGGTGAGTGCGTCTCTGTTTGTCGGGTATTTCAGAGTCAGGCTGAGGTCCACAGCTATCCGCAGGTTTTTCCTCATCATTGTTCGATTTCTGTAAAACCAGTGCTGTTTTTCAAGGTGGTCAGAACCGTTTTTAAACACGTGCACTATCCTGTTGGAGCTGTCAGTCCACTCTACAGTTACATCTTCACGTCGGTAAACTGTGGTTATAAAGGGCAGCTGAACAGACTCCACCCCCGAATCCACATCCACCTGTGAGACTGTGAAGTAAGAACAACAAATAATGATTTGTGCGCGCAGTCTGTCAAAGCCCCCATGTTTGACATGTAAAGTATGTGAGGGGAGCAAAGAGTAATTCAATTAGTATTCTAGACAAATAGCTGCCGTTTGTCCTCAGGCTCCTCAATGAGAGAGAGGAGCATCTTCTGCAAAATGCGCTGGAGGATTCTTTAAGAACATGAAACATGGGGATACACTGGTTTGTGTTTTATTGAAAGAAAGGAGACAATTAAAACCACCTATTAACATAACTAATAGATTAAGAAGAAGAAAAAACACTGCAAGTCAAGTCAAGTAAAATAAATCTGAGGTTTAGGGATGATTCAGATTATTCACAATGCAAACACATCACACACACAACATACCTTTCTTAAAATAGCCTCTGAAGTGAACTCCAACACCCACGATGACAGCTGCAACTACAGCCAGGACACCCAGAGCCACTGGGACACTGATGGGAACTTATAACACAATGAAAACATGAACATTACATGATGTTAACATAAAATGATTAACACTCTGTGACACTACATGTGATTTTGAATCTCTTTGCACTGACCTCCACCTTTGACCCGCTGAACCTGCAGTTCCACTCTTGACTGACCCAGTTCTACTCCAAACATACGGACGGTGCAGGTGTAGCTGCCGCTGTCAGACAGCTGAAGCTTTTTCAGAGTGAGACTGAGGTCTCCGGTTTCCAGAGCGTCAGGATTCATGGATGTTCGGCCGCTGAACTGCTCATTTTGGTTCTGGAGGTCATCGCCTTCTCGTCGACGCAGGTGCACTGTGGAGGGATTGAGGTCATAGCGACTCCACACAGCTGTGGATTCTTTTTCTTCAAAAGTAGGATACTCACAGGGCAGGAGAACAAACTCCACCCCCTCTAGTACCTCCACACCTGAGGCACACTGGGAAACTGAGGACACAGACATAGACAAAGACCTTATTGATCCCACATAAAAATAGAAAAAATAAATAATAAAAAGATTCAATGGTTACTATGTGCAGAAAAATACAACAAGATGTTTTATGTGCACATAAAGTGCAGGCAGTGATAGTTATACACACATATTTCTAAACAGTGTTTATCCTGTTTATAATGTTGCAGCCTGGCTTCTGTCGGGATGAAGGACCTGTGATAGCACTCTGTCCACAGTCTCCGTCCACAGTCTCCGTCCACTGTCTCCGTCCACTGTCTCCTTCCACAGTCTCCATCCACAGTCTCCGTCCACTGTCTCCGTCCACAGTCTCCGTCCACAGTCTCCGTCCACTGTCTCCTTCCACAGTCTCCATCCACAGTCTCCGTCCACTGTCTCCGTCCACAGTCTCCGTCCACAGTCTCCTTCCACAGTCTCCATCCACAGTCTCCGTCCACTGTCTCCGTCCACAGTCTCCGTCCACAGTCTCCTTCCACAGTCTCCATCCACAGTCTCCGTCCACAGTCTCCATCCACAGTCTCCGTCCACTGTCTCCGTCCACTGTCTCCGTCCACAGTCTCCGTCCACAGTCTCCATCCACAGTCTCCGTCCACTGTCTCCGTCCACTGTCTCCGTCCACAGTCTCCTTCCACAGTCTCCATCCACAGTCTCCATCCACAGTCTCATGCAGGGATGAGAGATGTTGTGCATAATAGCCCACCCACCTCCTTTATGGGGTCTAGGGGACTGTCCAGGACAGAGCTGGCCCTCTTCACCAGGCTATTTAGCCGTTACCTGCCCCTCTCTCTGCTGCCGCCTCCACAGCAGAGCTCTGGATAAAAGATTGCAGACATCCTCAGTAATGTCCTGCAGACTTCAGCCTGTCAGCACAGTCGACTTTGGTCCTGGTGCCGAGTTTGAGTGTTTTCTGAGCAGTCCAGGTTATCGTTAAGGTGAAGACCCAGCAGCTTGTACGTGGTGACCACCTCCATGCCCAAACTTTGGATGAGGTGTGGTTTGCTCGGGAGGTTGACCACCACCTGCTCCGTCTGATCATTTGCCTCAGATACACATCCAAGGATGGCTGTATCAACGGATTCAGTTTATCTGCCCACCAGTGACAGATGTGGATTCTTCATGCTCAAAGACTATTTCCAAGACGTTTCTCCTGTCTATAATAATGCCGTGTGTGTGTGTGTGTGTGTGTGTGTGTGTGTGTGTGTGTGTGTGTGTGTGTTTACCTTTGCTGTTTTTATATTTTGTCTGTCATCTCTCCCCCTTGCCTGTGATATTTTACCCACTGACTGTCTTACTGTTCAGAACTCAGGCCTGGATTACATCTGGACTTCAGCTTCAGTGTGTTTGTGTTTGAGTCCCGTCATTGTTTTAAAAGAAATGAGAGGACTACAGTTCACTTTTTTCTCATTTACATACTTCTTATGGTAAAAGTCTGGTGCAAACATACACTTGGTCCTAAAACAGAAACAATTCTCTCTTTTGGCTTTAACTATGCGAGAATAACCTGCGGCATTTGAGAACTTATCTTCCAGATCAACATGCACAAACCTGTCTGACTGTTTCTGTAAGCAAAACCAGTGTGTGTGTGCTTGTGTAAATATGTGTGTGTGTCATAAGTCTAAAGGAAACTTTTCTTACCGTACAGGAGGATCACAAACAAATCCAAAATCTTCATGTTGTTGCTATACAGAGAGTAGACATCTACAAAGTTAATCTTCAACCTGAACCGACTACGAGATTAAATAATCCTGCCAAGAAGCCAAAGGTGTTTTCTGGCTGCTCTCCATGTCACACATCACACCTGTGGATTGCTTTCATTCAGGAAGAGGAAACACTTTTTTAAAAGCAGGAGGAGGAGGAGTGTTCACAAAAGCCTCAGCCAGTAAAGAAGAAACTGTTTGAATGAAAGAAGCATTCATTAGAGTAAAAACCTAAATAACCTATTTGCACATTTAAAAACTTCCTGCTTCAAATCTGTGATTTTAATCTGTTATGCATAACTTTAATCATGACACTTTTTCAACATGAAACACTAAAATTAAATGTTTCCAGTTTTGGATCTGTTGATTCCCACTCTCTTTTAACTATTTCCCCACCATCTAAGTGCATCTAAGCACAGCTGGGATTGATCTTTATTTTCACTTCTCTTTAAATGTAACTTTTAATCATAAATATTATAGGATAGATTTAAATTCTAGTTACAAAACTGAAGAAAACAGCAAAAACAACAACAAAAAATCTACTGCCATTCACATGTAATACCTGTACAGCCCACCAGAGGGAGTGATACTCAAATCAAACACAGCAAAGGCTGATGGTGACCAGTAGGAGTTCATTCAGTAACAGAAAGGAACTGGGTAACACTTCATAATGGCCACTGTTATTTAACTGTGAATTATAGGTGTTAATTTAACTTTACCATACTGCATGATACCATCTTTATTTATAAAGCCCTTTAAAATAAAACTAGGGTTCACAAAATGCTGTACACGCCAGCAAAAAAATGTGTTTTAAGAAGAGTTTAAAACTCAGAAAGAGAAGAAGCCTGCCTAATGTGCAAGGGCAGATCGTTCCACAACTTTGGAGCTGCTACAGCCAAAGCAAATTAATGCTTACTAAGGGAGTGGGAAGGTGTATATGGCTGTTGCATCTCAGAGAGGTGGGGGCAGGCTATAAGAGATTTAAAAACAAATAGAGAACTTTAAGAAGGACCCTAAAATGTACAGGTAGTGTCATGGTCTCCGTGCCTGCCCGGCCGGCCCCACAAGGCTACATGTGGTGATTGGTTTTCTCTCTCTCTGCCTGGGCGGAGCTCACCGTGGGCTCCCGCCCTTGGCCCACACACCTGTCAACAATCAGCTGTCATCACCTGGAGCACTATTTGAGGCTGGAACACAGATCCTCTCATCGCTGGATGATTGTACTACAGACGTTAGTGATTCTCCCAGCTCCTGTGAACCTGTGCTTGAGTATACCTGTGATTCGTGATTTGTGAGTGACTTCCCTTTCCTCTGCTACAGACTTTCCTCCCCGGACCTCCCTGTCGTGTGAGCGTGTGTGAGTTTGGGCAAGAAGACGTGAGCGAGTGTGAGAGAGCTTCCCTGTGATTCCCTGGAGTTTGGATTTTCCCTTCAGTGTATATATCGTGCACTGGTGCTGCAAATAAACTGTTTTTGGAGACGTCACACCGCTCTGCTCTTGAGTTCCTACTACCAGTTTGTGACAGGAAGCCAGTAAGTGAAATTAAAATGGGGGTAATGTGCTCAGACCTTTTTGTTCCAGTTAAAAGATGCGCTTCATAACCTGCAGACGCCTAACAGATGCATCACTAACCCCACTATAAAGTGCGTTACAATAATGGAGTCTAGAAAATTCCCACATGTGGGACTAATAAAGGTACATCTTATCTCATCTCTTATCTTAGATGTAACAAAGACATGGATTACTGTCTCAAAAAGCTGCTCTGATAAGATGGGCTTTATTTTTGCCAGTTGTCTCAAATGAAAAAAAGACAGATTTTACAACAGCTCTGACCTGGCTTTCAACTTCATCATCTGCCTCCATTTAAACTCCCAGGTTAGTGGTGATTGGTTTAACATACTGTGCCAGCAAACCAGGATCCATAGTAGTGGTCTCAGAAGTGCCACCAAAAACCATCACTTCTGTTTTCTGCTCATTAAAATGTAAAAAGTTCAAAGCCACCCAGGCCCTTATTTCATCAAGACATCTGAGCAGAGGGCCTACTGAGAAACCATTTATCTTTTAAGTGGGAAACAAATCTGGGAGTCATCGGCAAAACAGTAGAAAGAAATCCCATGTTTCCTGAAAATATACTCGGGTGGTATCAGATATAAGGAGAAAAGAAGCGGGCCTAAAACTGAACCCTGTGGAACCCCACATTGAAAAGAAGCAGCAGAGGATACAAACTCACCAAGTTTCACAGAGAAAGTTTGGTCTGCCAATTAGGATCTGAACCACTGCAGTGCAGTACTCCTAACACCCACCACCTGCTGTAAACTGCAAATTAAAATCTTATGATCCACTGTATCAAAGGCAGCTGTTAAATCTAAAAGCACGATCATAACACAGTCATGTGATGCAGTTCCTAAAAAAAATTATTAAAAACTCTTAAAAGGGCAGATTCTGTACTATGCAAAGCTTTAAAACCAGATTGAAAAACTTCCGAAATACAACATTCTTCTAAAAATGGATATTCATGGCTTGTAAACTACCTTTTCAAGAATTTTTGAGATAAAACTCAATTTGGAAATAGGTCTGTAATTTGCAGTAATTTCAGGATGTGAATTCCAGTAATACTGTAATATTTGCTGACACCTGAAGTTCATCCTTCTTCCGTTTACGTTCAGCTCTCTACACTTTCTTCTGGCTTCACAGGTGCCTTCATTCAGCCATGGTTCAGATATGGCTTTTACTTATCTAAGATTAAGGAGTCCCAACAGCCACTTCATAAATGTATGGCACAGCATAGAAGAGCCACCTCCACAGGACAAGACTCAGCAGTGCATCTGCATCTAAAGGACATAGGTCACTCTTTTGAGGATGCCAAAGTTCACAAGCACAAGTTCACAATGAACTCATCCAAAAACCTTGGCTGATTGTGACCCACACCCGTTTTCACACCATTGTCCCTCTTGGGGGGACACTCCCACGGGGCTTAAATCTGGGATTTTCCACGGTTCGACCCTAGAACTGAAGAAGCTTCTCAGATGAAACGTCTTCAAGAAACAGCTGTGAGGACAGAGCAACTCCTTGGTAAATAATGCACTTGATGGTGACTTATGAAGGTCCTTGCAGTCCAGTTGATCTTGCGCACTTCCAGGATCCCTGTGTGAGGCACAGAGTCATAGGCTTTCTTGTAGTAAATGCAGGTGGTGCAGATGTTGGTCAGTGTAGTTTTCCTTTGTGTGCCCCACTCACATATTAATCCTTATTCCTCTTTGTTGCTATGCCTAACAGGAACTTATATGAAGTACCGAGGTATTCGGGTGAGACCACTTGCTTCTTGGGATCCTTTGGCATCAGGGCTGTCTCCGGCCTCCACTACATAGCACTGAGACGGCACTTTTAAGGATTTTTAACGCTATTCATTTAACTCTGGACTCTGGCAGCCCTGCTGCCCTTTTATTGTTGGACTTGTCAGCAGCTTTTGACACGGTCGACCATGACATCCTGTTATCACGGCTAGAATTTCATGCTGGCCTAAAAGGATCTGCCTTACAGTGGTTTCGGTCCTATCTGTCAGAAAGGGTTTTTTTATGTCAGTATGGGCCCCCACAACTCCAAAATAGCCCCTCTTAAATACGGTGTACCTCAAGGCTCTATTTTGGGTCCTGCTCTGTTCGTACTCTATTTGTTGCCATTGGGCTCCATCTTCTCGCGGTACAGCATTTCATTTCATTGTTTTGCTGATGATTTGCAGATTTATCTACCTTTAAAAGCAGGGTCAGACCATCCCCAGCTCTTATTACGCTGCCTTGATGATGTCAAACAGTGGTTGTCATTAAATGTTTTAAAGCTAAATGAAAATAAAACTGAGGTTGTCATTTTTGGCAACTTTAATCATATCGACATCACTCTGGGCCCCTTTCCTCGTATTGTAAAACACATGTAAAAAACCTCAGTGTCTATATTGATGGTTCTTTTAAATTGAATAAGCAGGTGAGTGCAGTAGTTCAGTCCTGTTTTTTTTAGTTAAGACAGCTAGCCAAGGTAAAGCCATACCTTCCGGCTAACGTCTTTGAGCGTGTTATTCACCTTTTCCTTACTTGCAGATTGGACTACTGCAATTCATTTTATTATGGTCTAGATCAGGCCATCATCCATCATCTTCAGATGGTTCAAAATGCAGCTGCTCGCCTGCTAACTGGTACCAAACGGAGAGAGCATATAACCCCACTTTTAACTTCTTTACACTGGCTTCCTGTCTCCTACAGGATCCAATTTAAACTTTTACTTTTTGTTTTTCAGTCACTTAACGCCCGAGCCCCTCCTTACCTGTCTGAGCTCCTCTCTGCCTATGCTCCAGGAAAAACCACGAGGTCTAGCTCAAAACTAATGCTGTCCATCCCACGGACTAACCTCAAATCCCGTGCTGATAGATCCTTCTCTGTGGCAGGTCCCAGACTTTGGAATAGTCTCCCCTTAAATATGAGATCTGCACAAACACTTGAGCAATTTAAATCTTTACTAAAGACACATTTCTATGCCCTGGCTTTTAACACACTATGACCCAAACATTTTGGTCTTATTTTAATTAGTTTAGTTATTGTTTTAATTCTTTTACTGTCCTTTTATTGTTTTTTATTGTTATTATTGTATTACATTGTTGCTTTTCAATACCATTTTTATATTGTTAAGCACTTTGTGCAGCATCGGCTGTTTGAAATGTGCTATATAAATAAATTTGACCTTGACCTTGACCTTAAATTAGGAGCCAAAAAGGGTGTAGTTTGTGTGTGTGAGCACCGGTGTGTACACCTGTGAGCATGGACGCGCTTGTTTTTAAAAGGTTCCTTCATGTAATGATCTGCTAGAGGGTGTGGGGGGGCCACAGCCCCGTCCTCCAGGGCATGAAGCAGGTATGGAGGAGATCAAAACTCCAGACATCCAGAGGCCCCCAGAACACAAGAGACCAAGGAAGACCCAGAGGGGCAGCCGCGCCACTGTCCCAGAAAGAGCTGAGGAGAGTCCCAGATGAGGGCTCACTCAGCAGCCGCGGAGCAGAAGCCAGGGGGAGTTGCAGTGACGCGCCCGTGAGCTCCGCCGGCAGCCAGCTGTGCCTGAGTGACCGAGGCCCAGGCCGAGAGGCCGGGGGCACCCCACCCCCGAAGTGGCCCGAGCGAGCCCCAGGCTCCAGGCCCCGATAAGCACCCACCAAGGAGTGAGCCGGCGTGTACCTGGACGCCCATCCCCAGACACAAAGAACCACCAATGCACTGATGTCTCAGGGCGTCCGCCACCGGATATGAACTTTTTTCAAGACAGTGAATCTTGAAACCAGAGAAAAAATAGAGAGTTTTAACTTGTTCCATTGGCAGATTTTTTCACTTATTTCAAGCTAAAATATTTATTAGAATTCAAATTTAGACAGAAACAAAGTGAATAATATTATTTTATTATCACGTTGATGCAGCACATGGTTCAGTTAGCTTTGTATAAACACGTGTTAGAAATGTTCTTCAATCAGCTCTTTTTACTCTCATTTCACAGCCAGTACTTTTTACTTTTACTTGAGTAAAGAAGTTGAAACAGTACTTGGAGTATTTTTAACAGTAGTACTTCTACTTCAGTACACACTGTGTGTACTTTTACCACCTGTGTCTGAGACCTCCTTCAGGGTCCACCTGAAGCTCTCAGTCTGCTGTGGAAAAAGGAAATCCAGGTGAGTTTCTCCTGATCACCTGAGGCCGTCATTACTGTGTGAACCCACACACCACTCCTCACTCCTCCCACCCGCTGCACACAGTCACTGAGTACAGACCGGCTGATTCCTGTAAAGGGAGAGGCAGGAAGAGGCGGAGCAACACCTGAAAAACAAGAAGCTCAACGTCATTTTGCAGAAGTGAAAGTGTGAGAGAGCAGCAGCAGAGCTGCAGTCGAGTCCTGTTTGTCTCTAAAAGAAGATTCACTGGAGTCCATCAGGTTTCTCTCAGCAACAGTGGTGAGTGCAGCTGATCACACTTCCTGCTTCTACACAAATCTTCACTCTGTTCACTTCATCAGGGTCTAGAGCGCCACCTCATTTCTCCATGGTGCCACTTAGGCTACGTCCACACTCGCCCGGATAGATTTGAAAACAGCGCTCCGCGTCCACACTAGTGTTTTCAGTCGTTTTCACAGAGTTGTGCGTCCACATTAAGACGGCTGAAAACTCTTACGTTCCAGTCCTGCGCATGCGTGAAACGCAAGACGATTCGACCGGTCTCATTTCTGTCTGCCGCTGATTCACTTTCCAGCTGTTTGAAACGTCGCAGCAGAGGTGGAGGAAAAGCACCGAGTTTTAAAATGGACTAACAATGAGGTGGAGTTGTTGCTGCGAGTAACACAAAAGTACAAAGTTGCAAAAGCGAGAGAGAAATAAAGAATTTGAAGAAAAGCTCTGTGGAGCATGTGCAGACTGATATTCATCTTTAATAGGACTGTCAAAACTGCTGCTGTATAATGCTCTCCACTATCTTTGTTTAATTGGTCACATGCCTGCATCACATGACTAACATGCATCATCGTTTTAGAAAGTCTCTGTTTTCACTGTTCACTGTGACACAAACGCACCGTCTCCAAATTATTCACTTTCCGGCTGTTTGAATCGTCGCAGCAGAGGTGAGCAGCGTGATAGGAGTGGATGTAGCTGTGGGTGATGAGAAAAGATGAAAAGAACGATTGATAACTTTTTCGTTAAGGCTGGTGCTCTGACACGGAGCCATCAACCTCTCAGTGTCTAACACTGGTCTGCAGACGGCATCAGATAATGAGCCACATTAGATGGACTCTGAGCCCACTGACAGTAAAAGGGTGAAGTGTAGACATTTGGAAGAGAGCGGCCTGACCAGTTTCTCTGACTATGATACTGTAAAGCTGACAACATGATGCATTTACTGTGGTGAGTGTGCAAAGACCATGGCAGGTGTTGTGCCAAGGTAGGGATCCCCAACAGGATCTGTTTCCCTGCGTCAGGAACATCGGCTGGGCAGGGAAAGCGGACCCAACGCACTCCGCCTCCATCACGACCAACTAGACGTGGAAGGAGTGATGTTTTAGTGACAACATGAAAGATGAGTGTGACCGTTCAGTTTGTGGGTTACAACAGAATATTATACATTTATTGTTCTCGTGTGTTATCGGACGGGATCATTTTAACAAACCGAGGACATTTTCCTGATAATTATCTGTATCCTCCTGTAACTTTACTGTTTAAAGAGCTAAAACCTCCAACATTTCAGGATCAATAAGTCCTTATAAGACGTGTTTGTGAGCTAAAAATCAAGAATGTGGGATACTGTTTGTCTGTGTCAGCCAAACAACTTCACATCTTTGTAACGACTGTTAAAAAGATGTTCATCCTGTTGATCCTGTTCATCTGGACGCTGCACTGTACAGCAGACACGACGTTGTTCAGTTTGTGTTTCAGATGAACCAGTTTGTGTCTGAATGTGTTGCTGGGTCTCCACCAGTTACTCTGACAACTGAAGGTTCAAGATTTTTATTTTGACATTTGCACACAGGACCAACAGTCCATGCACAGTGGAATACTTGTGCAGAGCTTTCCAAGTCAAATCACACTTTAACAATATAAAGACAGAAAAAGCAGAAGGATAGAAATGAAGTCCGGAGTAGGGTAGTCGTACTATTTTCTTTTTTTTTTTCTTAAATTTTTTTTTATTTTTGCATTTAAATTAAACATAACATGCTTATACAAAATCAACCAAGAACAATTACTGTTTTTAACATTTGTGAACTTATGAGCATGAAAGGAGAAAGGAGAAAAAAAAAAGAAAGGAAAAAAGAAGAAAAAGAAAAGGAAGAAAAAAAAAACTATTTCAACAATTATACATCCTAATCAAACAGGTTTTATTCCTGGTAGATGGTCATTTAATAATGTCCGTTTATTATTAAATACAATTAATTTAGGTTATGGAAAAGAGGTTAAAACAGCAGTACTTTCTCTGGACGCTCAAAAAGCATTTGATCAGATTGAATGGTCTTATATATTTGAGACTCTGTGGCGGAGGCGTGGCCCCAGGCGCAGCTGCAGGGGAGGAGTGGAGCGGAAGGCTCAACGGGGCGGCGCCGCGAGGCTGGTAAGAACAGCTGATATTGTTTATGGACTAATGATGGTCTCCTCCGCTGTGTTTATAGTGAGACGAGGAGGAGCGGCCAAGGGAGATCAGCTGGGCTCGAGCTGTCAGACGGTGCGACTGAGTCAGCTGTCAAAATACAAATATATCAATAAACGTGGAAGTTGGCTATACCTGCCTGTGTGTGCGTGTGTCTGTGCTGGGTGTACTCTACAAGTGGTGCCGAAACCCAGGACAGTGCCGGTGGGGAAATGTCCGACCCACAGGCCACGCCACCCGCCCAGCCTCTGCAATTCTTGGCGCAGATGCTGGCGGAGATGGCGACGATGAGCCGGGATCAGGCAGCCGACCAGCGTGCCCACCTGGCCGCGCTGCGGGAGCAGACGGACCGACAGACGCAAGTTCTGGAACGGCTGGTCGGGGCCGCTGCCACGCCGAAGCCCTCGCCGCTGTCGGTGTCGGTGCCCCGGATGGGGGACGGGGACGACCCACAAGTTTTTTTGGAGACCTTCCGTGCCACGGCGGAGGCTTGCCAATGGCCGCGGGAGGAGTGGGCTCCGCGGCTGCTCCCCCTGCTGTCTGGGGAGGCACAAACAGCGGCCCTGAGTCTGCCTCCGGCGTCGAGGAGCAGCTTCCCGGACGTGAGCCGGGCGGTGGTGGACAGGCTGGGGCTCACCGCCGAAGACCATCGCCGGCGGTTCCGGGCCTGTCGGCTGGCTACGACGGACCGACCATTCGCCTGGGCCCGGCAGCTGCGCGATGCGGCGGTGCGCTGGCTGCAACCAGGAGCATCGGAGGGCGAGACGAAGCTGGTGGACAAGGTGGTGCTGGAGCAGTTCACGGAGGGATTGCCAGCGGAGACGGCGAGATGGGTCCGGTGCCACCGGCCCGCGAGCCTGGAGGTAGCGGTGACGCTAGCGGAAGACCACCTTGCCGCTGGAGCAGGGGAACCCGGGGACGCCGGACGGAGGCCGAACAAACAGGCCCCAGTGCCGGCCCCGAGACGCCGTGTGCCGGCACCAGGGCAGGCAGAGCGGCTGCCGGCGCTGAGCCCCACTAACCCTTTCGCGGCGTTGGTGCCGTCCAGGGCAGCCGAGCCAAGTGGAGCCGCCCCCGAGCCACGGAGAGCAGCACAGACGCCGGGGCCGGAGTGTTGGAAGTGCGGGCAGCCGGGGCACCTGAGGAGGGATTGTCCGCTTATGGAAGTGGGGCAGGTGTTTCGTGTTGCTGGCGCCCCAGCACCCTCCCCCGGTCCAGGAGGGACATACAGTATTCCGGTAAGGACTCGAGGGGGTATACGCCAGGCGTTGGTGGACACGGGCTGCACGCAGACCCTCGTACACCAAAGCTTGGTTCGCCCCGGGGCATTGCTGGAGGCAGAATGGGTGGAGGTGAGGTGTGTGCATGGTGACGTTCACAGGTATCCCATAGTGCCGCTGTTATTAAAGTATAAGGGCAAAATGCATAGAGTAACGGCGGCGGTTAGCCCGCGCCTGTCGCACCCCCTGATTCTGGGTACCAATTGGCCGGGGTTTCATCAGCTACTGGGGCAGTACGCGGGGGTGCGATCACGACCGGAAGCGGGGTGTAGCGTGTGCGCGGCATTCAGCGGTGACGCGGGGTCGTCCGACACCGACTCCGGGGGGGAGGAGCCGGCGGGTCCCTCACGGGACGTCCCGCCGGCCCCGGAAGTGTCCCCCATGGGTGATTTCCCACTGGAGCAGTCTCGTGACGGCACCCTACGCTCAGCCTTTGACCAAGTGATGGCTATTGATGGTCACGTGGTGCGCCCTGAGGCCGCGCAGACCTACCCGCGTTTCGTCTTATTAAACGACCGGTTATATCGAGTGAGTCGTGACACTCAGACCGAGGAAACACACACCCAGTTGTTGGTGCCGCAGGGCCGCCGGGAAACGCTTTTCCAGGCGGCCCACTATAACCCCATGGCAGGGCATATGGGCTACGAGAAAACTCTGGAGCGAATAACGGCCCGATTTTATTGGCCTGGCATCCGAGCGGATGTGCGCCGCTGGTGCGCGTCCTGCCCGGACTGCCAACTTGTTAACCAGCCGGCCATACCGAAGGCGCCGCTGCGCCCTCTCCCCCTCATTGAGGTCCCGTTTGAGCGCATCGGCATGGACCTCATCGGGCCGTTTCACCGGAGTGCACGCGGCTACCGCTTTGTGTTAGTCCTGGTGGATTACGCAACGCGGTACCCGGAAGCAGTTCCGCTGCGCACCATCTCTGCAAAGAGTGTGGCGCAGGCACTGTTTCAGGTCATCTCCCGAGTCGGAATCCCGAAAGAGATACTGACTGACCAGGGCACGTCGTTTATGTCTCGTACACTGCGGGAACTGTACGAATTACTGGGCATTAAATCTATTCGGACCAGCGTCTACCACCCTCAGACTGACGGGCTGGTGGAGCGGCTGAATAAGACTTTAAAGTCCATGATTCGGAAGTTCATTAACGAGGATGAACGCAATTGGGATCACTGGCTAGACCCTCTGTTATTCGCAGTGCGGGAGGTGCCCCAGGCCTCCACGGGATTTTCTCCCTTTGAACTGCTGTTCGGCAGGAGGCCACGTGGGGTGCTCGACCTGATTAAAGAAAGCTGGGAGGACGGTCCGAGCCCCGCCAAAAATGAGATTCAGTACGTGTTGGACCTGAGAGCAAAACTCCACACTTTGGGGAGGTTGTCACGGGAGAATTTGCTCCAGGCTCAGCAGCGTCAGCAACGCCTGTATGACAGAGGGGCTAGGCTCAGGCAATTCTCACCGGGAGATAAAGTGCTTGTGTTACTCCCTACTTCCAGCTCGAAGTTGCTCGCCAAGTGGCAAGGACCCTTTGTGGTCACACGGCGAGTCGGGGACGTGGACTATGAGGTCGCTCGGTCGGACAGGGGAGGAGCCACGCAGATTTATCACCTCAATCTCCTCAAACTGTGGCGAGAGGTTGAAACCGCTTCTCTGGTGAGCTTGGTGAAGGAGAGAGATGAGTTGGGGCCTGAGGTGCCAAATTCTATCATTCCCGCCTCCCTCCCTTGTGATGACCATCTCACACAGGCCCAGAGAGCGGATGTTGTCGCGTTGCAACAGCGTTTTGCGGACGTGTTCTCCCCCCTGCCCGGCCGGACGTCCCTCATCGAGCACCATTTCGTGACGCAGCCTGGCGTGACGGTGCGTTCACGGCCCTACAGGCTCCCGGAGCACAAGCGAAAAATCGTGCAGAGGGAATTGGCGGAAATGCTGAGGATGGGAGTAATAGAAGAGTCGCACAGCGCCTGGTGTAGCCCCATCGTTCTGGTGGCGAAGAAGGATGGGTCTATACGGTTCTGTGTCGACTATCGCAGGGTGAACGAAGTGTCACGCTTTGATGCCTACCCCATGCCTCGGGTCGACGAGCTCCTGGACCGGTTAGGCACGGCCCGCTTTTTCACGACACTGGACTTAACCAAGGGCTATTGGCAGATTCCCTTGTCTGCCGAGGCCAGGGAGAAAACGGCCTTCTCCACTCCGTACGGTTTGTACCAGTTCGTGACACTTCCGTTTGGCCTGTTCGGGGCCCCGGCCACTTTCCAGCGTCTCATGGACCGGGTACTGCGTCCGCACGCAGCGTATGCTGCCGCCTACCTGGATGACGTGATCATCCACAGCGACACCTGGGCGGAGCATGTGCTGCGGGTGGCCGCGGTCCTGGAGTCCCTGAGGGGGGCGGGGCTCACGGCCAATCCGAAGAAGTGCGCGGTTGGACGGAGGGAGGTGCAGTATCTGGGGTACCACCTGGGGGGCGGGCAGGTGCGTCCACAGGTGGAGAAGACGGCGGCTATCGCATCCTGCCCGCGCCCCAGGACGAAAAAGGAGGTGAGACGGTCCTTGGGGTTGGCGGGTTACTATCGTCGCTTTGTGCCGGGGTTTGCGCAGCTAACCAGCCCCCTGACCGATCTCACTCGAAAGGGTGCCCCGGATCTGGTCCAGTGGACGGGGCCGTGTCAGGCGGCGTTTGTGCAGGTGAAAAAGGCTCTCTGTGGGGAGCCGCTGCTTCACACTCCTAACTTTTCCCTCCCTTTTGTTCTGCAGACTGACGCCTCGGACAGAGGGCTGGGAGCCGTTTTGTCCCAGCAGGTGAGGGGGGCCGACCGCCCTGTCCTGTTCATCAGCCGGAAGCTGGCGGAGCGCGAGCGCCGGTACAGCACTGTGGAGAAGGAGTGCCTGGCCATCCGGTGGGCGGTCGGCTCCCTGCGCTATTACCTCCTGGGACGCTCATTCACCCTCTGTTCGGACCACGCCCCGCTGCAGTGGCTCCACCGCATGAAGGATGCCAACGCCCGGATCACCCGGTGGTATCTGGCGTTGCAGCCCTTTAAGTTCAAGGTGATCCATAGGCCGGGGGCGCAGATGGCAGTGGCCGATTTCCTCTCTCGCTCGCGGGGGGGGGAGTTGGCTCGGCCGGACGGCTCCCCGGCCTCGAACGGGCGGTGGGGGTGTGTGGCGGAGGCGTGGCCCCGGGCGCAGCTGCAGGGGAGGAGTGGAGTGGAAGGCTCAACGGGGCGGCGCCGCGAGGCTGGTAAGAACAGCTGATATTGTTTATGGACTAATGATGGTCTCCTCCGCTGTGTTTATAGTGAGACGAGGAGGAGCGGCCAAGGGAGATCAGCTGGGCTCGAGCTGTCAGACGGTGCGACTGAGTCAGCTGTCAAAATACAAATATATCAATAAACGTGGAAGTTGGCTATACCTGCCTGTGTGTGCGTGTGTCTGTGCTGGGTGTACTCTACAGACTCTAAAACAATTTGGTTTTGGGGAGTACTTTAGGGATTGGATTAAAATGATTTATCTGTGTCCGGTGTCCTGTATTCTCACTAATGCAGATAAATCCTCTCCCTTTCAATTACAACGCGGGGTGAGACAGGGGGATCCCCTCTCACCGCTTCTTTTTGATATAGCCCTGGAGCCCCTAGCCATTAACATAAGAAACCACCCAGGTATACAGGGAGTTAAATTTGGGAATGTGGAAAGTCTTGTTAACATTTATGCAGATGACTTACTGATCTGCCTTTCCAAACCAGAAATCTCATTCCCTAATCTTTTAAATTGTATTAAACACTTTGGGAAATTATCAGGATATATGATCAATTGGGATAAATCTGAATTTATGCCAATAACAGATAATCTATGCCCAAAGTTCCTCAGCTCACTCCCATTCAAATTAGTAACTACGTCTTTTACCTATCTTGGTCTTAAGATCTCTAAAAATCCCAAACTCCTTTATAAATTGAATTTCCTGGAAATGCTGGATAAGTTCAAAGATGATATTAGAAAATGGAAGCTGCTTCCTCTGTCTCTGATCGGTCGAATAAATCCAGTTAGAATGGTGTCTTTGCCACGATTTTTATATCTTTTTCAAAACCTTCCTATTCACTTGCCACTTAAATTTTTTAAGCAGCTTGATTCATTGATTCACTCATTCATTTGGGCAGGAAAACCCCCTCGGATATCCATGGCTCATCTTCAAAAAAACACTTCCTGCGGGGGGTTAGGTCTCCCTGTGTTTAGACATTATTATTGGGCAGCAAATTCAAGAGCTCTATTGCACTGGCAGTGGGGCTCGCCTATTGATTATTGTCATGACAAGCTTCCGATCTGGCTCCAGGTAGAGGCAGCAACAGTATCTGAAGCCTCATTACCGGGCTTATTGTTTTCTAACACGGGTTCTTTTAACAATTCGCTCAGTCGTAATTTTGTTGTTAAACACTCCTTAAAGATATTAAGTCAAATTAGGAAATCTCTCAAACAACCTGATTTTTCAGTAGGAATGCCAATAATACATAACTACTTGTTTAAACCAGGTAAAATGGATAGGGTGTTTTTAGAATGGGGGGAAAAGGGATTGAAATACATTGAGGACTTATATACAGATGACAAATTTATGTCCTTCCTTCAACTTCAAGAAAAGTTTCAATTACCTCAATCACATTTTTTTCGTTATCTTCAAATAAGGAATTTTGTTCAACAAAACTTTTCAGACTTTCCACTGAAGCCACGAAGTTATACTTACTTTGATATAATTCGGAAAGCAGATTTTAAACATTTGATATCTCAGTTTGTTAAGTGCTTTACAATCCCAGTTGATTCCGACCGAATTAAGAAAACATGGGCTGAAGACCTCAGGGTCCCTCTGTCTGAAGACCAATGGTCAAATTGTTTGTCCAATATTCAGAAAGGCTCAATAAATGCCAGATATAAACTAATCCAGTTTAAAGTCATTCATAGACTACACTTTTCTAAACTTAAACTTAACCGGATCTATAATTCTGTATCCCCCTTATGTGACAGATGTAAAGTCGGTGAAGGTTCCCTTGCACATTTATTTTGGCATTGCCCTGTTTTGAATGCTTTTTGGAGCCAGATTTTTTTATGTGGTTTTCAAACCAATTTAGGAAAAAAGTACCACGTGATGGTACATTGGCTATACTTGGATCATTTGCATCAGTCGAATCTTTTTCCTTTTCACAAAAACAGATAATTACAATGGGTATGCTGGCTGCAAAGAAACTTATTCTTTTACAGTGGCGGTCTTCTTCGGCCCCGTGTTTTAACAGGTGGCTTAATGAGATGGTGTCTGTGGCCAGGGTGGAGCAGATAAGATTTGATAGAGAGGGGAAACTGGCGAGTTTTTGTATGATTTGGCAACCATTTCTAGAATTCTTAAAAAAATAACTGATCATAATTCATGCCTCACACTCCGCGTGAATTATTTTATTTGTACTATTTTCTATATACAAAGAAAAAGAAGAAAATGTACAGAGAGGGTGTAGTTCTCTACCTCTTATCGCACTCACAGTATTGCACATTTGTTCCACAGATCTGTTTCACAAGTCTGTTGTGAGTGTATTGCCCGATGGTCAGTGAACCGATGATACATTCAAAGTGAGGTTAAGTAGTGCTGTGTTATTTTAAGTGTTCAGTGTGTTTTTGTTTGCCGTCAGTCTGACAGTTGTGGGGAAGAAGCTGTTGAAGAATCGTGTTCTGTGTGTGATGCTGCTGTCCGCTCTGTTGTGTCTGAGATTGTATGTGCAGCTTTGTATGTGCAGGTCCATGGATGCAAGTGTTGTTCCCATAATCCTCTCTGCAGACTTTCTGACTCTGCAGAGCCTTCCTCTCTGTCTGTGTAGTGTTTCCATACCAGACAGTGATGCCTGCGGTGAGGATGCTGTCTATCAGTCCTCTGCAGGCCTGGGTGAGAGGGTGGTGGCTCATGCCAGCTTTCCTGAGCAGCCGAATGAAATAAAGCCTTTGCTGGGCTTTTTTCACAGTTGCTGTAGTGTTGAGAGTCCAGCTCAGGTCTGATGTAACCTGCAGTCCCAGGAATCTGTGGCTGTTTGCCCTCTCTACCTCCGTCCCTTTGACGATAAGAGGCTGCAGGGGAGGGAGTTCTTCCAAAAGTGCAGTATTCATTCCTTGGTCCGTGTTGAGGATGAGGTGAAGAAGCTTCTGTGATGAAAAGAAACTTAAAGAAGTCCAGACGCTTTTCTCTCCAAGCTCCTCAGACTACTGACGCTTGTTTCTCTCTTTGTAAAAATGAAATTTAAAGTGAATTTTGAATCAAATGTTTCTCTTCTTTCTCCCTCAGAGTGCAGACATGTCTGCTGCCAGCAATCTGCGATCTGAAGATCAGTTTCTGTGCTCCATCTGTCTGGATGTGTTCACTGATCCAGTCTCTACACCATGTGGACACAACTTCTGCAAAACCTGCATCAGTCAGCACTGGGACATGAATCAGAGCTGTCAGTGTCCCATGTGTAAAGAGACTTTCTACACTCGATCTCAGCTGAAGATCAACACTTTGTTCTCTGAGATGGTTGCTCAGTTCAGACGTGAAGCTCAGCAGAAAGCCAGCAGCAGCAGCTCAGAGCAACAAGCTGCCAAACCAGGAGAAGTTCCCTGTGACGTCTGCACTGGAACCAGACTGAAGGCCCTGAAGTCCTGCCTGGTGTGTCAGACCTCCTACTGTCAGACTCACCTGGAGCCTCATCTGACACTGAAACGTCTGAAAAGACATCAGCTGGTTGATGCTGTGGAGAACCTGGAAGGCAGGATGTGCACGAAGCACGATAAACTCCTGGAGCTGTTCTGTAAGACCGACCAGACATGTGTCTGCATGCTCTGCTCTGTTTTAGACCACAAGAACCACGAGTTTGTTCCTCTGAGAGAAGAATATGAAGGAAAGAAGGCAGAGCTGGAGAAGACAGAGGCTGAGATTCAGCAGATGATCCAGAAGAGACGACTGAAGATTCAGGAGATCACAGAGTCGGTGAAGATGAGTAAAGATGCTGCAGACAGACAGAAAGCA
Organism: Aulonocara stuartgranti; assembly: GCF_965226115.1. Taxonomy (NCBI): domain Eukaryota; kingdom Metazoa; phylum Chordata; class Actinopteri; order Cichliformes; family Cichlidae; genus Aulonocara; species Aulonocara stuartgranti. The sequence goes on along the minus strand of NC_138941.1, from coordinate 74,884,271 downwards.
GAAGGTGTTCAGGTCCTCACGGCTCTGATGGAGTCTGTTGAGAGACGCCTGAAGGAGCTCATGAAGGAGATCGAAGACAAACAGGAAGCTACAGAGAAACAGGCTGAAGGTCTCATCAAAGATCTGGAACAGGAAATCTCTGAGCTGATGGAGAGAAGCTCTGAGGTGGAGCAGCTCTCACGCTCTGAAGACCACCTCCACCTCCTCCAAAGCTTCTCCTCCCTGAAAGCTGCTCCACCCAGCAAGGACTGGACAGAGGTCAGAGTTCATCCACCATCATATGAGGGGACTGTGGGGAGAGCTGTGGCTCAGCTGGAGGAGACAATCAGGAAACTCATGAAGAAGAAGCTGTTTGAGGCTGAGCTGCAGAGGGTGCAGCAGCATGAGGTGGATGTGACTCTGGATCCTGATACAGCTCATCCTAATCTCATCCTGTTTGATGATGGAAAACAAGTGTATGATAGTGATGTGAGGAAGAATCTTCCAGACAACCCAGAGAGATTTTCTTACTGTGTGTTATGGTTTTAGGAGAGCAGAGTTTCTCTTCAGGCAGATTTTACTTTGAGGTTCAGGTTAAAGGAAAGACTGAGTGGAATTTAGGAGTGGCCACAGAGTCGATCAACAGGAAGGGACAAATCACACTGAGACCTCAGGATGGTTTCTGGACTGTAGGGCTGGTAAATGGAAATGAGTACAGTGCTTGTGCTGGTCCTTCAGTCCCCCTCTGTCTCCATCCTGGTCCTGAGAAGGTGGGGGTGTTTGTGGATTATGAGGAGGGTCTGGTCTCCTTTTATGATGTAGGTGCTGCAGCTCTGATCTACTCCTTTACTGGCTGCTCCTTCACTCACAGACTCCACCCATTCTTCAGTCCCAGTCTGAATTATGGAGGTAAAAACTCTGCACCTCTGATCATCTGTCCTGTCAATAACATTAATCGATCCCGTTCATTGGAAGAATTGCTTGATTTCTATTCTGATTCTGATTGAAGGGAACAAATGAACATATTGAGTGTAAATCCTCTACAGTCTCCATGTTTCTATAGAATCTGATCATCAGGACTCTGATTCACACTTTGATTCTCATGGAGTTTGATTTGAACAGAAGAAAAGTTGAATCAGGAAATGTTCCCACTGATGGAGACTCGAGCTGAAGAGCAAATATCAGAGAACAAATGTCCAAAAGCTTCATTTCCAATAAAGTTTGTTCAATGCTTTGAGTGAATCCAGACTCATGTGTGGCTGTTATACGGAGCATCAGAGTCCAGCTGAGTTATGTTGGATACAAACTGCTTATTTTGGCTCTGTGAGGAGTTTTGTTCACTGAAAACTGATGAGACGGATAATATTCAAAGAACTCTGTAGAGATTCATGCATCCATGTTCTCCACCTGCAGGTGTGGAGGAGAAAGGTGGAGCACAGACTGCTGCATCCTTCCAGTCACATCATTTTGATGATTATATTTGCATGTTGTGATGATTTGGGTTAAAGACAAACAGAGTTGAACGGCTGCAGTCACAGCATGAAGACGATGCTGAAGCTGAGCTGTCAGTGAACATGTTTCACTGTGATTTGATTTGAAGAATAGAAAGTGTGTGTGGCTGCTGACAGCTGCAGTCTCTGCTAGTCTGCATAACACACACACAACTTTCCCCCTGAGGCAACGATGCAGCAACAACACAACAGCTGCAGACACACACACACTGTTAAAGAACACTTTACTGTTTAAGGCAGAATTCCTCAGTAACAATGATTTGAGTCTACTGTGTCTACTGTGGTTTCCAACATACAATCTACTGAAACATGTTTTTCTTTCTGCCGTACAAACTATTTGATCACAACATCTTTGCTTTTTTCCTCCAATCGTTTATTCTGATTATTTTATTTAGTTTAACTAAGAAAAGCTTAAAATTTAACTCTTAACCTGTGTAGGAATGTTTAGCTTATTTTAGAGTTTAGAAATATGTTATCATAGAATGTAGAATTATTGTAGGGACACTGTTTGTAAAGTAATAAAGGCCTCACTCTCTTGTGAAGTTAGGAGTAGATTTTGGAAGGCTTCTCCCCCACTGAGTGGAAATTCCCCAGAGGATGTCTTAAGGTGGGGGTGTTAACATTTGTAACTGTGGGGGGAGTTTTATGACCCCTAGGGAGTCATCTACACCCACAGTGTTTTAACTGTCACGCACACACATCCACACGCACACTCACTCATGTGCACTCACACATACACACAGGTATGCGCACACACTCACTCACGAGCACTCACATAGACACGTGGGAACGTGCACATGTAGGCATTCACGTGCTCGTGCACATAGACACAGACAGAGTTTGCAGCACACCGTAGGGGTTTTTTATGATGGGGTCACTTCTATAAAGCTGGCTGTAACTAACAAAGGGGTGAAGATTTTTGCAGAGGGACACCGGCCTCATCTTCCCTTCTAGAAGTGCATGCTTAAATGAAGATGAATAAAGATAAATGAAGATGAATAAAGATTTTGTAAAAATGACTACTGAGTCCGGTGCCATCTCTGGATACTCGAGGAATAAAAAGAACGTATCCCAGTGTAAATTCACTCAGTAGAAAAGGCGGCTAGTGACCGCCTCAGTGCGACTAAAGCAAGAGACTTTTTTAAGAACTCCAAGTTGATGTTTAGCGCCCCGTAAGGATATCTCGGTGCGTTAAAGCAGGAGACGTTTGTTACGGATTAATAGAATCGGTGTTTCATCCGTCCTAGTCATTAGGAAAAAAAGTGGCGGTGTGTGATCCGTCCCCGTGCGTTAAAGCAGGAAACGTGTGTTATTATTAGTTAGAAAGCGGGGCTGAGAGGCCTCGTCGCCAGCTACGGGCTGCGCGTGTCACGGGTTTGGTTACCCCACCTAGTCTCGGACGCGGGGCTAGGACCTGAAGGCAGGAGATCCAGGGTGGTGACCTGGGGATTCGTGGCTCCTTAAATAACTAAGTCGGGGAGAGGTCCCTGTCACAGTCTGAAGTATGCATAAAAGCAGGATTGGTTGCTTTCGCCAGTTAGATTCCGAGCTGAGTTGAACCAGTGCCTGATGCAGAAGGAGGACGGTGTAGTGTGTGTGAAAGCGCCGTTAGAGTCGGCGTCTCGTCTGAAGTACGGGAGTCAATTAAAGTAATAAAAGAATTCGTGTCTAAAAGTGTGTGTTTGTGGTGTGCAGAAATCGCGGCAGGAGGCCGTGTCGCGAATTGTTGCAAGCTGTGAAGTCAATTGGGGGGTTTAATTTGGTTTTATATTTTTTCGGGGAAGAGAAACCGCGGTATCAAGTCCGTGGCGCAAGTTTTGAACAATTCGTGAGGTGCACGAGCGGACGGCACCCGCTCTGTGTGCCGCTTGGGGCGTTGTCCTGAATCAGCAGAAGTGTCTCGCAGAAAGTTTGAATGGGACTGCGAGAAGCATGAAGTGTGTGTGAGCCAGCCTCGAGGGGCGGGTTCACAGGTGGGACGAACAAAGAGTAAAGTGTGCGTGTGTGTGAGTGAGAAAGAAAAGGTGGGGGCAAGTGACCAGCCTGTGAGTGTGTGTGAATTCCTTGATCATAAAGAGGGAGACAAAGTAGATTAGTTGATTTTCTGTGAAATAATAAGAGTTAATAATTAAGAAATTGTAGTGATCAAATATGAGAAAATGAACTAAAGTAAATAAAGCAAATTAAAGAGTGGATCAGTGTTAGACTAATGATAAATAAATTGATAAAATTAATAGTGACATTTAAAGTGATCAAGTACTCAAGGATGAATGGAGAATTTGATTGCTGACTGTATGAGAGCTGTTGGGCTGAAAGGAAATGAGGTTGAAGGAGTGAGTTAACAGGTTAATGTGGGGTGAAAAAAAAGAGAGAAAAGAAAATGATGAAAACAAAGAAAATAAAGTGTGGAAGTGGGAGTGGGAAATTGTCTCCAACTGGGAAGCAGTGACGCTACAGGTCACCTTCTTCCCCTGCTGGTTTTATGATGGGGTCGCTTCTATAAAGCTGACTGTAACGAACAAAGGAGTGAAGATTTTTGCAGAGGGACACCGGCCTCATCTTCCCTTCTAGAAGTGCATGCTTAAAGATGAATAAAGATGAATAAAGATTTTGTGAAAATGACTACTGAGTCCGGTGCCATCTCTGGATGCTCGAGGAATAAAAAGAACCGGGGTAAAACTGATTTCGCGACACCTGATTTAAACGTTTAATTTCTCATTAACTCAGACTTTTAATTTATTTCCTTGTTTAATGTATTATTTCTTTATCCTTGTTTAAGTTTTGCCGATCCTTTCTGTGTAACCTGTTTAATCTGACCTTTGACCCTTTAATTTTAACTTAACAGTACTCTTGTTTTGACCTTTGACCTCTTTATTCCTTATAACCAAAAAAACCCTTTTATCTGATATTTTCACCTTATTGATTGATTATATATATCTATTATATTTTCTCACCTTACCTTATTTTGACCTTTGACCTATGTCCTTGTTAGCCTTGATCTTCCTTCATCAAACGTGAAATTTCTTTCACCTTTGAACTTAAAGCTTAAATCAAACCTTTGTTAAAAAGCTTCTTACCAACTTGTAATTCCAACTTTCTGCATTAAACACGTATCTTATCATATAAACACTGGATCACTGAGAGAACTTTAGGCAGAACCAAATGAAGCAGCTGACCTCGTCAAACTCACAGCGACAGTAACTGACAGTGAATTATTTTAATCTTCTTCATTGTATTTGTTAGAAACATTTATTTTCCTTTAATTGGACTTTGGTTAAGTTCAATCCGATGTATTAACCGACCTTTGAGGTGAAGTGCAGCTGCGAAGAACGCTACGGCAGGCAATGAGGTGCGTTTAATGTCGCTCTGTTAATTTGAGCGTCCATAAATTGAATGTCTTATTTTTTCTTACTTTATTATTGCTCATTTATTGGAGAATTTGGCCATTTAATTAAGACAGATTTTATGTTGTTGGTGGTAAAGATCTGGATGGATGTTTTATTTTATTCTGTGTTTCTATTTTTCAGTTTTACTTTTCAAGACTTGGTGAATTGCCTTTTTCTACTTTTTGTTTAGTTTTGTTAAAATTAGCAGCAGTGAGAAGTGTTGTTGTCGGTCTTGAATATATTTGATGTAGCCCATACTGTTAAGGTAAGTGTCATGTTTTTAGTTGTTAGTCTGATGAAGAATCTTTTATTTTTCTCCAAAAGTTGATTGTGTTTATCTGGACATAGTGTTTTTCAGGTCCAGCTGAATGCAGGTTTCCCCAGTCTTATACGTGTCAGGAGCATCAGCACAGCTGAAATGCATTTTTTCTAAGCACCGCGTCTCTGTGGCTTTTAAACCCCAAAACACGCTAAAACAAAAATGGGTCCACCCCAAGGATGGGGTCCCCCGGTGTAGTAACCTCGTTTCTTCGAACATCGACGTTCATTCAGGAAACCACAGCTGCTAGTTGCACTCACCACACGTTTTTCTAATCTGCCTATTATGTATCCTTCACTTCCTTTAATAAGAGCAAGTTTTCCACTATAAACACAGAGTCTAACAAAAGACTGGAGACTGTTTTGGTCATTTCCCTCAGAGTTTGTATGTTTAGTTGTTTTTCTGGTGATGAGCTTCAAACAGCAGCAGATTGAGACTCAAATAGAACCTAATAAAATCAGTGAAGCTATTCATTGCTCATGTCATCCATCAGGGAGTTACTTTAATATCATTACATTGTTTGCTTTTAGTAAATGTGGAAATTGAATATGAATTCATTTTATGTTTTTCTTTTCTTTTTTATTTCTTAATACCTAACTGCTGCACCTGTACTGCCCGTATCTCTGCAGATATACTGTATAGCCACTCAAAACTGATGTTCAGATAGAGGGTGGGAGCCGCCTGTTTTCTCTCTCCACTATAATCCCTGACAATTTTATTAGTTTGGGCGACCTTTACATGTAGGTTGTTGGGATCACAGCAGAGTTAGAACAGAGGGGACATTGTGTTTGTTAAATGTCTGAATGGCCCAGGTGGAAGAAGCTGTTAGTGAATCTGGAGATGTGGGACCTGAGGTACCAACATACAACACTGTAAAAAATGACGGATGCCACCAAAGTAAATAGCAACATTTTACTTTGTTGTTTGCATCATTTTTAAAAATGTATAATTTCTATTTGCATTTCAAGTTATGAAAGGTATTGATTAAACATGTTTATGTTTTTTTTTTTTCTTTAACTGTTTTCCACTCGGACTATACAAGAGGTTGAAGATACTATTACATACGGAGAGAACTCCACACCGGGTGTAGGCTTGCATGACTAAGAAACTATTTGAGGAAATTTTGTGGAGTTTGAGGTTGGACTCGGCTGCACATGTGTTGAGGAGCACTTGGTGAGGGCTAGTTCTTTAAGGTTCAGCAGCTAACAAGACGGTGTATCGGTCAGGATACAGGAAGCAGGACAACAGGCTTCCACTTTGCTGGATTGTCACCACCAGCTGTTTTATTGCCACCTAGATGCTCAGTGTTGCCAGCAGTCTGTAGTAATAAACAAGTTGCCATCAGTATATAAATATATACAGCAACAGCTTCACTAAGATAAACATAACGGATTAAATGAAATAAACCAACACATCCATCTGAATATACACATAACAGAACATATATAATTTGAACTATGCCAATCTTTCATCTCTTGCTCCAAACACAGAAAGGACACAATTAAACACAGTGAGAATGTCATACATAGCCGAAACATCCACTCTAACTGTAAACAAAGGACTTTGGCACCAACGTGTGGCCGAATAAAATTACTACATAATGGCGGCGGCCGGCGGCACATGCTTCGAGTCACGAGATGAAAAAAAGCGGTGCTACAATGCGGTAGAATGTAACTAAAGCCGCGGCCAACATCAGAATCGGAAAATAAACATATTTAAGGAAACTTACTTCCAGTCATGAACTTAACACTCGGAGCATCACCGTGAAGGATGGCAACCAGGAACAGCTTACGAGGTAAACAGAACTAACACTGAAAAAATCTCCCCTTCTCGAGTAGCATCGCGATACCCCCAACTTCTGCCTACGTCATTTCCTACGACTCCACCCCACACAATATTGCAGAACATAGACATAAAATCCCAGAGCCTTTCATATATGGAACGCCAGGACTGCCATAATGAATTAATTAAATACACCATTAAATACTTAATTAAATGTGGCAATAATTAATTAAAATTGGAATTAATTAATTAAATAAATAGTTATGACACATGTAATTAATTAATTATTGACACATTTAATTAATTATTTATGTATTTCACATTTTAATTAATTATTGACACATTTAATTAATTATTGACACATTTAATTAATTATTTAATGATATATTTATTTATTTCATTTTGGCAGTCCTGACGCCTGGCTCTCGTCATGAAATAATTTTATCTGTCAGCCTCACCCATCAAACTCAGGGGGCGGGGTTAACGCTGCCCATGCAGCTTCTCTAACATTTGATTGGTTGCCGTGCAAAGTAAGTCAAAACAGGTCGATCCTAGATAATCGATTGCTTGTGTAGACTTGGGGCAGCCAGTTATCCCAGAATGCAGATCAAATCACAAGCAGCAATGGTGGTGGTGTAGTTTTAAAATACCCCGTTTTTCTGTCACCAGCTACACTTTTAACAGTGTTTTAGCCGCGAATGTCGCGCCGTATGTCTGGTCAGGTTGTCAACATAGAACATGTTTGCAAAAGTGCTCAGATGTTTTCAGAGATTTCACTAGCTCTGCTAACAGTTAGCATGCAGAGCGCACCGAGGGGGTACATTAACCGGTTTGTTTACATATTCCACTCTCCGTGTTCCACATGTTGCATTCGCAGATTCTCATTTTCACCGAACGATCGTCTCTTTCCGCCTGGTCTTGTGTCTCTGTGCTTCTGTAACATAAAGAACGAGCTGACATTTTTCTCACGAAACCAGCGATCAGCTCAGCAGACCCTCAGTTTACCTGCATGCATCCTCCTCCTCATCTGTCAGCTGTTTAACACCTGCTGCTAATTCAAGAAACACGCCTAGTTACCTGGTGATAGTCACAGTTTAACTGCACAAGATAAGTAAATATAGTATTTTCCCCGAGCGCAGAGCTGCTGGAGCTCGTTTCCTTACAGAGCACTTTATAGGCGAACAGCTTCATCAGCGGCTGATGTCCAATCACCAGCACACAGCTTTCAAACCTCAGCTGAGTTTTAGCTCTCAGTGGTTAAACGCTGGACTTCATTCACTCAGGTTCTGTCTGTCGGGTCACGTTTACTTCGCTGTTTTATTTACAACTGAGCAAATCGGTTTGGCTGAGGTTAAAGTTACGTTTCATAACTGCATAGTTTCACAGACGTTTAATGGTTCACTGGCACATGTGTTAGACTGAACTATCATCTAAATATCATCTGTTTTTTAATAGTTATTCAACTGTATTCTAAGCACCAGCTGTCTGTTAGAATGTGATTTTTTTCTCTCTCTGTTGGCAGAGGTATAAAAATGCGCAGGAAAATCTGACGTGCATGGCAAACTTCACCGACGATATTTAGGGAGGAATAAACACACATCAAACATAAATGAACCATTTGTCTGTCTCCATAATTGAGAGCATTTTCTCTTCTTATGTCAACTCTCTCTCTCTCTCTCTTTTTTTTTTTTTTTTTTTTTTTTGCTTTTTCGGTCATGTTATGTTTACCTGTCAAAGGCTTGTTACAAACTATGAAACACATCGTGCAGACTTCTGGATGTTAGAAGAAAACGAATACTGCTCATGAATGAGACTAAAGGCAGGAAGGTGTCCTTTAAAACTAAACATGTTAATAGGACCTCCCTGTTTATATCATAGTTTATGATATAGCACGTGTATTTCAGTAATAGCCTGCTGAGGCCACTATACGTGCTGGCCTCATATCAAATGTGAAGGCAGACTGAGTCTATGTTTGACGTTTGTTTATATCTAATCTTCCTTTTCAAACATTTAAACAGCAGCGAGTCTGCAGCTGAGGGAATACAAACTCAAATTGTCGGAACAGGTTTGCTCGTTTCTTGGATTCATTTGGTGATTTATTAAATGTATAACTGTGTGGTGGGGCGTGGTCTGCGGTGCAGTGCAGGGAGGGCGGACGCACCTGCACGGCATCCTTAATCACGCCCGCCTAGTTAAAAACACGGGGACTGAGGGGTTTGGGGGTGTTGTGGTGTGGTGAGATGTAAATAAAGATGACTCTGAACGTTGCTCCGTGGTCCCGCCGTGTCTTATTCACGCCACATTGGTGCCGAAACCCAGGAGGCAGCACGGCGGGTCCATATCGGAGCCAGGGAATGGAGGAGCTGGCCCAGAGGGTGGCCGAAATGGCGGCCGCCCAGCGGGAGCAGGCGGCAGAGGTGCGTCGCCAGCAGGAAGAGCTGCAGGACCAGTCTGAGCGGCACCTGGAAAGGATTGGGGAGCTGGCGGCGCTGCTCTGGGCCTGGGCGCCACCCCCACAGGTGTGTCCCGAGGACAGTGAAGCGGTGGAGGAGCCGCGTGAGGCACCTCAGCAGCCGGAGGTGGCAGACGAGGCGCGCGGGGATCTGCGCCTGCCGGAGGAGGGGGAACAGCCAGGTGAAGGGCTGCTCCTGCCGGGAGTGGTGGATGAGCCGCTCCAACCGGAGGCGGCAGACGAGGTGCGCGAGGGTCTGCGCCGGTTGGAGAAAGAGGAGCTGCACGAGGGGCTGCTCGAGCCGGGAGTGGCGGCGGAGGGAGCAGTAGTGACGGAGGAGTCGCGCTATGGGCTGCTCCAGCAGGGAGCGACAGCGGTGACGGAGGGGCCGCGCAAGGAGCTGGAGGTCCCAGTGCCAGGGGAGCTTGCTCGAGTGGAACTGGCGAGCGAGGCGGGCGCCACGCTTGAGATCGCCGTGCTCGCCAGACCGGCCTCACCACCACCAGAGGCCTGTACACGCCACACCTCTGCCCAGCCACCTGTGAGCTGGGGCTCACGCTTGTGCCGGCCGCGCCGGGTGCACCTGTCACGTGTCCGACTTCCGAACCAGCTTTGCCTGCGCCGCTGGATTCGCGGGCGGCCGCCTGAACTCGCACCTCCCCGTCGCTTGGCCGGGGTCTGGGGGTGCCAGCTGTCCGGGCTGATTCCCTCTCCCACTGGCGGTGGGGGAGTAGGTTCGGCCGGATGGCTCCCCGGCCTCAATCGGGCGATGGGGGTATGTGGTGGGGCGTGGTCTGCGGTGCCGTGCAGGGAGGGCGGACGCACCTGCACGGCATCCTTAATCACGCCCGCCTAGTTAAAAACACGGGGACTGAGGGGTTTGGGGGTGTTGTGGTGTGGTGAGATGTAAATAAAGATGACTCTGAACGTTGTTCCGTGGTCCCGCCGTGTCTTATTCACGCCACAAACTGTTATTCTAATCTGCTGCTGAGTCTCTTACACTTTTCTTTATGCTGTATATTTTCACGTCTCTGGAATAGTTGGCAGTTAGATAGTCAGCTGGGAAACTTTGTGTTAACTCATGGAGCTGAGGATATCGTGGATATGCTGACCTCGCTGCGTGGTGTACAGAGCGAGGTCAGCATGATTAATATTCACAATAAAAATATTAGCCGAACATCATGAAGTCTGTATGTGTTTCATAGTGTCGAACAACCTTTGTACAGTTAAAGCCAGCAGTTACTACATGACGGAAACACCAACGTTATCTCTTTTATGCGTTTATACACAGGTCACTCTGATTACTGAACAAAAACCCAAAGATCAGATGTTAAACAGATTTATTTGCTCTCTCTCCTCCTTAAACATGTTTTTAATGTTAGTTATAATTCAGAATTGGCGACTGAAACACGTAGGACACATAAGAACATCAGGAAATAAAACACCGATAAATATAACCTCAGTAAAAGAAGTCAGCGGGGGTTACTACAGCTGTGTACCGGGGCCTGCGCTTTGTCGGTGGGATTGCTTGCGAGGCGAGCGGGTCTATCCCACGCTTTGCCGTGAGACTGGGACGACATCTCCGAAATCATCGAAACACTTTTGCAAAGAGGCTGTATCTTGACAAACCGACCAGACACATGAAGATTAAACCACTACATTCTCGGCTAAAAAAATATTAAAACGGTATTTGGTAACACACAAACAGGGTTTTTCAAAGCTCAGTTCTGTTAGCTTCCACATGCCGGTTGTGTGCTAGAAACAATGGCCACCAGGCCAAAGCAATGGTTTTGACTCGATCAGCGTTAACCCCGCCCCCTGAGTTTGATGGGTGAGGCTGACAGATAAAATTATTTCATGATGAGAGCCAGGCGTCAGGACTGCCAAAATGAAATAAATAAATATATCATTAAATAATTAATTAAATGTGTCAATAATTAATTAAATGTGTCAATAATTAATTAAAATGTGAAATACATAAATAATTAATTAAATATGTCAATAATTAATTAATTACATATATCATAACTATTTATTTAATTAATTAATTCCAATTTTAATTAATTATTGCCACATTTAATTAATTATTTAATGGTGTATTTAATTAATTCATTATGGCAGTCCTGGCGTTCCATATTCATACAACATGTGTGCTTAAGCCGATCGATGGCTGCAGACTCTGTGGGAACTGAAATCAGCCCGTCATCGATGCAGAAGTGTCTCTCGACAAAGTGTCTTGTGTCTGCTCCAAAGTTCGTCTCGCCTTCCCAGGTGGCTCGTCATAGGTAATAGATGGTTACTACTGGTGACGGGCTATTACCAAAAATATGCACCCAGGCGTGGTCTTCCTGCACTTTGTCACATGAGTAGAAGTAATCAACAACTTTTTATTCATTTTTATTCTTATGAGCACGAGAGAGGGGGGGCAGGTACTAAAGATGAATAGCACAGCAATTAGTTGAATAGACGTTAAAAGAGAAGGTGTTTCAACAGCTGTTGTCTACACCCTTGACACAGGAGAACAGAAGACTTCACCACCAGGACCTCCCCACCAACTGGGTGTCACCAACTTTCTCACAACACCTAACTGTGACCTACACAGATAACCAGTGTGCAGCTTTGAAATATAACATCCAGAGTCTATGTGACAAATGGCTAAACAAGTGCCATCATAGCAGGGAGAAGGGTGAACATGGTAACATAGAAGATGCTCTCCCAGGCCTATTACTGCCTTCTGGTCATAATGTCCACTCTCTTTCAGTGACCTCTCACCTTTAATATCCTATGACCTTCATTGACCTCTGACTTTCAGTGACCTCTGACCTCCTGTTGCAGGTGTGTGTGTGCTGCTGCTGTCTGCACTGACTGTTTGTGCAGGTGAGTAGATGAAGTGCACCATGGTCCAGGGCCCTATTTCAGGAAGCCGGTTTAGTGCAAACTCTGAGTAAGTACACCCTGAGTTAACGAAAACTCTGGGTTTTCGGTTTCACAAAGCGAGTTCAGATTAATTCTGAGTGAGTTACTATGACGACACACTCCGTGAAGCTAACCTGCCCCCTAGCAGGTTTACTTCAACTAACCCTGACGTTCTCCGCCTCTGTGTCGGAAACCTGACTGTAGGAAGTGTCAGACATGGCCTGCCCCGTCCTTGAAGAGCCAGTAGATGTTGAAGCCCAAATTCTCCGCAGAGCTCTCCGCCGGGAGAGAGTGATTAGAGCACGTTTGGACATTTTATCATTTCCTGATGATTTTCTGTGTGAACGTCACCGTTTTTCAGCACAATCTATAATTTATTTGAATAACATCCTCAGGCCTAATATTGCTCATGTGACACATCGCGGACATTCCACAAAATTCCACAAAATTGCAGGTATCAGGATGAACAAAATTTAATTCATGATGTGGTGATACTTGAACTACTACTTAAATTTTACATTTATTTTCAGGGTTCCCAGGCGTGATTGGCTGTATAGATGCACTCACATTCCAATCATTGCTCCTTCAGTAAATGAAGGAGACTATGTGAACAGGAAGTCTTTCCACAGCATTAATGTGCAGGTACATAGTTCCCTGTAGCATTTCAAACTAACAAATTATTTCATTATAGTAATGGATGCTAATTTGTGTTCTCTGCACTGTGAAGATCATATGTGATGCTGCCAACATTATCACAAATGTGGAAGCCAAGTGGCCAGGCTCTGTGAGTGGTGGTGGTGGAGGACCCCCACCTGTTTTTCGGGCCTCCGCTTTTTTTCTGTTGGCTATAACGGGTCACATTTGAGCATACAGAGTAAGCAAATATGTACTTGTAATGTGCTCAGATAATTTCAATAAGTGCTTACAGAAAGAAAATTAATGTAGCCTCTAACTGCAATTGATTTACATCGGACAAACAGATCAAGCACTATGGCTCATAATACAATTACACCTTACCTGTTTGGACTATATTTTTATATTTCATTTTTACTTGCTGCCAGGAACGTTTGGGGCCTGTTGGGTTGCACCTGCGCTCACATCACATCACAAAATAAAATGTATGAAATAAAAAATAAAATAAAATATAATAAAATAACGTGTTAAATGGGTGGAAATCCCTCGATCAATGTTTAAATTAACACTCACGCATTGACTCTGTCGGCTTTGTTTTGCCATGCATGCTCCCTTTCTTTTATTCAGGAATTAGAAAAAAACATCAAATCACTAGAAGAAGCCTACGCGTCCCACCAAGATCAGGAAACATTGAACAAAATACGCAAAACAAAACTAGAATTAAATGAGATAATTGATAAAAAAACAAAATTATTAGTACAAAGACTACGCCTACAAAATTATGAACATGGTAATAAATCCGGTCAATTTCTAGCAAACCAGCTAAAAATAAATAAAGAAAAAACAACTATATGTGCTGTTCAAGATTCATCTGGGAACACAATATATGATCCGATACAAATAAACAACATTTTCAGGGATTTCTATAAAACGTTGTATTCACCACAAATAAACCCATCTAAAAAAGAAATTGATCAGTTTTTGGACAACATAACTCTTCCAAAATTATTGGACACTCAAGCAATGGCACTGGATTCACCACTGACACCAGGTGAACTCCAGGAAGCCCTGATAAGTATGCACAATAATAAGGCTCCAGGTCCAGATGGCTTTCCTGCAGAATTCTACAAAGAATTCTGGTCGATTCTAGCACCAGTTTTCTACAGAACGTTGTTGGAAATTAAAGAAAAGGGCAGACTTCCATCAAATATGAATTCTGCAAACATTAATCTCCTGCTAAAACCAGGCAAAGACCCTGTATATCCCTCAAGCTATCGTCCAATATCCCTTATAAATGTAGACCTTAAAATAACCTGCAAAGCTCTCTCAAAGAGACTGGAGAAAATAACCCCCCTCTTAATTCATCCTGACCAAACTGGTTTCATAAAAGGTAGGCACTCATCAACAAATACACGTAGATTACTTAATTTGATAGACTACTCATACAGTAAAAACCTAGAAACTACAATATTCTCTTTAGACGCAGAAAAAGCATTTGACAGAGTTAACTGGAAATTTCTATTTGCAACTTTACACAAATTTGGTTTTGGATCCTCTTTCATAAACTGGTTAAAAATATTATATAATTCCCCAACAGCTTGTGTTAGAACAAATGACCAGACATCCTCCAGCTTCTGTCTCTTGAGGGGCACCAGGCAGGGATGCCCACTCTCCCCTTCACTATTTGCAATTTTTATTGAACCACTAGCAGCAGCAATTAGACAGAATTCAGTAATTAAGGGCATAAAATGCAAGAACGTGGAACATAAAATCAGCCTTTATGCGGATGATGTGTTACTCTTTCTCCAAAATTCACAAACCAATATCTCTGGGGTGATTGAATTGATAAACTCTTTTGCAAGAATATAAGATTACTCAATTAACTGGTCAAAATCTACAGTCCTACCGATTAATTGCTCCTTCCATAATTCCTCTTCTACACCACTGCAATCGGGAAATATAAAATATTTAGGTATTAATGTTTCTCCCAAGCTTGCAGATCTAACTAAATTAAACCATATCCCACTTTTAAAGAAGGTAGAAGATGATCTGGCTAGATGGAAATGTCTACCCATATCACTCATGGGAAGGGTTGCCGCTATAAAAATGATGGTCTTACCAAAAATTAATTATTTATTCTCAATGATCCCAACTAAACCGCCACAAGATTGGTTCAGATCTCTAGATTCATGTATGTCCAAATTCCTTTGGAAAAATAAACCCCCACGTATAAGCTTAAAAACACTACAAAAGACCAAAGATAAAGGAGGACTAGAACTGCCTAACTTTCAGCACTACTTCTTAGCCAACAGGCTTCAGTTTATCTCAGGATGGCTAAAACACACCCTCTTAGATGAACCTTGGCTAGATGTAGAACAAGCACTCTGCAATAATCTAGAGATCTCAGACCTACCATTTATCAGCTCAAACATCCAACGACATGAATGCTTTAAAAGCATCAACATCAGCTCTTCTCTGACAGCATGGTGGGAGTTTCTAAAATTGACGGCGTCTTCATTAATCCCATGCAAACGTACACCTATCTGGAACAACCCTGACATATTACAAAACAATAATATGATAAACTTTTCAGATTGGAGTGATAAAGGAATCAAATATTTAGAACATATACTAGAAGGAACAGAATTTATTTCATTTGACGGACTAGTTACACAATATGGGATCAACAAGAAAAGATTTTTAGAATATCAACAAATTAAATCCATAGTAAAAAAGAAATTTAAACCGGGTCAAGTTGAACTACAAACACCACCAAGTGTGGTTCAATTTCTTACTCTTAAACCCCCCAAATTACTATCCAAAATATACAGAATGCTTTCTAAAACAGATGAATCAATATCACTTCCTATTGCAAAATGGGAAGTGGATTTATCAGTTAACTTAGACCTAAACTTCTGGTCTCAGATTTGCTTAAAAACCTTTCATCTAATTAGAAATCCCAGTCTTCAATTAATTCAATACAAAATATTACATAGAGTGCACTATACAGGTCATCGGATGTTCAAGATGGGCTTTACGTCTACCAACAACTGCTCACACTGCCAAACCAATTCACCGGACAATTATATCCACGCTCTTTGGTTCTGTCCACCAGTTCAGAAGTTTTGGCGCGAGATATGTGAAGACTTATCAAAGTGTCTGAAATGTAACATTCCAACTTCCCCCTTAGTGTGTTTGTTGGGCAGCTTAGATAATGTCACTTCAGAAAAGAATATCGCCCATATGGTTTTCACTGCCCTATGCATAGCCAAGAAAACAGTCCTCATGAACTGGAAAAATAAAAATAATCTTAATTCTAACCAATATAGAAATTATCTATTAGATTACATTAGTCTTGATACAGCCTCTGCCACCACATCAGATCAATTGCTCTGGGCTCCTTTGATCAGCTCCATCACCTAGTGGGGGTGGGGGGTCATAGTTTGGTCCCGCCTTCACTGTTGTGATTGGTGTGGGGGTAGGGACAGGCTTAGGGCGTCGGGGGGTTCCCCGGAGGCATCTTCCTTGGGGGGCTCAACCCGGGGTAGCGGTCATGTCCGGTTAGGGGCTCTGTTGGCTCTCCGGTGACTGTTTCCTCGTGGCTGCGTGCAGCGGGGCTAGGGGAGGGTCTGTGCTGACGGACGTGGGTTACTGACCTGGTAGCCTGGCTGCCCCTGGGTGGGTCCGGGATGGGCGTGAGGTTCTGGGGGCGCTCCGTCTCTGGGCTGGGACCCGGACCGGGCCTCGGGGGCTTAGGTCCTGGTTGGTGTGTTGCCGGGGTTGTGGGCGGGTGGGTGCATGGGGGCCCAGCCCTGGAGCAGGGTGCCGCCGGTGCGTCGAGCCACCTGGGGGGCTCTTCAACTGGTGGGGGAGATTGTCACATCTTGCAGGAGCTTTCCTCTCCTCAGGAGCTGCCTCTGCAGGAGGGGGAGATACAGGAGAGGTGGAGGAAGATCTCAGCCTGGGTGTTTATTGTCTTATGTAGTCTGGAAGATGAGTGGATGGTGGGGTGGGTGCAGTTTTCTCTGTGGTGGGGTTGGGTGGACTGTCCCGGGCTCTGTGGGGCCGGGCGGCGCTGCTGCACTGGGCCCGGTCTGGATGGGCCTGGGCCCCCTTTCCCTGGCGGGTCGCGGAGTATGGGGGTGCCTACTGGGGTCAGCGGGGGAGCTGGCCCCAGGGAGGGGTCACTTGCCCCTCCCTTCCTTCCCTCCCCATCTCCAGCTGCCTCCCTCTTCCCGCTCCACCACAACCACCCACACATGCAGGGCCTTGGAGTAGGGGTATGTCACCAGGGTGCAGAGGAGGCTACCCCCCCCCCCCCCCTCTGTCCCCTTCTGGCTGCCTCTGCCTCAATTTTATCCCACAACTTAGACATTCACATTACTCACACTCTCATTACACATACATATAGGATCTTGGGGGTGGGCACGATACACGGAGTCCAAAGTACCATCAGGGTGTACACCCCACCCCTGGCATCGTTGCCCACCTCTCAATTTTAAATACACGTAGACATTGAGGGCTAGCAGGAGGGACCATGCGCTTACCTGCTGCTCTCTGGCAGGTAGCTCCAAGCCCTCCTGGGTTTTAAATGCACCTTAGAACACAGATGCATCAACATTACAATGAGCGGGTGGAGGGAGGTTCGGAGTCTTCTCTCACCCCCGTTCTCTGCGACCTGCTGGAGCAGGGGGGCTAGGACTAGGAGGAGGAGTTGGCCG
Source organism: Aulonocara stuartgranti (assembly GCF_965226115.1). NCBI lineage: Eukaryota > Metazoa > Chordata > Actinopteri > Cichliformes > Cichlidae > Aulonocara > Aulonocara stuartgranti. Next base: position 74,866,572 of record NC_138941.1, on the reverse strand, counting down.
TCCGACTGCGGTCTGGAGTGTGGAGCCTTCCTGCTGCTGCGGAGTCGGGGCGGTCTGCCTCCCCCCACCGCAGGGAAAAGGGAAACACCACCTGGGTCTGGGTGCAGTTCCCCCCTCCAGGGGCGGGGGCACCTAGATCCGGTTTGTAGAGTACGCTTGGGGAGTGTGATCGTGTGTACAACGTCTCTTTATGTCTGTCTCCACGTTGGTTGAGTGTGGAGTAAGTGCATATGAGAGCATGAGGGTGGGAATGGATGTTTGTATCTGTGTGTGCCTGTATGTCTGTGTCTATATGTCAGGTTGGGTGTCAGGCGCCACCTCTCTGGGGACATCTCAGGCCCTCCAAGGTTTGGAGGCCTATCTCCCCCTACCACCACTTCCCCTGCCAGTGGCGGACCCCCTCAGACATCGGTGCGTTGGTGGTTCTTTGTGTCCGGGGATGGGCGCCCAGGTACACACCGGCTCACTCCTTGGCGGCCGCTTATCGGGGCCTGGAGCCTGGGGCTCGCTCGGGCCACTTCGGAGGTGGGGTGCCCCCGGCCTCTTGGCCTGGGGCTCGGTCACTCAGGCGCAGCTGGCTGCCGGCGGAGCTCACGGGCGCGTCACTGCAACTCCCCCTGGCTTCTGCTCCGCGGCTGCTGAGTGAGCCCTCATCTGGGACTCTCCTCAGCTCTTTCCGGGACAGTGGCGCGGCTGCCCCTCTGTTGGTCTTCCTTGGTCTCTTGTGTTCTGGGGGCCTCTGGATGTCTGGAGTTTTGATCTCCTCCACACCTGCTTCACGCCCTGGAGGACGGGGCTGTGGCCCCCCCACACCCTCTAGCAGATTATTACATGAAGGAACCTTTTAAAAAAACAAAAAACAAGCGCGTCCATGCTCACAGGTGTACACACGGGTGATCACACCCACAAACTACACCCTTTTTGGCTCCTACCTCAAAGCACACTGTGTTCTGTTGATCTTATGTGCTGCACAATAATGTTTAACATTTAGTATTTACTGTCATATTCCCATATATCATTGTGATGTTGTTTATTCTATTACTCTTGTTCTCTTCTGCTTGCTTTCTTTTTTCTTTCTCAGCAGGTGATCCAGGTGATTGATATATGCATTTTTTTTTCTCTGCCCGTTCTGTTGGTTTTTGTCTTTTGCCCTTCTCCCCCGTCCCTCTTCTCAGCTGTTTCTCTTTCCCTCTTTCTTTCTCCCCTTCTTTCCCCCAGTCAAGTCTGTCCCGTATTCAGTAGGTGAAAATAAAATAAACAATAAAAGGTGAATCAAATGGACCATTACGGCAAGGCTGGGATGGTCAGTTTGGTAAAGTAAATCCGTTGGGCATCTTTCTTTGCCTTTAGACAACAATTCTGATGGCAAAAGAGCCAAACGGGACAGGCCAAAAAAAAAACAAAAAAAAAAACATTATCACAAATGTGGAAGCCAAGTGGCCAGGCTCTGTGAGTGGTGGTGGTGGAGGACCCCCACCTGTTTTTCGGGCCTCCGCTTTTTTTCTGTTGGCTATAACGGGTCACATTTGAGCATACAGAGTAAGCAAATATGTACTTGTAATGTGCTCAGATAATTTCAATAAGTGCTTACAGAGGGGAAATTAATGTAGCCTCTAACTGCAATTGATTTACATCGGACAAACAGACCAAGCACTATGGCTCATAATACAATTACACCTTACCTGTTTGGACTATATTTTTATATTTCATTTTTACTTGCTGCCAGGAACGTTTGGGGCCTGTTGGGTTGCACCTGCGCTCACATCACATCACAAAATAAAATCTATGAAATAAAAAATAAAATAAAATATAATAAAATAACGTGTTAAATGGGTGGAAATCCCTAGATCAATGTTTAAATTAACACTCACGCATTGACTCTGTCGGCTTTGTTTTGCCATGCATGCTCCCTTTCTTTTGCAGCTGAGGCTGTGTTACTTTTTTTCTGCAAAATTTGCATGTTATCAGCATATGCTGCCATCAGAATTTCGGCCTCAAGCGCTGTAAAATACATTGACCGCGCCTTCTTTCCCTGCGTCTCCATGGTGACTCGCTTAATCTGTGCTCCACTAATCAGGGCTTTATGTATCCTCGTGCGCGCGCTTAACTTGGGGTTAAAGCAACTCCGCGTTGATTGAACTAATTGTTATCAGCCTTTCTGAAACCGAATATTCCGAGTTGGACAGTTCGGGGTTACTCAACCCTGAGTATCGTTTTTCACTCTGAGTTTTCTAAACCGGCTTCCTGAAATAGGGCCCAGGTATAGGTGGAGTTGTCTCCATCTGTGGGCTGTTTCAGGGTCAGACTGAGGTCTCCAGTTTTCAGCAGGTCTTCATTCATCTTCGTTCGGTCTCTGTAACGCTGGTGCTGTTCTTCAGGCTGGTCAGAGCAGTTCTCATGTTTCTGTCACACTGAATCTGCAGTAATGCATCATATTCTATAAAATCATATGTTTGTAGTGGCTGTCCTGTGAGGACCACGTCTCTCTAAACAAACAGCTGTTAATGAGCTCACAAACACAGGCCTACAGCTGGATTTGAAAAAGTCCATTCAATAGAAAATCAACAGTCACAGCTGGATTCAAAGGCTTGAGCTCTGTGTGACATGGTTACCTGTCAGCATCTACAGGGGGATTCAAATATGAAGGAAACATGAAGGTGGTGCATTAGAAAAACTGCTGCTTTCAAGCAGAGCAACAAACTGTTTGAACTGATCCAACTTTATTAACACAGACAAAGATTTGTGCATCAGCTGCTGTTTGCTGCTATAGATATAATCCAGCTGATGTGGAGAACTACATGTGACTCTGTGATGCAGCCATGAATCTGACTGATTTCTTTCCATTTTCAAAGGTTGATGCATCAGTTAAAGTCCTTAAAAAGCTCAGAAATAAAGAGAAAGGTTGGTTACAGCAAAGAGAGGCACTGGCAGCATTTAAGACACCAAACAAGAGAAACAGATCAGAGAACATCAGACTGAATAAGTGGAATAAAGTGAAACAGAACTAACGCTCCCTAAGAATGGAGCTGTCAGAGGAAGAGAGCAGCAAACTGAAAGTCTCTGTTAGCTGCAGAGCTCTGAAACTTCACACAGCTTTGGATGATAACATGGAGAAAGGATGTGGAGATGTTCACACTTCTGCTAGAAATCATCTTCTAGTTATTGTGACTCAGATATGACTGATCATAGATGAGGACCAAAGAAGGTTTTTACTGAGATTTGAGCTGACTTAGCTTAGCCTGTGTTTTAGCCACATGCTAAACAAACACATGTTCAGAAACTAGAAGATGTGACCTTTCAGATGAAGTCTCACACATGAACTTTACTCCTACAGTTCATCTGCTGAAGCTTTTACATTTGGGAGGAAATCAAATAAAAACCAAAACAGCCACAAACATCAGACATGCTAACACTGTGACATTATTGGATGGAGCCACTGAGACTGAACCACCATCATGAGTCTGACCTCTGACCTTTGACCTGGATCTACAGCACTGACCTCTGACTTTCAGCTCCACTTGTTTCTCCATCAGGATGTTTCCCTCCCTGCTGTAGGCAGTGCAGGTGTAGGTGGAGTTGTCTCCATCTGTGGGCTGTTTCAGGGTCAGACTGAGGTCTCCAGGTTCCAGCAAGTTTCTCTTCATCTTTGTTCGGTTCTTGTATTTATCGTCCTGTTCTTCAGGCTGGTCAGAGCCGTTCTCATACATGTGGACCTTCCTGTTGTTTGCATCCTTCCACTCCACTTTAGCATCTTTAGGCAGGCAAACTGTGGTTTTGCAGATCAGCTGGACAGACTCCACCCCTGAATCCACCTCCACCCAGGGGACTGAGAGGACAACAAAGCACAGCATGAGCTGTAGTGAAGGTTACTAATGTTCTCCTCATGACCTGTTACAGAGGACTTATTTCTGGTTTGAGCTCAGTGTAGACCACAACATTTTACTACAAAAACTAAAACACACCATACTTATAAAAGGAAATTCACTGCAGTGGTTTGAATCAAATCTATCTAATTGATTCCATTTTGTTCATGTAAATGAGGAATTTCCTTGACAAATAAATATTAGGCAGGGATTTACATCGAGTTCTGTGTTGTAACTAAAGATTATGGAGGGGGGGGGGGGGGGGGGGGTGTCCTGTTTTGTCCACAATGTCTATCTTGTCCTTACATTTGTCTCTTATATATAACACATCTATATATACACTGTCAAAGATACTTGAGTGTCTTTGAGTGAAGATTTAAGGTGATAGGAAATATAAATAGCTGCAACTTGAATCTTTACTGAAGCTCAGTATTTGACAAAGAGTTCACTCACATGAATTTCCCTCACACGCGCTGTACCAGTGTACCTGCACATGTGATGTGACAATAGAAGTGATTTGATTTGAGAGTTCAAACTCACTGCTGTAATAACTAATAATGATTAATATAATAACTATAATATTGGCCAGCTCATATTTACACTGATTAGTCTCATGAACAACATTAACTATTTGTTATTTACTAGCTAATCTTAAATGACTGTTCAGTACAGAAGTGAAGCCCAACAATCATGTTTTACAGTCCTGTGGTCTCAGCCTCAGATACAAAATATGTTCTCCTTCATTTCTGTCAACCACACGTTTCCAGCTATCATGGTTGCTAGGCAACCTGGCCAGTGCGACGGCTAGACCCCCATTTCACAAGCCTCACACTTCCGGCCTTAGCGGTCTTTAAGTACGCGGCCCTTGAGGACCGTTGAGGCTCCGTACTTTAAGGCTGCAGACCCTGAATTGGGATACAGCCAATATAGCGCTCCCCAGTGGCTGTGTAACAGAGTCATAAATAACATTGTTATAATTACACAAAATGTGTTCTAAACCCCCAAACTTCTCCTTTTATACCTGACTTTTAGGACCTCCAAGCCTGTAGTTGTGTTCATTATCAGTTAGAGCCCCTCCTCATTCTTTTCTTCTTCTTTGGTGCAATACTATAAATACAGTGTACCCCTTTTGCCTCTCCCCTTTTTCTACAATTCCCCTGTGGGAGAGGTGGGTGTCATTTCTTTCCAGCACCTTAAAGCACACATAATTCATATTTAACCACCCTGATGTTTATGATTGCGATTTTAGTTCAGTTATTGTCATTATTGAGCCTGTTTTTGTAAGATGTTATAAGTGTGTAGTATGTGTGTCATAAATGTGTTTTAGGCGCCATAAATGATAGCATGAATATGTATTCCTTGCTAGCTTGGGAGCTGTGGTGGGTTGAGCTAATCCTCTTCCCCACTGTCTGTATTTGGTCGTAGGAGCTGGAGTGGGCAAATTATTTACTTGGAGGTCTTTCTTTCTTTTACCTTTTTTATCAGGTATGTCAGATTTCATGTTGCTTTTGTTTTATCTTATGTCAAATATGTTACGTGTAAATGCATATTTTATGTTTAATGTAAAAATAAATGCCAGCCTTTTTCTACAATTCCCCTGTGGGAGAGGAGCTGGAGTGGGCAAATTATTTACTTGGAGGTCTTTCTTTCTTTTACCTTTTTTATCAGACACAACGCAGAATCACACCGGTTACAGCTGCAGCCAGGTGCTCTTGATTAAATCAGGTACCGAAGCAGTTAAGTTCTAAATGAATCTTTGGACGTCACTGATCACGTGACTTTGGTCAAACGAATCAAGCTTCGACACCGCGACGGAGCGGTGTCGAAGCTTTAAGCGAGCTAACACCAGCTTTTAGTGTCCAGGTGTGGAGTGTACCTTCTTTTTCATGTCTTTATGAGAATTAACTGTGAGTTTGCTTTGTTTCCTGCTTTAACAGTTTGTCTTTATGAACTTTACTGTTTGTTCAGCTCATGTTTGATTTTTTCATACAATAAAGTACCGTAAGTATTTTATGCAAATTTCTGCTTTTACAGAGTAATTCCAGCACAAATTTAAGTAGGTATGATGGTTTGCCATTTAACTAGTTGTAGCTAGTAGCTCATATTCATAAAGCCAGGGAGGTTTGTCACTTAATTTTACAAAAATGATGTATGCTAAGTGAAGTATGCTTGTAGGTCACAATCACAAAGGTAGGGTGGTTTGGCGCTGAGTATTTTTCTAGCTAATATTCATGAAGGTACGACGCGTCGTCACGTAATATCGTGTTGTGCGCATGCGCAGAAGCAACGGATAGGATGGTTTGGCAGGTAGGATGGATTCCCAGAACACCTACTTACAAAACCGTCGTCTTGCTATTATAGCCAGCCCGTTGTAACTCGGCCGAGTGTGTCCGCCATTTCCTGTTTCTGTATGTGTGGTCCAGTGAGTCCAGGAATCGGGCTTAAAACGGAATGCGTCCTAAACTCGGCCGCTGTTCCACAGTAACTGCTGTCAGATTAACTGATACAGTACTTGGTTAGCTTAGCTAGCAGAGCAGCTAGCAGTTACAGTATGAGCTCTCTGTGAGCAGTCAGCTTGGGCATTGTTACTAAAATAAAGCTGCTCTCTGCAATTTCTACAGCGATGTTTCACCTGCTGCTTTGTAGGACTACAGTAATTGGGGGGATTTGGAGTCTGAAAGCAACTCTCTGAGGCACTTTTTGTAGTGAACTGATGAAAGCTGTGTCTCAGATGGAGTTGATGTTAGTCCAACACATCAGACATGACCTCTGCATCACCTAGTTGATGTGCACATGAATGATTTGTTTCCTCTGTAGGTGAGGGTAGAAAGTGTGTGTGAGCTGATGTGGATTTGAATTGAGCAGCATGGATCAGTGTGAGGACAGAGAGGAGGGAGTCCCTCCCTCTAAAAGAGCCAGAGAGAGCCAGACCAATGCTCAGAGGTGAGATGACCATCTCTAACTGTCCATGACTCTTCTACATGTCACAGCTCAACACTCACATCACTGCTCCATCATCATTCACAGTAACCAACTTGGACCTCCACCCAGTGACGAGTCAAAGGACATGGGTGATGAGTTTAAAGAAGACATCTGTCCTCCTGCAGAGAGGTAATTTGTGAATAAATGTTGTTGTCTCAGTGTTTGTTAATAAATCCTCCACGTTTAATGTCAGCTCACCTCTTGTTCACACACATTTCAGTCAGAGTGTAAAGAATGAATGTTGTAGGTACTTCTGCAGTGAAGAGGCTGAGTATCTTTAGGACTCGATCTGCTCAGCAGTGTTCTTAATTTTTCTTTAATTTGTGTATAAACAGCAGTGTCAAGGCTAAAGTTGCATTCAATGAAATATACATGCCTACTAGATGTCACTGCTAATTCTGTTTAATATCATGTTTTGTAGAAGAATCCTTGTTATTTATGTTTGTATCTTATTCTACTAAGAGGCAAAGTGTTTTTCTTGAACAAATATTTTTTTCCTATAATAAAAATTAAAAATGATTAAAAAAGTGACTAATTTAATAAACAAGTTGTTACACAAACAAGCCTTACTTTTCTCCTTATTCATTTATTGAAGTACCACAAAAATCCAGATGTATTTTGACAAAACGAACAGTAAAAAGAAAAAAAAGAAAAGTCAGTCCTTATAAATGATCCAGTGAATCATGTCCACGTGTTTTACAGACCAAAGACAGAGGAGGCAGTGGGAGTGCAGCTGCTTGAAATGTTGAACAATCTGGGAGACGAGGAGCTGAAACGTTTCCAGTTTTACCTGCAGACTGACCCTGGCAATGACTTCCCCAAAGTCTTTAAACGCCAACTGGAAAATGCAGACAGACTGAAAACAGTTACACTGGTGCTGCAGACGTATGCGGGCAATGAGATGGAGGTGGCGAGCTCGATTTTAAAGAGGATGAATGAAGGTCAGACTACGCAGTATGCAGATACAACATTATCACAATTAATTTTGTGATATGTATTAAACTGAGGCTGTTTTAGTCTAAATGAATATCAATGGTACTAAAAGTAGCTGTAGCTAATACTACATCTGTGGGATGATTATGGGTAAATTTTTTTTCTCTAATGATTAAAATTTTGTGAAGAAGTTCATGAAGTCATTACTAGCTAACGTTAAAGGGATGGTTGGCTCAACAGAGCTCTGACTTTTTGTCAGCCTGGCTACAGAGCTGAAGAGAAACCTGGGGTTCTTATTTTCTTCAATCAGTGACGAATAGTAAGATGTTCTGGCTTTGCGGAGGGCTTTCTTATAAAGCAACCAACTATTTTTCCAGGCTAAATTATGATCTTCTAAATTTGTGACACGCTGTTTCATCTCTGGCTTATTAGATTTCATCCCGCTTTAAGGTGCAGGTGAAATCTACTCCCCACTGCTGTGTAATCAGTTATTGTATTAGGCTTTGTTATAAGGGAATGATCAGACGAGTGTTTTCAGTAAACACTGTTAGATGTTCAGTTTCTATTCCATATGTTAAAACTAAATCTGTGAGGGTTCTTTTACACACTGAGAGAAGCCAATTCAGTCTATTAACTAATTAAATGCTGTGTTTAGGCTGTCATTTTTAGCATCTTCATGGATGTTAATATAAATGAATGACCTTGTTCAATAAAATATTTAAGTATTTTCTATATCTAGAATTGTATGTTTCTAACCTTTGTGACATGTCATTTTCATGCTAATTGAAGATGGTTCAATGAAAGGTCCAATTTGATTTGTGTTCAAATTACCCAAATATCTCCTGAGATTTTAACGAAAGTTATTAAGATGGAAATGCATGATTATATAAATAATGGTTGACACTGTAAAAACCATAATAGACTAATCATCCTTCTTACTGTTTTTAATTCAGAGGCTCTTCAAAAGTGTCATCGTCATCTTAAATTCAAGTCTAATCTGAAGAAGAAGTTCCAGTGTGTGTTTGAGGGGATCGCTAAAGCAGGAAGCCCAACCCTCCTGAATCAGATCTACACAGAGCTCTACATCACAGAGGGAGGGACTGCAGAGGTCAATGATGAACATGAGGTCAGACAGATTGAAACAGCATCCAGGAAACCAGACAGACCAGAAACAAGAATCAGACAAGAGGACATCTTTAAAGCCTCACCTAAAAGGGATGAACCAATCAGAACAGTGCTGACAAAGGGAGTGGGTGGCATTGGGAAAACAGTCTTAACACAGAAATACACCCTGGACTGGGCTGAAGACAAAGCCAACCAGGACATCCAGTTCATATTTCCATTCACTTTCAGAGAGCTGAATGTGCTGGAAGAGGAAAAGTTCAGCTTGGTGGGACTTGTTCATCGCTTCTTTACTGAAACCAAAGAAGCAGGAATCTCCAGGTTTGAAGACTTCCAGGTTGTGTTCATCTTTGATGGTCTGGATGAGTGTCGACTTCCTCTGGACTTCCACAAAACTACAATCCTAACTGACCCCAGAGAGTACACCTCAGTGGATGCGCTGCTGATAAACCTCATCAGGGGGAAACTGCTTCCCTCTGCTCGCCTCTGGATAACCACACGACCTGCAGCAGCCAATCAGATCCCACCTGACTGTGTTGGCATGGTGACAGAGATCAGAGGGTTCACAGACCCACAGAAGGAGGAGTACTTCAGGAAGAGGTTCAGAGATGAGGAGCAGGCCAGCAGGATCATCTCCCACATCAAGACATCACGAAGCCTCCACATCATGTGCCACATCCCAGTCTTCTGCTGGATCACTGCTACAGTTCTGGAGGATGTGCTGGAAACCAGAGAGGGAGGACAGCTGCCCAAGACCCTGACTGAGATGTACATCCACTTCCTGGTGGTTCAGGCCAAAGTGAAAAAGGTCAAGTATGATGGAGGAGCTGAGACAGATCCACACTGGAGTCCAGAGAGCAGGAAGATGATGGAGTCTCTGGGAAAACTGGCTTTTGATCATCTGCAGAAAGGAAACCTGATCTTCTATGAATCAGACCTGACAGAGTGTGGCATCGATATCAGAGCAGCCTCAGTGTACTCAGGAGTGTTCACACAGATCTTTAAAGAGGAGAGAGGACTGTACCAGGACAAGGTGTTCTGCTTCATCCATCTGAGTGTTCAGGAGTTTCTGGCTGCTCTTCATGTCCAGACCATCATCAACTCTGGACTCAATCTGCTGGAAGACCAAGAAATGAACTCAAAGAAGTCTGAAACTAAAGAATCTGCAGAGAAACACTTCTACCAGAGTGCTGTGAACATGGCCTTACGGAGTCCAAATGGACACCTGGACTTGTTCCTCCGCTTCCTCCTGGGTCTTTCACTGCAGACCAATCGGGCTCTCCTGCGAGGCCTGCTGACACAGACAGGAGGTAGCTCGCAGACCAATCGGGAAACAGTCGAGTACATCAAGGAGAAGCTCAGTGAGAATCTGTCTGCAGAGAAAAGCATCAATCTGTTCCACTGTCTGAATGAACTGAATGATCACTCTCTAGTGGAGCAGGTCCAACAGTCCCTGAGATCAGGAAGTCTCTCCACAGATGAACTGTCTCCTGCTCAGTGGTCAGCTCTGGCCTTCATTTTACTGTCATCAGGAGAAGATGTGGATGTGTTTGACCTGAAGAAATACTCTGCTTCAGAGGAGGCTCTTCTGGAGCTGCTGCCAGTGGTCAAAGCCTCCAACAAAGCCATGTAAGTAAATTTGTGATCAGGCTTTTGTTTTGTTTTTTTAATATTTATTCTAGCAACAATTGCAATTTGTTAATTGCACAATTGTGTAAGTAACAAAAACTGTGATGGGTGCTTGTCCATTAACAAAACATTAACAAATTCCAAAGCGGCAGACGGTATCGGTGTTGCCAACTCCTCAGTAAGGAAACTTGCTAAGTTGCTAAATAACGTCATCTCCTAATTTGCGCAATTGGTCATGCTTATGTAATTGTAACCTGTTTTAGGAGTTAGAAATAACATTGCGGAAGAGTAAAAAACACCCTAAATGCATTTGGAATACATTTAGAACTACAAATTAAATTCTTTTAGCAATTGTTTTGTTTAATGTCACATTTCCACCCCATCTCCCTTACCCGGTCTTGGTGCTGGCAGAAGCTGCCTCTACTAAACATATCATGCATTATGTATACAGTGTGCTGCTCAGTAAAATGTATTATTTACGATTACTTTTGCATTTGTTGTTGTTGTTGTTTTTTGTTTTTTTTTCTTCAACAGGTGGTCAAGCAGATTTTCAGTCTATCCCTCTTCACCTCCATTTTTCTCTACCTCTCCTTCTCGAGTATAGCAAAATATTCAATTGGGAAAGTCTGGGCATTTTTGTTTTGTGGGGGGTTTTTTTTTTGGTTTTTTTTTGGGGGGGGGGGGGGGGGGGTGTGAAGGCATGTTTGCCTTCAGACAACAATTGTGATTGCTGCAGTGCCGGACAGACAATAAGTACATACTTCCTTCCTTCCAGCTTAAATTTAGAGATTTTTAGTTAACAATGACTTGTAGTGCCCCTGCAAGATGTGTTTTTCTTGTCTTTGTTTAATAAATGTCACAGATTTCATGCTGCTTTATTTTGTAGGCTAAGTGTCTGTGAGTTGTCAAAGACAGGCTGTGAAGCGCTGAAGTCAGTACTCAGCTTAAAGTCCTCTAGTCTGAGAGAGCTGGACCTGAGTATCAACAGCTTGGATGATTCAGGTGTGAAGCTTCTGTCCGCAGCCTTGAGGAGTACAAGTTGTAAACTGAATGCTCTGAGGTCAGTATATTCAGTTTTAGTTGGTTTTTTTTTGTATATTTCCCTTGTTCAGCTGACAAATTAATCAGTTAAAAATGTAGGTCATAATGAGAAATACTAATACACACTTATTTCTAAGTGAAACTGTCACATTTCTAACCTCTTTAATCCCAGGCAATAAGGATTCTTTAAAATACAGTGCTAAATGTAGCAGCTTCTTACTACACACTAGGGCAGGGCGATATGGCCAAAAAAATATATCACGATATACATTTGAAAATTTGCAATAACGATATAACTGACAATATAATTTCTGTGAGACAAAACTTTACTAGCGCAGAAAACCCCCATCCATTTATTTTCACTTAAACAAGCAGCTGTTTTTATTTCATTAAAGCTATATAAAAATTTAACAGTGCAAATGCAAATTACAAATAAAAAAAAAGCCAAATATGTATTTTTCGGACCATAAGGTGCACGGGATTATAAGGCACATTAAGCGAAACAAAGCAGTCAGATAAATCAAACTTTATTCAACTCATTCTTCTTGCTTCCTCCACTTCCATACTATTGATTCATTAATGCTGTATTCTATCACAGCTCTGCTCTATTCCTATGTTATTGCAGTATAATGACTAACCTCGTATTGTGGATGGATTATCTCAGTTGTTGTCCTGACTGAAGTGTGGTCCGTTTACAGCATCCTGCCATGCGATTGCATTTGTCTCTAATCATCAGGAAGCTTCACGTTAACTTTGAATGAGTGGAAAAGTGTTAGCGTTCATCCTCCAGCTTCACTGTTGATGTTATGCTAACATAGCTGTGTCGCTAGCGATCACATAGCACATCATTATATACCACCTAGCCCAACTTCAGTAACCCTACAAACGTCACTGTAGTTTTCTGTCTTCATTTATGTTGGAAGTGATAGCAGAGCTGTACGTTTGAATTTTTTCAGAAATCTCTCAGTCAGAACATGCTATACCATGTTTAGGAAACTAGCGAGTTAACTTCCGCTAACTTCCTGCTAACTTCTAACTCCGTTAAATGTAATGAATTCTGTTTTCGTTGATGCCTAGATGTTAAACATCACAGTTTCACCTGGTTAAGCAGCAATGCTGATCATTTTATTAAAGATGAAAGAATTTAGACAGTTTTTAACTCTCAGTGATATTCGTTTGACTTCGGGACCTTAAAGGACGGAGTTTAGGACCCAGATTCACGAGCACCTTAGTTCGACAAATACGGTAGTAACGACGGCCCGCTTGCATGTTCTACAAAAAAAAAAAATTGCTCTGTGTATCTGACGGACAAACACCAAACCAGTTAAGTTGCACCTTTTTTTTTTTTTTTTTAAGAAACCAATTCTGGTTCATCCGCTTCACTCAACAATCTGCTTTCCCTATTCTCATTCTCCATTACCGTCGTTCTTTTTCAGTACTGAGCATGCACGTTTTACCCATATTCTATCGCTATATTTCATTGTCTTATCGTTGCCAAGCATTGGACCGGTATTACCGTGAACGGTATAATATGGCGGTCAAAGGAGCTTGCAAAGAAAAGCGTCTGGACTTCTTTAAGTTACTTGAAGACGTTTCACCTCTCATCCGAGAAGCTTCTTCAGTTCTAAGGTCAAATGGTGGAGATTCCCAGATATAAACCTAGTGGGAGTAACCCCCCACATTCCTCGCTGCACTGTGCCCAGACCTCTACATTGGAGAGACCAAACAGCCACTTCACAAGCGCATGGCACAACATAGAAGAGCCACCTCCACAGGACAAGACTCAGCAGTCCATCTGCATCTTAAGGATAAAGGACACTCTTTCGAGGATGCCAATGTTCACATTTTGGACAGAGAGGACAGATGGTTTGAAAGAGGAGTGAAAGAAGCCATCTATGTCCACTGTGAGCGACCATCTTTGAACAGAGGCGGGGTTTACGACACCAACTCTCTGCCATCTATAATCCAGTTTTGAGATCCCTTCCCAGACACCTTAACGCCCACTCACATCCTGGGCCATCTGACCTCAGGAATTCGCATGATAAGGTGGGGCCAGGTTTCACAATGAACCCACCCGAAACTCTGGCTGATTGTGACCCACACCCAGTTTCACACCTTGGCTCAGGCGATTAGAGGATCATCAGGGGGTCCTTTTGTCCCTCTGTGGGGGGTCACTCCCACTAGGTTTATATCTGGGACTCTCCACCATTTGACCTTAGAACTGAAGAAGCTTCTCGGATGAGAGGTGAAACGTCTTCAAGTAACTTAAAGAAGTCCAGACGCTTTTCTTTGCAAGCTCCTTTGACTACGATGACCTGGATGACTGAGAACCTTCACAGGTATAATATGGCCCAGCCCTACTACACACTGATTAGTAAAATGAGTGTTTTATTGTTCATGTTATAATTTTCAGACTGAGTCTCAGTAACCTGTCAGAGAGGAGCTCTGAAACTCTTTCTGCTGGACTACAGAATCTAAACTGCAAACTGATTACTCTGAGGTCAGATCAAGGTTTTTGTTTTTTGTTTTTCTCAGAATTTGAAGTTTATCCATTCATTGTTGCATCTTGTAAGGTTTCTGGAGGTATTCCTTAAAACAACAACAGGATTAAATACTGGCAACAACTCTATACTGACAACACTTTTATACCAGTGTTTGTTTTCTTTCTTTCTTTATTTTTTTTTAAAGCCTGATGGGTTGTAAGTTCTCAAAGGGAAGCTGTGAAGCTCTGTCCTCAGTTCTCAGCTCCCAGTCCTCTAGTCTCAGAGAGCTGGACCTTAGTAATTCTGAACTGCAGGATTCAGGAATGAAGATTCTGTCTGAAGGAATAAAGACTTCACAGTGTACACTGGAAACACTCAGGTAAGATCAACAATGTTATATTTATTTTCGTCAGTGGCCAAAAATAACGAATAATTGCAGCTAATTTGATAAAGGTCATAAATATGTTTTGTATCATTTTGTAACTTCTCACTGCACTACGATTGCACTTTAACAAAGGTGTTGTTTGTGTTCTCAATGATTTTGCAGACTGAGTAGCTGTTTCCTGTCAGAGGGAAGTTGTGAAGCTCTGTCCTCGGCTCTCAGCTCTCAGTCCTCAAGTCTGAAAGAGCTAAACCTGAGTAACAACAACCTGCAGGATTTGGGTGTGAAGCTTCTGTCTGCTGCACTACAGAGTCCACAATGTAACCTTGAAACTCTCAGGTGAGGATTCAAATCTTTCCACAGATGAACATTTAAGTGTGATTTATATTGTTACGCAAAAAGCTAAGTTACCATTTTAGGTAAGGGTTTTTTTCCTTTTTAAATAAATGTAGTAATGTTTGTATTACAAAATGACAAAGTGGGATGGAAAAAAAGAAAGATGAGTTAGGGAGAAAGTTGACAGAAGGAGAGCAAGAGGAAAAAAAACATCTGCTTCAATACCCACTGTATAAAACAAAAAACAGCATAGCAGAGAAACCACAGAAACAACCAACATATCCACAAATTAGGACTGGGAGATGTAAAGAAAATCTGTGTGTGTGTGTGTGTGTGTGTGTGTGTGTGGGTGGAGACTGGATAGCGTAGTGGTTAGACTACACGCCTCCCCCCAGGATCGCAAGTTAGATTCCCGCCTGGGGCACCAGTGTCCTACTTACTGCTGGATATGCAGCACCATATCCTCCTTGTTGTCCTCCATATGGAGTTGTTAACTGCCCTTCCTCCACGGAAGACACAACAATGTTTTCAGTCAGCAGCGCTCCACCTAAACTATACACAGTGCAGGTAGGACACCGCTTTTTCCTCCTGAGTCGCCTGATGGCTTGCCAGAAATAGGTGTAGGTGTGCCAGGCCTGTCCAGCATCCTTCGGCATCCGAACCGGCTCTTACGGCTCACTAAAAAGAGCCGGCTCTTCAGGTTGCTTTAATGAATTTATTATTAACAATAATATAAAATTATGCACACAATGAACCTCTAATGTAAAAAATGTTTAATCATATAAATATTCTTGTATTTATTCAAGCACACAATGTAAAATAAATAAATATATTATAAAGTACAAAAACCAACTATTTACAATTCATCTTTTTACCTTTTAAATTTTCAGCTTTTTTCCTTTCAAACCAATTCAAAACAAAAGAACACACAACACTACAGATCACAACACAATAAAATATCGATTAAAATATGCAAAAGAAAAAATGAACAACCAGATCTCCAATTAACCCTTTAAAGCCGGTCAGAGCGGGCACGCTCTGTTTTGCGTAACTATTTTTAAATCCCAGTAGCTCTGCAACCACGTAAGCTAGCGCAATTTTTTTTGCATATGAAACTGGAGCAGTTGTACTTAGATCTTATGCCATCAGGTTGTCCTAGGTCACAGTTTCCTTCCACATATAGCTTTGCAAAAACTGCATAAAAAGCACTTGCAGCAACAAAAACATAATATTCCAGAAGCACGCTTTGCCGATCCGATCAGCTGTTTGTAGTACTTCCTAGGTCCATCAGCACGAACTATCGCACGTCCGCCATGACCTGCCTGAAACCGGAAGTGACGTCATTTTGCGGAAATGCAGTCTTTTACTATCAGGGCCTAATGAGCCTATACTAGTGTTTTTAAAAGTTATGTTTGACTTTGACTTTCTGTGTCGTTTCTGGGATGCTTAGGACTCATATTGCACTGTTGGAAATAGTTTATTTTGATGCATATGCTGTGGGGGTTGTTGTTGTTTTTTTTGTTTTTTGTTTTTTTTTTTGCAAATTTGCACTATAATATTCATTTTCGCTTTTTCTGCAATATATAAGAATTGGTGTATTTCAAAAATAAAACTATGAAGACACTTAAAGTAAATTTTCTGTGGTAGGAAACTATTTTGTGCAACTTTTTTGTATTTACAGTTTTGAGGGATAAGCCTCTTAAATTTCTCTAACTAGAAATATATATGTTAATAAAAACACAATTTTTTTTTATATAGTTTATTGCACTTTTTTGCAATTTATGTAATTACTATGCACTTAATGCAGACATATTATTAAAACTTGGACTATAATGGTTGTATTGATGTATAGCAACTTGAAATGCTCCCAAAAATGGCACTACAACATGTAAAAATATCATATAAGCTCTGGCGGACTTGGTTCTATGGTAGGTCTTAAAGGGTTAAGGGAAAGGTTGGCATTCAGGAATATCAAGTGCCTTAGCTTTGAGGATCTGATCCGGTTTCTTCTGTCATTCATTATCTGTCCTGTTTTGGAGAAGATTCTCTCTGAGGGGACTAATGTTGCTACAATGCAAAATCTCCATGTCATCACCTGGGTAAGACGTGGATAAGTATAAGCCTTTGTCTCCCACCAGCTCAGTGGATCTGCACTTCTCTGGCAAAGGGGCTCATCAATGTAGGATGTCACTTCCAGTATTCCATCTGCTGAGGGATTCCTTCTGGTAGTGTCTCTACTTGCTCGTTCTTCAAAGAACCTCCAAACAACAGATGCTTGTTGCTCCTTTTGTTCATCCCCTTCTGCCTCTTCTCCCTCTTGGTCCCCTGGCAGTGGAGTTGGTTTGCTGGATCTTGCTGCTGCAGTTATTCTCTGAAGAGCTTCATCCACCGCTCTGGTGTCATTAAAGACTAGCTTCTTGAATCTTGGATCAAGAATGGTGGTTTCAGAGAGAACAGCATTATATTCCATTCTTTTTTCTGTCTATGGATGCACAGAGAGCATCCACCAACTCTTTCACTTTTCCTGTAGTTACTCTGGTTTGGTGTTCAGCTATCACTCTCTGTAGACCCTTGCACAGGATTAACATTTTGGAGGCTGTGACATGGCTGAAAAAGAGTACATAACAAGTTTCAAAATTATGCTTTTTTTTTTTTTTTTTATAAATTCAGCAGTATATTAGTAGGGGTACAATGATACACAAAATTCACGGTTCGGTTCGATAGTTTGGTGTCACGGTTTGATATTTTTTTTGATACAAAAAATGTTCATGCCTTTTTTTTAAATTTGTCATTTATTAAATTTTCACGGCACATTCCGCACCACATCTCTGTGCGTTCATCATTTGTTTTAAGCCAGCTCACCTCCTGCAACCACTTTTCCGAGAATACGCGCTTCTTTTGTGGTTCGGACTCCTTCTAACATTTCTTTGGAGGTGGAGGAACATCACAGTAATTGCTTAAAGGAGCTTCTTCAACATCTTGAAGAGTTCTAAACAAATGTCTGTCCTCCTGAAAATCTTATGTACGCAAACACCGTTGCAACTTCTTATCTTGTGCGCGTTTTTTTTTTTTATTTATTTTGACAGCGAATGCGCACCTGCGGACCACTTATGTGCAGCCCTGGTTATTTAGCTCGTCATATTGCAGCCACAGAAATTCTTTTGTCCATGAAACCATAAAGCTGCACTTTCTTTTTGCCTTATATTCTGATTTGTCATAACTTTTCCGTTTTGTGGTAAGCTTTTCTTTGGCTGTCACTTCTTCACCCTGACCTGTCTTATTTGGCTCAGCAGAACTAAAATATATATGTCCTGCTGCTTTTACACACGCACTCACATAACGCTCAGCGATTCTCTGCGCGACCTCAACCTCTCACATGTTTAAGCTTGCTGCCGGAGATTTCACTTGTCATGTTTGCATAGTAAGCTAACGATTAATAAGACGATGTCAGAGGAATTGGTGCGCAAATTATCATCACTCACCAATCAGTGCTGTCGCTCTCTATACACAGTTCGTGCGATTGCAAAGTGAAAGCAAAAAACAAGCGCAAATTCAAACGCGATTTCAATATGTCACATATTGACAGTGGCTCACCGATGCCAATGACATACTTACCCAGCTACATTTCCGAAAGAATGCAAAAGCATTGACATATATTTTTCCTTCCGACGGGCAGGGCAGAGATAAATGTTGGTAGCCCGACTGGAAAAATTGCTAGCCCCGGGACGTCGGGCTAGCGATTTTGCAAGCCCTGTATGTGATTGAGGAATCACTCATCTTTGGAAAAGAGTTTATTACAGAGAAATGTCTCTTTCCAAAATAAAAGCTATACTATCCGCTTCTTCTGGGCTATATTCTCAGCAGCATATTAAACATATCAGGTCCCCATAAGGAGAATCATGTGCTAACGGCTGTCTAAATGACTCGGGTAAAGTTTGTAGCATGCGTGCTTGTTGTTTTTGTCTGCTTCCACTTGTCTTTGCACTAGGATGATGTCGGCGTAAATGTGCAGTCATATTCGTTGTGGCCACTAGTGCTGTCAGCGTTAATCTCGTTGAAATGACGTTAACGAGCTACCGCGGATCGCCCCGTGCATGGGGCTGGACGGCCAACACGTTAACAAGCTAACTGCGCTAACACACTAGCTCCCACCCATGTAATTGAGCATTGCGTGGCACATCCAACATACTGTTTTACTTTAGTCCATGACGCGCTTACCTTCAGGGTCATACTTCACATGAAAACCAAAATAATTCCAAACGCCAGATCTGAATGAGGGTGGGGGAGGTTCAATTTGCCATGTTGCAAGGAGAGCTTAACTTTTGTCTCGCTAGCTTGCCCTGCGCTCAGTGAATCTGCGTTCGACTACTCCGCCTAGGCTGCACTGTCGAGCGCAGATCCACTGAGCGCTCAACACAGAAAGCATCGTCAGAAGGAAAGTTGATAAAATTAAAAATTTTGTATTGTTCGATACATATACGTACCGAACCGAAAGCACTGAATCGAACGGTTCAATATCGATACTCATATCGTTGCACCCCAATTATTTATGTTCATGTCTAATCTACTTTTCATACCAGCAATGGAACTTACTACTACTAATAATGCAATAACATTTGCACATAGGGCTGTTTGATATAACGATATATATCGGATGACGATATAAAAACGTCTAGTTTGATTTTATGCTATCGTTTGTTTCGTGGTGTCGCAAAAAAACCTGTTTACGGCAATTTTTTTTTTTTCACCGTTTTGATGCTCACTGTAGTGGCTGTATTAATTTCTTAAAGTTCTTTCTCTTATATTTAATATAACCACACTATGGACGGAAAAAACGCCTGTTTTTATGAGTTGTCACTGGCAAGAACAACAGTAACACCATCGCGTGTCCGCTTGTTTATGTTCCACATAAACCTTTCACAATAAAGCTCAAGATCCTGTTGAGACTTTTAAAAATAAACTGAGAGTCCCAGATGAGGGGTCACTCAGCAGCCGCGGAGCAGAAGCTGGGGGGGTTGCCGTGACGCGCCCGTGAGCTCCGCCGGCAGCCAGATGTGCCTGAGTGACCGAGCCCCAGGCCGAGAGGCCAGGGGCACCCCACCTCCGAAGTGGCCCGAGCGAGCCCCAGGCTCCAGGCCCCGATAAGCGGCCGCCAAGGAGTGAGCCGGTGTGTACCTGGGCGCCCATCCCCGGACACAAAGAACCACCAACGCACCGATGTCTGAGGGGGTCCGCCACTGGCAGGGGAAGTGGTGGTAGGGGGAGATAGGCCTCCAAACCTTGGAGGGCCTGAGATGTCCCCAGAGAGGTGGCGCCTGACACCCAACCTGACATATAGACACAGACATACAGGCACACACAGATACAAACATCCATTCCCACCCTCATGCTCTCATATGCACTTACTCCACACTCAACCAACGTGGAGACAGACATAAAGAGACGTTGTACACACGATCACACTCCCCAAGCGTACTCTACAAACCGGGTCTAGGTGCCCCCGCCCCTGGAGGGGGGAACTGCACCCAGACCCAGGTGGTGTTTCCCTTTTCCCTGCGGTGGGGGGAGGCAGACCGCCCCGACTCCGCAGCAGCAGGAAGGCTCCACACTCCAGACCCCAGTTGGACGGCCAACTCCTCCTCCTAGCCCCCCGCTCCAGCAGACCGCAGACAACGGGGGTGAGAGAAGACTCCGAACCTCCCTCCACACACCCCTACTCCAAGGCCCTGCATGTGTGGGTGGTTGTGGTGGAGTGGGAAGAGGGAGACAGCTGGAGATGGGGAGGGAAGGAAGGGAGGGGCAAGTTACCCCTCCCTGGGGCCAGCTCCCCTGCTGACCCCAGTAGGCACCCCCATACTCTGCGACGCGCCAGGGAAAGGGAGCCTAGGCCCATCCGGACCGGGACAGTCCACCCAACCCCACCACAGAGAAAACTGCACCCACCCCATCATCCACTCATCTTCCAGACTACATAAGACGATAGACGCCCAGGCTGAGATCTTCCTCCACCTCTCCTGTATCTCCCCCTCCTGCAGAGAGAGTTCCTGAACTAGTCCATGCATTCATCTTTAGTAGGCTTGATTACTGTAACAGCATCTTTACAGGTCTACCTAAAAAATCAGTCAGACAACTACAGCTCATTCAGAACTCTGCTGCTCGAGTCCTCACTAAGACCAAAAAAGTGGACCACATCAGTCCAGCTCTGAGGTCTTTACACTGGCTGCCTGTCCGTCAGAGGATAGACTTTAAAGTTCTGATGCTGGCCTATAAAGCTCTGAATGGTTTAGGACCAAAATACATCAATGACCTCCTGACCCAGTATGAACCATCCAGATCCCTCAGGTCATCTGGATCCGGTCTTTTATCAGTTCCCAGAGTCAGAACCAGACACGGAGAAGCTGCATTCAGCTTTTATGCTCCTTATATCTGGAACAAACTCCCAGAAAGCCTCAGATCAGCTGAAACACTCAGTTTATTTAAATCCAGGTTGAAGACTCACCTGTTCTCAGCTGCATTTGAATAAAGCACCAAATCCACACTTTAAGCTTAAATTTCAAAACTTACATTTAACTACTGATTTTATCTACTGTTCTGATTTTATCTGTTTTGATTTTATATACTGTTGTTTGTTTGTTTGTTTGTTAATTAGTTAGTTAGTTTATTTGCTTGTTTTAATCAATTTTAAATCATGCTTTTTATTTGTTCTTGTTTCTAATGTCTCTGTAAAGCACTTTGAATCACCTTGTTGTTGAATTGTGCTATACAAATAAACTTGCCTTGCCTTGCCTTGCCTGAAGAGAGGAAAGCTCCTGCAAGATGTGACAACTTCCCCCACCAGTTGAAAAGCCCCCCAGGTGGCTCGACGCACCGGCGGCACCCTGCGCCAGGGCCGGGCCCCCACACACCCACCCGCCCACAACCCTGGCAACACACCGGCCAGGGCCCCAGAGCCGGAGCGCCCCAGAACCTCATGCCCATCCCGGACCCACCCTGGGGCAGCCAGGCTACCAGGTCAGTAACCCACGTCCATCAGCACAGACCCTCCCCTAGCCCCACTGCACGCAGCCACGAGGAAACCGTCACATAAGAGCCAACAGAGCCCCTAATTGGCCATGACCGCTACCCCGGGTTGAGCCCCCTAAGGAAGATGCCTCCGGGGAACCCCCCCGACGCCCTAAGCCTGTCCCTACCCCCACACCAATCACAACAGTGAAGGCCTTCACTTTGTCCACAGCTGGCTTCATCACCTTCAAAGCATCTCTCACAACAAGGTTAATTGTGTGCGAAAGACATGGGTGGTGGGTCCATTTCAGGATTTGAATTGCTTTTGTTATGTTAGCTGCATTGTCAGTAACACAGCAAACCACTTTGTTTTCCACATCCCACTCTTTTGCCACTTTGAGCAGCTCTTCTGCTAAGTTCTCAGAAGTGTGTCTGTCGCTGAACTCAAAATAATCCAGAAGACAGGATACCATTTTATAATTTTCAATAAAGTGACACGTAACTGACAAGAAGGATGTGGTGGTTTGGGATGTCCAGCTGTCAGTTGTTAGACACACTGCTGTTGCTTTTTTTTAACCCTCTTGCAGTGATGCACGTTCTTTCATATATGCCTGGGATGATGATATTTTTTTTGGGGGGGGAGAGAGCCTTCCTGCTTTGAATTACATACAGGGATTCAGTGCATGTATAAAAGTCTTGAATCCCTTATCGTCCACAACAGAAAATGGTTGGAAATCAAGTGCTGTCATTTTTGCGAGTTCTTCATCAATTGTGTTCTGTCTTGCTGGGGTCACAGACTTCTGCAGAAACTGTCTCATTGAGCTCTGGCTTGGTTTAGGTGGTATACTGCATGACGCTTCAGAGACTGCAGCAGAAGAAGGAGCAGCAACAGTTGCAGTAGACACACTAGCACCTTCATTTATATCACCCTCAACTGACTGTGTTTTTGTTTTGTTTTGTTTCTCCCCCATTGCACTGATGGGTGGGCAGTTCTCAGGTGCCTATGCATATTGTTTGTGGAGCCAGCTCTATATGAAATTCTTTTCTTGCAGACTCTACACTCTGCCTTTGTATTGTCAATAAAATTGAAGTGGTTCCAGATTTTGCTTGTTTTCTTGGTTGCTTCACTCATTTTCTTTACTGTACCTTTCTAAATTGACGACGTTGTCTCTTGTTGTTGCTCTCTTTCTCTCTTTCTCTCTCTCCCTCCTGCTCTGTTCGTGTTGTTCTACTGCCCAGCGCTGAGCAGAGGGGGGAGGGGCACAAACGCATAGCTGTGTTTGCTCCCCTCCCCCCCTCTGCTCAGCGCAAACACGGGCTAATTTATTGAGTTTATCTCAAGGTTCTTTATTTGTCACATGCATAGTTATACAAGTATAACACACAGTGAAATGTAGCACGAGGCTCACGTCAAGCGAAAAAAAGTTAGCGAGAGGGCAAGAGAAAGAAAAACACCCCCACGGCTCCCAATAAGAAGCCGGCTCCTGTCGTTCACTTCAAAGATCCGGCTCTAAGAGCCATTTCGTTCACAAACGACCTATCACTATTCCCCGCCATCTGATCCAACTGACTACCAGGTGGCGATCAGTTGACAGCTCAGCTCCTCTTTCTTCTCAACTCCTGTTTTTAATCCTGATGCTTAGATTTCATGGATGGAAATGGATAATGTTGTATCAGGCATCCAATCGTTGACAGATGGATTGTTTTGTGTGTCTGCAGTCTGTCAGGCTGTCTGATAAAAGAGGAAGGCTGTACTTCTCTGATCTCAGCTCTGATCGCCAACCCCTCCCATCTAAGAGAGCTGGACCTGAGCTACAATCATACAGGAGACTCTGGAATGACGCTGCTGTCATATGGAAAACAGGAATTACCTTCTCTGGACACTCTCAGGTATGATGAAAATGTCTGATAGAGGAGGAAGAGATGGAAATGGTTCTTGTGTCCTTCACTCACTTTTTTTCTTGATGCATGCTCATCATCCAATAAGGAAATCCCAAAAATTTGATTCTGTTCATCTGGATGAGCGTTTTCAGTGGGAGAAACGTTTCGTCACTCATCCAAGTGACTTCTTCAGTCTCAGCTGACTGCAGGTTTCGTCTCCCCAACCTTATAAATAGTAAATTTATGCGTGAAACTAGCACCACTGGTGAACAATGGGCTATAAAGTCAATTTCTTGATCATTAATATGCACATTTTAATTGTTCTCAGAGCTAACCCAGGACCATTGTGAAAATGGGTTCATCATGAAACTGACCTAAAAGCCCTTTTTTTTCTTTCATTCAAGTGGTTAGTTTAAGTCAATGCTGCACTCAGAGGTCGTGTACAGTAACCACACTGACACAAAGATGAGAAAAACAGCTAGCAGCAAAGGCAGGGGGGTGTCCTTTCCAGCTAAACAGATAAGGAATATAAAGATAATGACGGTCACAGTTTGAATCAGTCATATTTCATTCAATACAGTGGTGTACTGACAGATCCAGGATCAGTCAAAATCATCAGCAGTTTGATCCACATATGGATTGAAGTGTATTTGTGAAAATGTTGTTCTGTTCCTTTATCGGTGTCTAACAGTATGTGTATGAGAGCGACATAATGTCCATGTGTGCATGCTGGAAGAGGCTGTGCTGGTCTGACCCCCCTCCTCCTTTCAGGTTGGAGCCTGCTGGAGAACAATGGTTGACACCAGGTCTGAGGAAGTGTAAGTGTGTTTTTAATGTGATTCATGAAAACAAAGCAGCACACATTCAACCATCTTCAAACTGTCACATCACTCATACACATCTCTGATGTCAGGAGTCATCATCAAAGTGTCAATCAATGAACAGATGATGTTTCAATAACTGCAGCTGGATTGTGTTTGTTCTCTCATCAGATTCCTGTCAACTCACAATCGACACAAACACAGTTCACAGATGGCTCAAACTGTCTGACGACAACACGAAGGTGACACGTGTGTGGGACACTTTTTCATATCCTGATCATCCAGACAGATTTAATTGGCATCCACAGCTGCTGTGTGAAAATGGTCTAACTGGTCGCTGTTACTGGGAGGTCGAGTGGAGCAGAAGCGTTCATATATCAGTGAGTTACAGAAGAATAATAAGGAAAGGAAAGGGCATTGACTGTGTGCTTGGATACAATGCTCATTCCTGGAGTCTGAGGTGCTCAGGTTTTGGTCCTCATTCTGTCTGTCATAATAAGAGAGAAACACCCATCTCCTCCTCCTCATCCTCCTCGGTCTCTAACAGAGCAGCAGTGTATGTGGACTGTCCTGCTGGCACTCTGTCCTTCTACAGAGTCTCCTCTGACACTCTGATCCACCTCCACACCTTCAACACCACATTCACTGAACCTCTTTATCCTGGATTTGCATTTGGCTATGATTCCTCAGTGTCCCTGTGCTCAGTTGAGTGTAAAGAGTCTCCTCCTGTTAGAGAAACACTCTGACTGTTGAACAGATAGTTCAGTCTGTACATGTCTGTCTCTTTCACTCAGAAAAACGTTTTCAGATTCATGAATTCAATCGGTTGATGTTTTAAACCGTTTTAAATGATTCCTTGTGAACGTCTTCCTCTTCAGTCCTTTAAACATGGAAGCTCCCATTATTCCAGGATCCACATGTTGTTTTTGTCTTTTTCCACTCAAAGCTTCATCGTGAATATTAGTATGTTGTGTTTCTCTGAAGCTCAGGTCACAACCAGATCCTCTGCATTTTCAACAAGTCTGAGCTCATTGAAATGAATCCAAATGTTTGATTTCTTTCTTAATTGGATTTTTCCATCATGGCTGAATAAGTGGACATCCAATAGTACTGTGTATAAACTATTAAAGACATTCAGCATCTCTCATGTTTCTGTCATTCTATAAAAACAGCTGCTTTTGATCAGTTTTTAAGAAACTCCTTGATCTCTTCATTGATGATTATTTTTTTTGACCCTCATCCGGTGAGCAGATGAACTGCATGTCAGTTTGATGAGCACAGTTGCCATGAAGTGTTTTAAAATTTTTACTATGTGTCAAAAATTTTGAAGCCAGCAAGCCAAATAACCTAAACCACCTGAAGATGTGGAGATTCACCTTTTTCTTTTTTGTTCTTTTAGATCCAATTAAAATCAAATCGCTCAAAGGTCGTCTGGAAAAAGAGTACAATTCTTGAAACAGCGTTTATTAAACAGAGTCATATAAACAGCAAAACATGTCAAAGCAAGCGAAACAAACTCTGGGGTCTAGAGCCTTAAGCACAGACAGAAAGAGCTGATGGGGACATTTCTGACCCTACTTCTCCAAGATTCCGTAACCCCTCCTCTAGCAAGCTTTTAACTTTTGACTTTTTTGTCTTTTAGTTGTTTAAGTTTAAACTATAGGTATTTTCCCAATTTTACAAATGTCGGTATTATAACAATTATTGACTAAATGTGTTTGTCAATGTTTTACTGTAACCAACATGTTGAATTTACACATTTTTGGCACTTGTCTTACATCATTTTCTGGGCACTCTTCACACACCTTGTCATCCATCATTTCATTAGGTCATCTTGGAGTTGGATGGCCAAAAGGAATTTAGAAGTTCAAGTAATAACAGGTGTAAGGCCAGCTACTTAGTAGGAAAAAGAGAGTTCCAGGTGCATCGTCAGCAGGGCCAACTTCGATTAACCTGATGTTTTGACTTATTACAATAGGCCATAACATGGTCAAAAGTTACATGTTAATCCTAATTATTAAATCTCACAAACTGTGAGCTCACGCAACAAGTGGCGCCGACTTGTGATATAAGTGGATAATACTAGACCTAAACATATGGTGACAGATAGTTTGAATATAATGTGGCTGTTTACAGAGATTCGTGGCGTTGCACCTCGGATCCTTCAGAGGTTTTTCAGGTTTCCCTGTTGCTGTTATGTGGGAAACAGGTTTCTGTATGTGTAGTGGCCAGTGGTGGGACTAACGCATTATTAAGTAACACTTAAAGTAACTACGTTATTATTGTGGTAACGAGCACGGTAACTAGTTATTATGACAAAATCAGGAACGCGTTAGTTGTTACAGCAGGTGGATCAGAGAAAGGGGACGCCAGTCCAAGTGTGAACTGAACTTCAGGTAAGAAGTTATGACCTGCAGTCTCTCTGGGTCAGATATAAACCAAGTTTGGATGGAGTTTATTTTCGTTATGCTGACTTTTTCCGTACTGCGTACTAGCTAGCATGACGGAGTTTCTATACAGCTGGGTGGGTGCTATGAAGTTAACGATGTTGAACTTTATTTTGTTCATAAGGTTAATTATTAGAGTTGCCAACAGTCCCGTAAAAAACAGAATCGTCTCGTATTAAGAGAAAACATCACGCGCAAAGCTGGGGTTATTCTGTCTTTGCTGCACAGCTGCCTCTTCTTCTCTCATCCTCTCCCCTCCCTCTCCTGTTTCTACTTCAATCATGAAAACGGATCAATGATCAGCTGATCGGCTCTCTTGTTTGTTTATCGCCCACTTTGCCAGAAAGAGGAAACCAGCGGATGTCGCGCTAAACAACAGCAGGACGTTTAAGCTTGATCAGCTGTTGTTAGAATTTATTTAATATTAATTTCTAGTATCAGCTGATGTTTGCTGGAGCCACAGCTGTAAAGCTGCTGGTCATGATATCGGTTTGGATATGTGGTGAGCAGAGATGGGCAGTTACTGTAATCCGAATACTTTTTTCAAGTAACGAGTAAAGTAAGGGATTACTATTGCAAAAACGGTAATTAGATTACCTTTACTTTCCCGTAGGAACGCTGCGTTACTGCGTTACTAAAACCGTGATTTTTTTGCGAGAATTTCTCATGACAGTGACGTAAGCGAGTGCGACGGTCGTGACAACAGCTGTGTGCAGATCAACAATGGATCATATATCGAGTGCGGGAGAGAGTATGAGCGTGCAGCGTTTAAAGCGTGGAAGTACTGACCTTACTTTAAGTTTGAATCCATAAAAAGTGACAAAAACATTAGCGTCCGTTGTGCGTGGGAAGAAAACATCTTTTTACAGCGAAAAAAAACCCTGAACTTCCAAGCAAGCTCCGAGTGTGCTATGACGTAATGGGAAATTCACAGAGAAACTGCCGTATCCTTCCACTGACCGCTGCGGCACACCTGCACCAGGGTATACCTCCGCCTACCCAACTCCTGCTTTACAGGTGAAAATAGAGCAACAGGACCGCTAGTTTTTGATTTTATTTATTTTCTGCTGTGTTTCACTTGCATCTATTTGAAAGACTGAGTGTAAACACAAAAAATATTATATTTTATGTGCTGGAATGTGCAGAAAATAGGTTTAAATATTAAACAAATTTCTTCCAGTCAGAGAATGTTGCATATAATTAAATTTTTGCTTGATGCATAAAGTTAAAAGATTAAAATTAATAAAACTATAAAAGTTTTAAAAAGAGACTTTTCCATTTGATTACATTTTGTATGATGGATTATGCAGAAAAAGTAGAATTGGGCTGAAATATCTATCACTTTATCACCTCTTCAGGTTGTAAATTGTGTTTTTAAAAAGTAACTAAGTAATTAATTACTTTTGAAAATAAGTAATCAGTAAAGTAACTGGATTACTTTTTGGGGGAAGTAATCAGTAATTAGTTACTGATTACAAGTAACTTGACCAACACTGGTGGTGAGAGGGAAACATGAAGATGAAACCAGGAGATGTCCTTACTGAATCATCAGAGCTGAACAGGTGATGGAGAAACAGGTTTACCTTTTAGGTGACATGAATGAGTTGAAGGGAAGTTATGAACTGTTTCTGAGAGACAAATAACACCAGGATCCTTTTTTAGGTAGCTGACAGCTGGTAACTGTGCAGGGGCGGGTCTAGCAAAGTGTTGCCAGGTGACCCGGTGGGGCATTAACAAGAAGAGGGGGGCACAAAGAAATACTTTTCTTTCTTATTCTCATTTAAAATGTCTCACCTTTAAAAAATAATTATCTGAATCTTACAACAAATGATTGATAGATTGATGCATATATACCATCAGAACAGTGAATATCACTGTCACAGCAGCGTTTGTTTTCATTCAAAGGCTTTATGATTTTTCCTATAATGGCGGGCCAGTTTGTAGTCAAAATGCCTGGGACGATTCTTTGTCCCAGTCCAGCTCTGTATGCAGCTCATCTGCAGTCTGGTGTTACCCACATCTTCCTATTCGGAAGGCAGAATTTCCGAGTTCTGAGTACAATTGAAAGCACCACGACTGCAGTTTTTGTGTTGGATGTAAAAGGCGCACATGACTCTGTGACGTAGGCTAGAATCATGGCAGCAGTCAATGACGGTCCAGGCGTGGGATTTCTCTTGTGGAAATGTGCACATTATCTTTTCCTTTCTATTGGTAGGTGGCACAGTGCACTTGTGGCAAGTAAGTAAGCTAGAAGACTGGCAAAGTTATGGAAGCAACACATTAACAAGAGAATTCTGAGTAAAACCAAAGTTACTTTCCCTAGTAACTAGTTACTTTGAAAGTAACGAGTAACTTGAAGTAACTGAGTTACTTTTTATAGAAGTAACTAGTAATGTAACTAAGTTACTAATTGAAAGTAACTTACCCAACACTGGTAGTGGCTAACTGTTGACGTGTCAGAAAGTGGTCATTAAATGTCCTGATGAAGGCTCTTTAGTTTAAAACTAAACTAAACTGACCAGAGCTGAACAGTTACATTTATTCTGCTTTCAGCCTGTTAAAAATAAAATTCAGCTTTCATCAATTTCCAGTTTTCCTGGTAACACTCTTAAACCCACAAAATCCCAGTGTCAGCTGTAACTGTGTCAGAACAGCCTGTGGCAGTTTGCCTACATTCACCAGTTTCAGCCTGAACTAGCTGAAGCTTTAATCCGTCCAAATCTAAATCCAAAGATAACAGCTGACAGGTCAAAACACATGTCACTGCACTCAAACACACCTTCAGTTTGAACGTCTCTGCTGGCAGAATCTTTTTTTGTTCCAGGAAGAGAAAATACATCAGGGAAGGAGGAGAGTGAAGGAACCTATCAAAGCTTTTAGGGAACCTGTGTCAGTGTAAGATATTAATAATTAAACATTAATGTGGCCCACCCAAAATTAACAGAAACACTGAAAGTAATGGAGGGTATTTACATGTACATAAAAATGTGAATTAGCCATCTGTAGGTGTAATTATTGTAGGGTCAGTGTTCTCATTAACTGTAGTTTACAGGGTCATATGACACAGTCTGCAGTGTAGCAGCAGTGCACGAGTCTGAGGGCAGGTACTGTAAACTGTTGGTTTTAGTTTCCAGGCAGTTTTTTCACCAGTTTAATAAATGTGATTGTTTTTTTATCCCAACCACACAAATCTCATTTACAGATAAAATAGTCATAGTCTTTACTTCCTTGTTGATCTGCAGTGCATCCTGAATACACCATGACAAATCTTAGAAACTGGCTTCTCCAAAAAAAAAACAAGCTGTAGCGGTCAGCAGCAACCATATTGAACAGTAATATTTATCACAGATTAGTAGTCTTGTTTTGCTTACTGACATCTGCAGAGGCTCCAATTCACTGTTGGTGATTACTGCATCTGTTCACCAGGAGAAACCATTGATGTTTGGAGGGTGGAGTGGTGACATGTATGCTTTAAATCCACCAATCACAGAGCTCCATCATTGATCTTACAGTCACAACATTCACCAGCAGAGCTCTGATCATACTTCTCTCCACAATCACTAGATGTCTCCACACTCTGTGCTGACTCCAATGAATGATTTATGTTGTAAGTTAAAGACTCAATACAATAATACAGAGAAAACCCAATAATCATATGACCCCCCCCCCTCCCCATGACGAAGAGCTTTGGTGACAGTGGGAGGGAAAAACTCCCTTTTAACAGTGAAAACCAAAAAGAAAGTATAAAAAGACACAAAATAAATTAATTTAAAAAAATCATGTTCTATAAAAGTTATTTCACCTGGAAACAAATCTTTACAAAATCTACACCCCCCCTTCTCTGGCCATGCTTAATCAACTCTATGTATGTATGGAGTTTATGCATACACTTGAACTTGCTTTGAGGAGATATGGCTGGCTGCACACCAAAACACATTTTTATTGGAATTCCACGTGAAAGACCAACACAAAGTGGTGCACATGTGAGAAGTGGAACGAAAATCATACATGATTCAAAACATTTTTTACAAATAAATAACTGAAAAGTGGGGTGTGTGTAATTGTTCAGCCCCCTGAGTCAATACTTTGTAGAACCACCTTTTGCTGCAATTACAGCTGCCAGTCTTTTTGGGTATGTCTCTACCAGCTTTGCACATCTACAGACTGAAATCCTTGCCCATTCTTCTCAATGTCGGGTAAGTTACTTTGAAAAAGTAATTAATTACTAATTACTAATTACTTAGTCAATATTGTATTTAAAATACTTATCTAATTACTGTGTCAGAAAAGTAACTTAATTACTAAATAAGTAATTTAACTAAATACTTCTTAAAATCCCTATAAACCTTGAGTGTGCAAACTATAGAAATTAAACTCTTTAAATAATTTTTTTTTTTAAAGACGGAGACTCTACAGTACACAGCGGTAGCATCTCTTCCACAATGTAGCCTGCAATCATTTTTTCAACTCACCTTCAGACACTTTCTGTGCTGCTAAAGTAAAATCAAGTTTTGCCTGCTTAGCAGGAGTTGCCGCGGTGTTATCCATGGATGATGAACAAGGATCACTCAGAAGTGTTCGTCTATGCTCTCGTGTCAGGCGCTTCAGTAGATTACTCCTGCTATTAACAACGGCCGATAGTTTTTACATATTACTGTAATGTTCTTGTCTGCTTGTTTCAGAAAAGTGAAGAGACGGGAATATTTCCATTTCATAAAACGGCCACTCGCTTCAGCCGAGTCCAACATCTTCCGCTTTAGAATACGACTATGCAGCAAACTGGTGTGAGATGATGTCCACCTGCACTACAGCGATGTTAAAGCGGCAGAGTTTAATTTACTTGTATGTGGTAGTCAGAGGGCCCGGTGGCGCCAGTGTCCGGCAGCCTCGCCTCTGTCAGTGCGCCCCAGGGCAGCTGTGGCTACAATGTAGCTTGCCATTGCCAGTGTGTGTATGTGTGTGTGAATGGGGTTGATAACAGAATGTAGTGTAAAGCACTTTGGGGTCCTTAGGAACTGAGTAAAGCGCTATACAAATGCAGGCAATTTATGTTTAGAAGACAAATTATTGAAATTAAATAATTATATTCAGCGAGTTTAATTATTTTACAATGTAACGCAAGTACATTGTAAGTAACTGTAATTAAAGTACCTAAAAATGAACAGTAATTAGTTACTCTACTTTTTCAGTGGAAAAGTAATTTAATTACAGTAACGCGTTACTTAGTAACGCATTACACCCAACACTGATTCTTCTTTGCAAAACAGCTCCAGCTCAGTCAGATTAGATGGACAGCGTTTGTAAGCAGCAGTTTTCAGATCTTGCCAATGTCAGGGAGTTTTTAATGTTTTATTTGATTATGCTTCAAATGTTATGTTATACTTATGTTCACATATTTCACCAGACAGATTTCTTTTGCAACAGGAAGCTGACCCTGTGACTGTAGACATTTACCGCAAGAGACCAGTACAGAAATACACATCCGCAGAAGTTGACTTGCATTATATTATTCTTAGAAATTGACTTGTAGCACACACACTTTGTGACACACACACACACAGCTTACACACAGACAGCATCAGGACCTGCGTAACAGGAAATGTGATTATATTTGCATATTGACGATGTAACCTATAAAAATAAACAAATGCTGCAGTTCGAGGTGTCTCTCTGTCTGAGATTCACCCATGCAGCACGTTAACTATCTCGAGTGTCTCAGTGTTGTTTATTCACCTGACTGTTTGTTAACTATAAATCTCTGACAGCCAAAGATTCGTGATTGGATTTAGATCTGGACTTTGACTGGGCCATTCTAACACATGGATATGTTTTGTTTTAAACCATTCCATTGTTGCCCTGGCTTTATGTGGGGATGGGGATGGGGATGGTGTGTTCAGAGTGATGTGCAGTGTTAGTTTTCTGCCACACATAGTGTTTTACATTTTGGCCAAAAAGTTCCATTTTGGTCTCATCTGACCAGAGCACCTTCTTCCACATGTTTGCTGTGTCCCCCACATGGCTTGTGGCAAACTGCAAACGGGACTTCTTATGGTTTTCTGTTAACAATGGTGTCATGACCCTGTGCCTTCTCAGCTTACTCTGCATGGCTACAAGTGTTTCTGTTGTGTTGCATCTCTCTCTCCTCCCGCGCACCATGCTCTACCGGGGTGGAGTCATGACGACAAATGCTAGTAAGGCTCAGCGGAGAAGTGGCATCACTAACTCAGGCTGTCGCCCAATGGATTCCACTGTCCGACAACCCGCTTCCTGCGGCCCCTCCCCAGGTAACACATGCTCCTGCCGTCAATACAGTAGCCACAGCCACGCCTCAGTAGCTTCCGCGGTGTCGCTGGATAAGCTTTTACCTTCACCTGAGGCTTTTTCTGGGGAGATGGGAAAGTGTGCGGGATTTTTGTTGCAGTGTTCCATGCAGTTTCAATTATTACCGCATGTGTTTGCTACTAACGGGGTTAAGATTGTTTATGTCACCCAGCTACTACGAGATCGTGTCTGCCCTGTCCGGTCACCGTTTGTCAGACATAATGCACATCACCTTGCCTGTCACACTCACCCTCTCCGGTAACCACGTTGAGAACATTTGTCTCTGTGTGTTTAAGGCACCAGTGACCCCGCTCGTACTAGGTTATCCATGGCTTTCACAACACAACCCACTGACTGGAACCCAACCCATTGACTGGAAGAAAGAGCAAATAATGGGGTGGAGTACGGACTGCCACATGAACTGCCTTCGGGCTGCCACTCCATCTGTCCCTTCACGCCTCCCTGCGAAGCCTTCAAAAGCGCCAGAATTATCTTCCCCGGTGGGGGCAGGTTTTTTCTTTTTGACAAAAAGACAAAACACTCCGGCCGTGTATAGATTACCGCGGCCTCAACAAGATCACTGTAAAGAACAAGTACCCTCTTCCCCTCCTGAATTCCGCTTTCGAACTACTCCAAGTGGGCACAGTGTTCAGCAAACTAGACCTACGAAACGCATACCACCTGGTGAGAGTTCGAGAAGGAGATGAGTGGAAGACCGCCTTCAACACACATATTGGACACTTCGAGTATCTCGTCATGCCCTTTGGATTAATCAACGCGCCCGCGGTCTTCCAGGCTTTAGTAACAATGTTTTGAGGGATTTTATAAATCAATGTGCTTTTGTGTACCATTCTAAGTCCCAGGCTGAGCACGAGAGACACATGAGGCAGGTCCTGCAGCGCTCCTGGAGAACAGGCTATTCGTGAAAGGGGAAAAGTGTGAATTTCACGTTGACACGGTCGCCTTCCTAGGCTAAGTCATCTCTCGTGGAGATCTCAAACCTGACCCAGAGAAGGTCCGGGCCGTCGTGGACTGGCCCCAACCAGCAACTCCAACGGTTCCTAGGATTCGCCTTACAAAACTCACCTCCCCCAAAGTTCCTTTTCAGTGGGACCTCTGCTCAGGTGGCCTTTTCCCTGCTAAAGGAGAAGTTTGCTACCGACCCCATCCTCCGTCAGCCCAATCTCAGGCAACCGTTCGTGGTGGAGGTGGACGCTTCAGACACCGGAGTGGGAGCTGTTCTGTCACAGCGATTCGAAGGTACACTCCATCCCTGTGTGTTCTTTTGTCATCGTCTCTCCCCCGCAGAACAAAACTACGGCATTGGCAATCATGAGTTGTTACCGTGTGTTCACACCGAACACGATGGGCGCGTGAAAAAAGCCCCAAACGCCCCTAACTTGACGCCTGCACATTCGCAACCTCTACGCGTGTCCAAGAAAAATCCATCGCGCCCCAAAATATCATATTTTAACGCGCGTGAACTGGAAATGTGGGAGGGATGTGGGAGGAAGTTTTGCCAGACTGGTATCTTTGCAAGATGGCAGCTGTCGAGCTAGCGCTTGAGGAGAGAGTCTCCCTTCTCTATTTACTGTGGAGAGCAGAGCAGCAGCGTAAAAGACGTCCTCGCCGTACCTGGGTCCATCAGGTCCTCCAGAGGTGGGAGCAGTTTGGTGAGTTTCACCATTTGCTCCAGGAGCTGCGCCTGGATGACGGCCGATTCCAGCGCTATCACCGTCATTCACTCGGCCAGTTTGAGGACCTGCTGTCCCGCGTCGGTCCCAGAATCGCCCGCCTAGACACCAATTACAGGCGCTCAATCCCACCTGCAGAGCGCCTGTCCATCTGCCTGAGGTTAGTAAAAGTATTTAATACGGTAGTCCTTTATTGATACCTGTGCTAATATATGCTAAACCATCCTCATGCTGGATTTGAACAGGACAGGAAGATAAGCTCCGCCCAGCAGCTGAGTCCTCTCTGCTCACACTGGTGTTGGACTGCAACATCAGGGAGTCTGCTTCCACATCTGGTTTCCACAGCTGGAGGAAGCTGTCCCACGAGCACGCCTACGCCCCTCTGTCATTACTGAAGTAGTGATGGTGTTTAGTCAGTGTGAGACTGTTTCACTGGTCCAAGCAGAGATTTACATAAATGAGCTTTTATGAGTTCTTATATTATCTGATCAGGCCGTTTGCTCCTGTTAAAGATAAATGTGCATCGAACGTTGTGGGTATTCATGAGTCTAACAGTTTAAACCTGTGTGTGACGTTGTGTCCTTGAACGGCCCTGACAGACGGCTGTAGTCCATAATATTAATGTTTCCTGCTGACTAAAATATGCAGCTGAGCTCTGTGAGGGCAGAGCTGCTGCTAACAGGTGAGTCTGTTACCTGGACTGGATTGAGTGAGCTGCTGTGTCACAGCTTTATCAGTGACACACTCAGCATGTGTGTGTGTGATATGTCATAGTGCTTGAAACACACATGAAAATATATTAAAGGTTGAATCTTTTTTCTTTTGGTTTGTGGAACAAAAATCAGCAACGAAGAAACGCGAGCGTAAAACTTGGTGTAGAAGTGCAACAAATGTAAGCCGGCTCATTTGATGCTGTGAAGCTTGAAAAGGATTTGCGCACCTACATCATTATTTACGGTTTAAATTGTGCTGCCTTCAGGTGCACCTGGTAAATTCAGGAATCTCTACTCCAAACCACAGCAGGTTGTTTTAGAGGCTTTTCTGGGTTAATGTTGGTTTGTTGGCAGAAACATGTCTGTGATCGCTGTGTTGTTCTTTTTGATGCAGGATTTCATGTAACTCGGTGCTAAAGTCATAACAATGAAGTTTAACAGTTCTAGTGCTCATGCGTCAGCTAGCATGCATCAGCTAGCATGCATCAGCTAGCATGCAGCCTGTTTCAGTTGCTCCTGCTTTTACTCTTTACTCTAATTTTTTCTTACTTATTTCTTTGTCCTTTACTGAGTGTGTTCATCTGTTTAAAAGCTTTCTTTTCAGACATGTGGATCGAGAGAGTTTTTGTTCTGCTGTTGCTTTCACTGAGGAATGGGACCGCAGCACAGCAGTTACACACCAGAGATCAGCTGAGCCGCCTGATGCTGGTGTTGCAGATTAACTGGATTAACTGGCCTGTAAATGGAGAAAACTGAACACAGGAATATTTGGATTTGCTTCTTTTTCTCTGCTCATGTTCAACTTGTCTGATTCAAGCTGGGAATATTTATTAGAAACAAAGTGAATAATATTATTTTATTATCACGTTGATGCAGCACATGGTTCAGTTAGCTTTGTATAAACATGTGTTAGAAATGTTCTTCAATCAGCTCTTTTTACTCTCATTTCACAGCCAGTACTTTTTACTTTTACTTGAGTAAAGAAGTTGAATTAGTACTTGGAGTATTTTTAACAGTAGTACTTCTACTTCAGTACACACTGTGTGTACTTTTACCACCTGTGTCTGAGACCTCCTTCAGGGTCCACCTGAAGCTCTCAGTCTGCTGTGGAAAAAGGAAATCCAGGTGAGTTTCTCCTGATCACCTGAGGCCGTCATTACTGTGTGAACCCACACACCACTCCTCACTCCTCCCACCCGCTGCACACAGTCACTGAGTACAGACCGGCTGATTCCTGTAAAGGGAGAGGCAGGAAGAGGCGGAGCAACAGCTGAAAAACAAGAAGCTCAACGTCATTTTGCAGAAGTGAAAGTGTGAGAGAGCAGCAGCAGAGCTGCAGTCGAGTCCTGTTTGTCTCTAAAAGAAGATTCACTGGAGTCCATCAGGTTCCTCTCAGCAACAGTGGTGAGTGCAGCTGATCACACTTCCTGCTTCTACACAAATCTTCACTCTGTTCACTTCATCAGGACTCATCACAGTCACACTGGATCCATAGAAATCTGCTCATGTAACCACAGATCCACTGTAGGAGTATCGAGCTGCTGCTTCAGTCTCACTGTGGCTCTGCTCAGGACTGTGGACTCAGGCTGTGCTCTGGACTTCAGACTGACTCCACACTTCCTGGTTATTCATCACTTCCTGTTCCTATTAGATTGATTCTGGATCTGATTGATCATAAGGATTACAGATGTGAAAACACCTATTTATTCTTTATTGATATAAAGCCTTTGACACTGTAAACCAGCAGATTTTGGTCAGTACTTCAAAAAGTCATTCACACATTTTACAAAGCTTATCTGACTTAGTGTATCCTGTAAGAGTCACAGATGTTCCTCAATCATTCAGAAAACAGTCGATGCTGCACTTTATAACTTTGTGTGGAAACATGAATCTCATTATTTAAACAGATGTGTTTGAATCATCCTGATAATCAGGCTTTAACCCTTTAGAGCCGATCGGAGCGGGCACGCTCTGTTTTGCGTAACTATTTTTAAATCCCAGTAGCACTGCAACCACGTAAGCTAGCGCAAAAATTTTTTTTGCTTATGAAACCGGAGGAGTTGTACTTACATCTTATGCCATCAGCTTGTCCTCGGTCACGGTTTCCTTCCACATAAAGCTTTGCAAAAACTGCATAAAAAGCGCTTGCAGGAACAAAAACATAATATTCCAGAAACACGCTTTGCCGATCCGATCAGCTGTTCATAACACTTCCTACGTTGGAATAGACGTCAGCGCGAACTTTTGCATTTCCGCCATTACCTGCCCGAAACCGGAAGTGAAGTCATTTTCGCGGAAATGTAGTTTTTTTTTACCATCAGGGCCTCAGGGCCTATACTGGTCTTTTTAAAAGTTATCTTTGACTTTATGACTTTCTGTGTCGTTTCTGGGATGATTAGGACTCATATTGCACTGCTGGAAATAGTTTATTTTGATGCATATGCTGCTTTTTTGCAAATTTGCAGTATAATATTTATTTTCGTTTTTCCTGCAGTGTATAAAAATTGGTGTATTTCAAAAATAAAACTATGAAGACACTCAAAATAAATTTCCTGTGGTGGGAAACTATTTTGTGCAACTTTTTTGTATTTACAGTTTTGAGGGATAAGCCTCTTAAATTTCTCTAACTACAAATATATGTTAAAAAAGCAAAAACGATTTTCAATTTTTTTGTAGTTTATTGCACTTTTTTGCAATTTATGTAATTACTATGCACTTAATGAATACATATTATTAAAATCTGGGCTATAATGGTTGTATTGATGTATAGCAACTTGAAACGCTCCCAAAAATGGCTCCACAGCAGGTAAAAATATAATATAAGCTCTGGCGGACTTGGTTCTATGGTAGGTCTTAAAGGGTTAAACATGTCAGAGTTCCACACATCAGCTGTGATATTCAAGCTGACCTGGATCAAACATGTTGTAGCGGCAACCTTCGGTCCTTCTTTGCCGCTTCTGCAGAACGTAAAGTTTCTGACTCGTGCTCTTGTTCAGTCGCTTGGATGCCTTCCGGTAGCAAAAAACGAGGCGAAGGAAAAAAGGGGCAAAACATTTATTTTCCATACAAATCGAAAGGTACAAAACAAATGCCTCTGGTGGGAGCTCCGTTTATATTCCCTTTATGTTACAACAAAAAAAAAAAACATTAAAACGGCGACGGTCAAAAAACTGTTGCTCCACGTCCTGCTTGCTTACCTAACCTTTTTACCCACACCCCTCCGCATGCGGGCCAAATACACACCCCTTTACGACATCTACCAACACTTTACAACAACAACAGACTAATAAAGCAGGATTAATTTATGGAGCACAGCATATTACATTATAACATAAAATGATCAAGATTATAATAGAAACTTAAAGATCATGACAAATACTTAAATATGGCATGATGTAACTGAGTAAAATATTGGCCTGGACTTGGCTCCAACACATGTCATCAGACACAAACATAGATGATGCTGTTTAATCCCAAAGCTTATTTAAACAAACTGGAGGACAGAATTCCTCCTTAAATGGGATTTTGATCAAATCCACTGATCTCATTTTCACACACAGGCTTTATCATGGTGGCTTCTTCTCTACTAACATCAATCTTTCATTTAGACAAACAAATATGTGAAACACAAAAATAAATCAATGTTTTCTGAGGATCCAGAATAACACGAATGATGTATCCCAGCGAGTGACTGGGAAAGTTCATCTTCTTCCACATCCTGAGTTTGTGAGGAGCTGTGATGTTCCAGTATCTGTGAGAGAAAACAGGACAGTTTTTACTGACGCACAAATGGACCAAATATACAGACACCTCTGAATAAACATGTTCTCATCAATGCCATTAAAATACTGGATCAACAGTTAATAACACATTTCTGAGGTTTGTGATTCATCGTCCTCCTCACTGTCAGCTCTACTGGAACAGTCACTGTTTAATATTAATGGGTCGTTGATCTGGACGTACAATAAGAAGTATTCAGTCACCAACAAGGTCGAAGTTTACTTCACAGTAATTGATGGAAAATATCCAACAAACTGATTTATTCAAGTATACAAATGATCTGGATGAATCTTGGACCTTCTGTAAAACAGAGAAACAATTTCACATCTTTGTAACGACTGTATTTATCTTCATCCCCAAACGTTGATCCTGTCCATCTGGACGCTGCACTGTATAGCAGACACTACGATGTTAGGTTTGTGTTTGGATGAACCAGTTTGTGTCTGAGTGTGTTGCTGGGTCTCCACCAGTTACTCTGAGAACTGAAGAAGCTTCTCTGATGAAACGTCTTCAAGAAACTCAAAGAAGTCCAGACGCTTTTCTCTCCAAGCTCCTCAGACTACTGAGATTTGAGATTTAAGTATTTATTGTCATTGTCAGAGAACAATGAAATTGTGTTTGGGGCTCCGTACAACCCGTAAATAAAATAATGGAAGAGTACCCCTTAAAACCCAAGTGTAAATATTTAACCCAGTGTGACTCCAGTGCAATAAGACAATCCTTAACAACAACATAAGAACATGACAAGTAATGTTCATAAGAAATTCGGGAGGGGGAAAGAGAATAAAGATATGATGCACCAATGCAGACCAGTTCAGTGCTATTTAGAAGTTGGATATGGTTATTGTCCGTGAGAGGGGGGCAGAGAGTTCAGGAGCCTCACAGCCTGTGGATACAGGCTGTTGGCCAGTCTGGATGTTCTGGCCTGTATAGACCTGTACCTTCTCCCTGAGGGCAGCAGGTGGAAAAGGTGGCGTGCAGGGTGATGTTGGTCCCGCAGGATACTGTGCACCCTCCTCAGACAACGAGTGCGGAAGATGTTACTGATCTCTGGCAGACTTGTTCCAATAATTCTGCCAGCTTCTTTCACCACCCGCTGGAGTGCTTGCTGATCGGCCTTGGTGCAGCTGGGGAACCACACTAGAAATCCATGCGTCAGAACGCTGCTGATGGCACAGTTGTAGAAGTTCAACATCAGAGATCTGGGAATGTGTGCGCTCCGCAGTCTCCTCAGGTAGTAGAGGCGCTGTTGGGCCTTCCGTGCAACTGAGGTGATATGGTTGCCCCAGGACAGGTCCTCGGTCACAGTTACCCCCAAGAATTTAAAACTGCTCACCCTCTCCACCGCCCCACTGCCAATAAAGAGAGGCAGATGGTTGTTATGATCCTTCCTCCGGAAATCTACAATGATCTCCTTGGTCTTTTTGGTGTTTAAGACCAAGTTATTGTCGTGGCACCATGACTCTAGTTGTTGCACCTCTGTCCTGTAGTTTGTCTCATCGTTGTTGGATATAAGTCCGAGCACTGTAGTGTCATCGGCAAACTTAACGATGAGATTGGACGCGCAGGAGGAAATACAGTCATGGGTGAAGAGAGTGTATAGCAGAGGGCTCAGGACACACCCCTGAGGGGCACCGGTGTTGACCACAAGGGTGGAAGAGGTGTTCTTACCCACTCTGACACTCTGTCTACGGTTAGTGAGGAAGTCCATAATCCAGTTGCACAGAGAGGAGTTAAGTCCCAGTTGGTGGAGTTTGGGACGGAGTTTGTATGGCCGGATGGTATTAAAAGCCGAGCTGTAGTCTACAAAGAGGAGCCGTGCATAGGTGTTCCTGTGTTCCAAGTGCTTCAGTAATGTGTGCAGCACTGTGGCGATCGCATCCTCGGTTGACCGGTTCTCCCTGTATGCAAACTGGTGCGAGTCCAGGGATGGTGGAAAAGCAGCTCTGATGTGTTTAATGACCAGTCTCTCCAGGCATTTGGCGGGAATGGGGGTGAGTGCCACAGGTCTGAAATCGTTCAGACATGTGACATTTGACTGTTTTGGGATGGGAACGATGGTTGCTGCTTTGAAACAGGATGGTACCAGTGAACAGGACAACGAGGTGTTATATATAGAGGTGAAGACGTCCGCCAGGTCCGCAGCACAGTCTTTTAGCACCCGGCCCAGCACTCCATCAAACCTGGCCTCGATACGCCTCCTGTGCTGCTGCTTGGCAGTCTTGATGCCTCTTCTCAGGTTGGCCCTGGCAGCACTGTATGCCTCCTGGTCCCCGGATTTGAAAGCGTTGTTCCTCGTTCGAATAAGTTGTTGAACTCCGTGTGTCATCCAGGGTGGATTATTAGGGAACACACGGAGTCGTTTCCAAGTTGTTACATTGTCCACACAGAAACAGATGTAGTCCAAGACAGCGGAGGTGTAACTGTCCAATGCGACACGATTGTCAGTGTCCTTCACCTTGAATACATCCCAGTCTGTGCAGTGGAAACAGTCCTGAAGCATCGGAATAGCATCCTGCGGCCATATTCTCACGGTTTTGGTTGTAATCCCAGTGCTCTTGATCTTTTGTGTGTATATTGGGTGTAGCAGAAGGGAGAGATGGTCTGACAGACCCAGGTGGGGATAAGCCTGGGCTCTGTATGCATTCGCCATGTTGGTATACACCTGGTCCAACGTTCTATCTCCTCTGGTAGCACACTTCACATTTCGGTGGAAATTGTGAAGTACAGATTTCAGGTCCGCGTGGTTAAAATCCCCAGCCGCAATAAAGACACTGTCCGGGTGTGCTACCAGGCTGTTATTGATGCTGCTGCTCAATTGTGCTAACGCTAGCTTAGCATTAGCATCTGGTGGAATGTAAACAGCGCAGATGTAAACGGCAGAAAATTCCCGAGGGAGATAGAATGGACGGCACTTTAACACCAACAGTTCTACCTCTGTACTGCACAGCCTTTCCGTTACCGTGACGTTCGTGCACCAAAAGTTGTTAATATAGATGCACAGCCCCCCGCCGGTCTTCTTGCCCGAGTCCGCAGACCTGTCGGCTCGATAGGCGGTGCGGCCCGCTAGATCAATAGCCGCATCGGGAATGGCGCTGTCCAGCCAGGTTTCAGTGAAAATCATGCACGAACAGTTATTAAAAGTCCGTCGAGTGGCGATCTGCAGTCGTATTTCATCCAGTTTGTAACGGATTGAACGGGCATTGGAGAGGAATATGGTCGGGAGTGGTGGTTTAAACGGACTAGTCTTTAGCCGTGCCCACAAGCCTCCCCGCCTGCCTCTCTTCTGCCTCCGCTCGCAACGTCTCCTCCTGCGGCTTGCTGTTGCGGGTAGCCCCGGGGGTTGCTTAACAATCTCCGGGGGGATGAGATACTCGGATGCTAGTTGAAGATCTCCACGGCTTAGTTGTAGTAGATCATCTCTGTTGTATTGAAGTAACCCCAGACTGTGTGAAATAATACCATCCATCCATCCATCTTCATCCGCTTTATCCGGAGCCGGGTCGCGGGGGCAGCAGCCTAAATAATACCCAATACCACCAAAAGTGCAAAAATGTAGGAGCTCCGGGTCGCTGCGTCTGTGCGCGCCGCCATCTTTTACTGACGCTTGTTTCTCTCTTTGTAAAATGAAATTTAAAGTGAATTTTGAATCAAATGTTTCTCTTCTTTCTCCCTCAGAGTGCAGACATGTCTGCTGCCAGCAATCTGCGATCTGAAGATCAGTTTCTGTGCTCCATCTGTCTGGATGTGTTCACTGATCCAGTCACTACATCATGTGGACACAACTTCTGCAAAACCTGCATCAGTCAGCACTGGGACATGAATGTCATCTGTCAGTGTCCCATGTGTAAAGAGACTTTCTACACTCGACCTCAGCTGAAGATCAACACTTT
Organism: Aulonocara stuartgranti; assembly: GCF_965226115.1. Classification (NCBI taxonomy): domain Eukaryota; kingdom Metazoa; phylum Chordata; class Actinopteri; order Cichliformes; family Cichlidae; genus Aulonocara; species Aulonocara stuartgranti. Next base: position 74,823,249 of record NC_138941.1, on the reverse strand, counting down.
GTTCTCTGAGATGGTTGCTCAGTTCAGACGTGAAGCTCAGCAGAAAGCCAGCAGCAGCTCAGAGCAACAAGCTGCCAAACCAGGAGAAGTTCCCTGTGACGTCTGCACTGGAACCAGACTGAAGGCCCTGAAGTCCTGCCTGGTGTGTCAGACCTCCTACTGTCAGACTCACCTGGAGCCTCATCTGACACTGAAACGTCTGAAAAGACATCAGCTGGTTGATGCTGTGGAGAACCTGGAAGGCAGGATGTGCACGAAGCACGATAACCTTCTGCAGCTGTTCTGTAAGACCGACCAGACATGTGTCTGCACGCTCTGCCCTGTTTTAGACCACAAGAACCACGAGTTTGTTCCTCTGAGAGAAGAATATGAAGGAAAGAAGGCAGAGCTGGAGAAGACAGAGGCTGAGATTCAGCAGATGATCCAGAAGAGACGACTGAAGATTCAGGAAATCACAGAGTCGGTGAAGATGAGTAAAGATGCTGCAGACAGACAGAAAGCAGAAGGTGTTCAGGTCCTCATGGCTCTGATGGAGTCTGTTGAGAGACGCCTGAAGGAGCTCATGAAGGAGATCGAAGACAAACAGGAAGCTACAGAGAAACAGGCTGAAGGTCTCATCAAAGATCTGGAACAGGAAATCTCTGAGCTGATGGAGAGAAGCTCTGAGGTGGAGCAGCTCTCACGCTCTGAAGACCACCTCCACCTCCTCCAAAGCTTCTCCTCCCTGAAAGCTGCTCCACCCAGCAAGGACTGGACAGAGGTCAGAGTTCATCCACCATCATATGAGGGGACTGTGGGGAGAGCTGTGGCTCAGCTGGAGGAGACAATCAGGAAACTCATGAAGAAGAAGCTGTTTGAGGCTGAGCTGCAGAGGGTGCAGCAGCATGAGGTGGATGTGACTCTGGATCCTGATACAGCTCATCCTAAACTCATCCTGTCTGATGATGGAAAACAAGTTTATCATAGTGATGTGAAGAAGAATCTTCCAGACAACCCAGAGAGATTTTCTCACTGTGTTTGTGTTTTAGGAGAGCAGAGTTTCTCTTCAGGCAGATTTTACTTTGAGGTTCAGGTTAAAGGAAAGACTGAGTGGAATTTAGGAGTGGCCACAGAGTCGATCAACAGGAAGGGACAAATCACACTGAGACCTCAGGATGGTTTCTGGACTGTGAGGCTGAGAAATGGAAATGAGTACAGTGCTTGTGCTGACTCTCCAGTTGATCTCTGTCTTCATCCTGGTCCTGAGAAGGTGGGGGTGTTTGTGGATTATGAGGAGGGTCTGGTCTCCTTTTATGATGTAGGTGCTGCAGCTCTGATCTACTCCTTTACTGGCTGCTCCTTCACTCACAAACTCCACCCATTCTTCAGTCCCAGTCTGAATTATGGAGGTAAAAACTCTGCACCTCTGATCATCTGTCCTGTCAATCAAACTGATCAACGACTGATTTAATTTGATGAACTGATTGATTTTTCTTGAAGGGAACAAATGAACATATTGAGTGTAAATCCTCTACAGTCTCCATGTTTCTATAGAATCTGATCATCAGGACTCTGATTCACACTTTGATTCTCATGGAGTTTGATTTGAACAGAAGAAAAGTTGAATCAGGAAATGTTCCCACTGATGGAGACTCGAGCTGAAGAGCAAATATCAGAGAACAAATGTCCAAAAGCTTCATTTCCAATAAAGTTTGTTCAATGCTTTGAGTGAATCCAGACTCATGTGTGGCTGTTATACGGAGCATCAGAGTCCAGCTGAGTTATGTTGGATACAAACTGCTTATTTTGGCTCTGTGAGGAGTTTTGTTCACTGAAAACTGATGAGACGGATAATATTCAAAGAACTCTGTAGAGATTCATGCATCCATGTTCTCCACCTGCAGGTGTGGAGGAGAAAGGTGGAGCACAGACTGCTGCATCCTTCCAGTCACATCATTTTGATGATTATATTTGCATGTTGTGATGATTTGGGTTAAAGACAAACAGAGTTGAACGGCTGCAGTCACAGCATGAAGACGATGCTGAAGCTGAGCTGTCAGTGAACATGTTTCACTGTGATTTGATTTGAAGAATAGAAAGTGTGTGTGGCTGCTGACAGCTGCAGTCTCTGCTAGTCTGCATAACACACACACAACTTTCCCCCTGAGGCAACGATGCAGCAACAACACAAAGAACAGCTGCAGACACACACACACTGTTAAAGAACACTTTACTGTTTAAGGCAGAATTCCTCAGTAACAATGATTTGAGTCTACTGTGTCTACTGTGGTTTCCAACATACAATCTACTGAAACATGTTTTTCTTTCTGCCGTACAAACTATTTGATCACAACATCTTTGCTTTTTTCCTCCAATCGTTTATTCTGATTATTTTATTTAGTTTAACTAAGAAAAGCTTAAAATTTAACTCTTAACCTGATTTAAACGTTTAATTTCTCATTAACTCAGACTTTTAATTTATTTCCTTGTTTAATGTATTATTTCTTTATCCTTGTTTAAGTTTTGCCGATCCTTTCTGTGTAACCTGTTTAATCTGACCTTTGACCCTTTAATTTTAACTTAACAGTACTCTTGTTTTGACCTTTGACCTCTTTATTCCTTATAACCAAAAAAAACACCTTTTATCTGATATTTTCACCTTATTGATTGATTATATATATCTATTATATTTTCTCACCTTACCTTTCATTTCATTCATTCATTTCATTTATTTTTTCATTTTCAGGCACAACAAATACGTATATTGAACATAAAATACACAAAACAAAAAACAAAAATTGCCTGAAAAAGGAGTGGGACGAAGAAAACTTATTAAATCCCACCCCTATACTCACTCATCAACAAAAAAAACAATAAACTTCCCGCAGCTACGCCCATCATTGCATACAGACCCATCAACAGCCCCGGGCACATACAAGCTTCTAAACGGCAGCTCGCAACCAACAATTAGAGCCTTCATAACTGAATACAGAATATATAAATTATAAATTACATTACCACAGGTAACAGGCAGTAATAACTACAAGTAACAAACACACATACATATACATACATATATATCTACACACACAAGTACATATATGTACATACATATTTTTGAATTTTTTTGCATTGTTTCAATTGTAAACTCAGACTGTTCCAGATTTTCACACCACATACAGACACACAAAAACCTTTACGGGTTGTTCGAGTTCTGGGTAATTTGAATTCTCCAAAGCCTCTCACATTATAAACCTTTTCTCGAATTTCAAATCTAGTTTGTTAATTTGCCGGTAAAAGTTTAGTAAAAGCCTTATACAAAATTATGGATGTATTGTAATTAACCAGATCCTGGAATTTAAGTAACTTTGCCTGAAGAAAGAGTTTATGAGTATGATCTAGATAACCAGCCTTGTGAATAATACGCAGTGCTCGTTTCTGTACTGTGACTAATGGATTAGTTGTATTTTTATATGTATTTCCCCACACTTCCACACAATATGTAAGATATGGAAGAACCAGGGTACAGTACAGAGTACGAAGTGCATCTTTATCAAGGAATTGTTTCACTTTGTTCAAAACTGCGAGGCTTCTGGAAATTTAGGTTTTTATGTGTCTGACGTGGGGTTTCCATGAAATTTTGTTATCAATTACAACTCCCCAAAATTTGTTTTCACTCACATTATCAATTGGTACACCTTCAATGATAATTGGTAATCCTATATTATATTTTAAATTACCAAAAAACATTGCTTTAGTTTTATTTATATTTAATGATAATTTATTTATGTCCATCCATTTTTTTATTAATTTTAGCTCCCTGTTTACAGTCATTACAAGATCAGTATAATCATCGCTACTGAAAAATATGTTGGTGTCATCTGCGAACAGTATGAGTTTAAGTACTTGAGAAACATCAAAAATATCATTTATGTATACATTGAAAAGTTTTGGTCCCAACACTGACCCTTGGGGAACACCACATGTAATACCAAGTTTCTCTGAATGGTAATGCCCTATGCTAACATATTGTTCCCGACCCGTTAGGTAACTTTTTAACCAGTTACCAGCTTTCCCTCGAATACCATATCTTTCCAATTTATCCAGTAAAATTGAGTGATTGATTGTGTTGAAGGCCTTTTTGAGATCAACAAAAATACCAACTGCATATTTATTTTTATCCAGTGTATCAGTAATTTCTTCTACTGCCTCAATTATCGCCATTGAAGTGGTTCTTTGCGTTCTGAAACCATACTGACCAACATTTATTATTTGATGTTTTTCAAGGAATTTTTCTAATCTTGAATTAAAAAGTTTTTCTAGAATTTTTGAGAATTGAGGCAGTAGAGAAATAGGCCTATAATTGGTAAAACTGTGTTTGTCATTACTTTTATATAGTGGTATTACTTTCGCAATTTTCATTTTTTTTGGAAAACAACCGGACTGAAATGATAAATTACAGATATATGTTAAGGGACTAGCAATATTCAGAATAACCTGTTTAACTACAGACATATTTATGTCATGATAATCCATTGAAGACTTACTTTTACATTTTAATGTGATATTTATTACTTTTTGCTCATTTGTAGCTGAGAGGAACAGTGAAAAGGGATTTGATTTTATATTACTGATATTTTCATTTTTATGACACGGGATGTCCGCTGCTAGTTCAGGGCCAACATTTATGAAGAATTTATTGAACCCATCGACAATATTACTCATGTTGTGATTTTCACCATTTGCATCAGTAAAATATTCAGGATATGATGTTCCAGAAGATCCTTGTTTAATTAAGTTGTTTAACACATCCCAAGTTCCTTTTATATTGTTTTTATTTTCATATAATCTTCTTCTATAATAAAGTTGTTTGCTCGTTCTTATAATATCAGTCAATTTATTTCTATATGCTTTATATCTTTGTTCCACTTCTTTTGTTTTTACTTTGATAAACTGTTTATACAGATTGTTTTTCTTTTTGCAAGCATTAATAATTCCTTTTGTGAGCCAAGGACTTTTTATCTTTTTTTTCTTTGTCATGTGTTTGTTTACAGGACAATGTTTATTGTACCACATAGTAAAAATATATAGAAAATTATCATAAGCCTTGTCCACATCTGACTCTTCATACACCGAACTCCAATCTTGTTGTGCTAAATCGAAATTGAAGGCATGAATTGCTTCTTCATTTATTGTTCGCTTTGCTATCATGATCTTGGTATCTATTTTTTTTAAATCACAGTCACACAAAGTAAAAACTGGTAAGTGGTCAGTTATATCACAGACAAGCAGACCACTATTAATTTGGAAATCCATGACATTAGTAAAAATGTTGTCAATAATAGTGGCGCTATGTGAAGTTATTCTGCTTGGCTTTGTTATTGTTGGATATAGTGATAAGCTGTACATCGTGTCAGTAAAGTCATCAATGGCTTTTAACCTTGTTGGATTTAGCAAATCAATGTTAAAATCACCACAGATGAATAGTGATTTTTGGTTCACCGAAGCAAACGTTTTTTCTATCCATTCATTAAAAGTGTCAATACTTGAACTGGGTGTCCGATATATACAACTTATTATAACATTTCTCTTTTTTTCATTCATAATCTCAATAGTCAAACATTCCAAAATTCCATCAATAGCCATAGACATAGTTGTTACAACATTATATTTTATAGAGTTATGAACATATATAGCAACCCCGCCGCCCGCCTTATTTAATCTATTCATGTATTTTAAATCATATCCATTCAAACAAAAATCTATTCCTTTATCGACATTGAACCAAGTTTCAGTGATGGCTATAACACTAAAGGGGCGAGAAAATTGTTGCAAATAGTCCTTAATGAAATCAAAATTAGAGTACATACTTCTGTTGTTAAAGTGAATTAATGAGAGCTTCCCGTCTAGGTTAATTTCTTTTTCATATTGTTCCTGAGTGAAATAATTACAATTTTTAACAAAAGAAGAGAGAAAGTTACTTTCAGAATCTATTTCTGGATCTATTATATTATGCTCCTTATATTCACAATCTAGATCAATTACTTTCTGTTGAAGAATTAATTTCAACGTGTCCATGTCATTTCCTGGTGTAATTGATACATTGGTGTCAGTTATACTTGTCCAGATCCTCCATGTTCCTCACTATCAGTACTTTTGCCTCTTCTGGTGTCCCGTTTAGCTTAATGAAAATCTTACAGTTTGTTACCCATGTATATGTTGTATTTTACCGTTCTTCTTCAGTTGCCTTGCCTTCCTCGCGATGTCTGCGTTTTTTCGTGTCAGATGCTCATTAATGAAAACGTCCGTGCCTTTCAGTTTGCGTCCTTGTTTCAGCAGTGCGACCTTGTTCTTCCGATTGACAAATCTCATAACGACGGCCGGCAGTCTGTCACTCCTCCTGGGCAGTGAGTGACATGCTTCTATGTGCTCCAGGTCCATCTCTATCCCCTTGCTTTGGAGGAAGGACGCCACCTGTTGCTCCACCGAGCGGGTCTCCTCGTCGCTGGGCTCCCCGACGTTCCCGGCCACCGCGCGCGCGTACGAGCGTGGCTTGATTTTAATACCGCTGATGACCACGTCGTTCGTACGGGTGTACTGCTCCAGCTCATCCACCCGCCGCTCGAGATCCATGATCCGTCTGTCCTTCTCGGCATTTTGGAGGCGTAGCTGTTTTACCTCCTCCAGAAGCCCCAGAAGCAGCTCCTGCTGCGCCCTGACTGCGGCCACGTCTCCGCACAGCGCTCCGAGGGAGGTTTTAATGTCTTCAACCTCCTCTGGTGTTGGGCCTTTCTTGGGTGGCATACTGAAGCGAGAGCACGAGGCGGCCACCACGAGGGACCCGGAAGCGGAATTTCTGATGATGGCGCCTGGCTAGGCCTGCTGGCTGATGGTGGAGCCTGGCTGTGGCCTGCTGGCTGATGGAGGAGCGTGGCTGGGCCTGCTGGCTGATGGAGGAGCGTGGCTGGGCCTGCTGGCTGATGATGGCGCCTGGCTAGGCCTGCTGGCTGATGGTGGAGCCTGGCTGTGGCCTGCTGGCTGATGGAGGAGCGTGGCTGGGCCTGCTGGCTGATGGAGGAGCGTGGCTGGGCCTGCTGGCTGATGGTGGAGCCTGGCTGTGGCCTGCTGGCTGATGGAGGAGCGTGGCTGGGCCTGCTGGCTGATGGAGGAGCCTGGCTGTGGCCTGCTGGCTGATGGAGGAGCGTGGCTGGGCCTGCTGGCTGATGGAGGAGCGTGGCTGGGCCTGCTGGTTGATGGTGGAGCCTGGCTGTGGCCTGCTGGCTGATGGAGGAGCGTGGCTGGGCCTGCTGGCTGATGGAGGAGCGTGGCTGGGCTTGCTGGCTGATGGTGGAGCCTGGCTGTGGCCTGCTGGTTGATGGTGGAGCCTGGCTGTGGCCTGCTGGCTGATGGTGGAGCCTGGCTGTGGCCTGCTGGTTGATGGTGGAGCCTGGCTGTGGCCTGCTGGTTGATGGTGGAGCCTGGCTGTGGCCTGCTGGCTGATGGAGGAGCCTGGCTGTGGCCTGCTGGTTGATGGTGGAGCCTGGCTGTGGCCTGCTGGCTGATGGTGGAGCCTGGCTGTGGCCTGCTGGTTGATGGTGGAGCCTGGCTGTGGCCTGCTGGTTGATGGTGGAGCCTGGCTGTGGCCTGCTGGTTGATGGTGGAGCCTGGCTGTGGCCTGCTGGTTGATGGTGGAGCCTGGCTGTGGCCTGCTGGCTGAGATTTCAGGTGAGCAGGTTTTGAAAATCGGATGCTGCGCTGCTGAGGAGCCCGTCTTTCCTGTGACTCCTAACCCTCCCGTTATTTTCCTTTAATTGGACTTTGGTTAAGTTAAATCCGATGTATTAACCGACCTTTGAGGTGAAGTGCAGCTGCGAAGAACGCTACGGCAGGCAATGAGGTGCGTTTAATGTCGCTCTGTTAATTTGAGCGTCCATAAATTGAATGTCTTATTTTTTCTTACTTTATTATTGCTAATTTATTGGAGAATTTGGCCATTTAATTAAGATAGATTTTATGTTGTTGGTGGTAAAGATCTGGATGGATGTTTTATTTTATTCTGTGTTTCTATTTTTCAGTTTTACTTTTCAAGACTTGGTGAATTGCCTTTTTCTACTTTTTGTTTAGTTTTGTTAAAATTAGCAGCAGTGAGAAGTGTTGTTGTCGGTCTTGAATATATTTGATGTAGCCCATACTGTTAAGGTAAGTGTCATGTTTTTAGTTGTTAGTCTGATGAAGAATCTTTTATTTTTCTCCAAAAGTTGATTGTGTTTATCTGGACATAGTGTTTTTCAGGTCCAGCTGAATGCAGGTTTCCCCAGTCTTATACGTGTCAGGAGCATCAGCACAGCTGAAATGCATTTTTCCTAAGCACCGCGTCTCTGTGGCTTTTAAACCCCAAAACACGCTAAAACAACAATGGGTCCACCCCAAGGATGGGGTCCCCCGGTGTAGTTTCCACTGTGACAGACTGTGGGCTTCCTCAGAGTGAGGCTGAGAGCGGCAGGCCCAGCTGGAGTCTGACCCGTGTCACACAGTGGAGGTCAAACCTTCTGTGCCACAAACACCAGATTAACCAGTTTCACTCATCATCCTTCTACTGTCAGATTTTACTGGTGCAGGTTTGATGAATCACCATCTGAGAACATCTCTGATGTGGGCGCCACTCACAGGGATCACTTCCTGTAGAAGGGTCACATGACCTGTTATAGGCCTCTTTGTGATGATGACAGCGACGCCCCTTTCGTGTGAGGTTAAACCCAGAGAGCTTCGTGTGACCTCTGACCCTGATCACCAGCGTTAGGGTCAGTGAAGGTGAGATACCGTGTGACAGGAGGAACAATAAAGTTTTATTTGTACGAACACGTAGAACAGATGAAGTCAGAACGAAGCAGGTGGAGCTCAGTCAGGGTGGAGGTGCAGACAGGTGAGCTGAAGGGGAGGAGCCAGTCTGGTCAGGAACTCTCTGTCTCCTCAAGTGAACCTCCTCACCTCTGAAACACACACACACACACGACTCTGAAGGTTGCAGTCAGGGTTGGTCAGGGTGGTGAGGGTGGGGTTATCTTCTGGTCTCTGGTTGGTGTGTTTCCTGCAGGTGAGGCTGAGCGGCCGAATCATGACATCGCTGCTGCACAGACGCAACAGGAAGTGGAGGAGGAAGTCGTCAGCGTCCCCGTCACACACCTGAGACAGACACAGAGGTTATGTCTCTGCAGACTCACGGCTCGGACCTGTGGAAACGTCCTGCAGGACGCCTGTTTCTCTCTGTGGTGGCCCCCCCACAGCGTCCCCACCGTGCTTCACTGTGTGGACGCTGTTCTTTGGGTTGTAGCTGCATCTTCTTCTCGTTTCACCTCCTCTGACCACAGGACGTTTCAGTCTGCAGGTCTTCGTCCTCAGCAGTGTGGCTGAAGGTGTCTGCAGACGTGGAGCTCTGTGAGCTCACAGTGCGTCCCTGTGCAGCCTGTAGAGTCTTTGAAGTCTTTGCTCTGACAGGCTTGTTCTGTGCTGGGCGGCTCTTTGACTTTCTTCAGGTTTCCCTTCCTGACACTCTGATAACCTCAGATATCCACAACGTGAATCCTCACAAACATCTTTTTCTCTCTTTTCACTCAAACCTTCTGACGTTTTCACACCGACTGTAAATATGAAGAAAACCCTCAGTTTGACGCCACGCCCCCAAACCAGTTCGGCAGTAAAGTGTGAGCAGACGGAGCTGTTACCAGGATGTAAACAGGATGTGCCCTTTCACAGTTAAAGCCTCAGGAATAAAAACATGACCCGATCTTAAATTTTTAAAGATAAAATAAAGTTTAAAGACGACGATGAGCACGTGACTCACTGCTCAGAGCCCACTCACCCAGGTGCATGATGGGAGCAGGAGGAGGAGGCTGGGCCGAGCGTATAGAAACCAAACAAACAAATAAACAACAGCACGACAAACACGTGAACCAGACTTTACCTGTAAACTTACCTGGTGTCTCCCAGGGAGACCACAGTTATGGAGCTGACAGGTAAGTACGTGCAGTACACACTTCCTGTCCTGAAACACACACACAGGTAAACCGCACAGGTACGTAACCATGGGCGTGACTTTGTATTGAACATTGGGGGGTCAAGATCTCTGTCTAAATAAATAAATCTGGGTACATTTCCAGATGATCAAACAACTATTTTGCTGGTAAAACCTGAAACCAGTAAAGAAAACCAGCAGCCTATTAATGCAAGATAATCCATAACTTTATTGGGGCTGACATTGTTGGAAATGAGTCCAAATAAAGAGTCCAAACATTTATAAGCCTGTCTATGTGTGTCTCACCTGGACAGCCTCCTCTGGACACCAGACAACAGCAGAGTGTTACCCGGCAACAGGCCAGGTGGGTAGGGGGTAAGTAAGTTAGCTGGATTTGATTGTTGACGATTTCGCGTGATCTTGGATCGTTCGGTTCTCCGAAGCTCATCCGGGACTTGCTGTCATAGCAACAGATCCGTAAGCGTAAACCTGCTCGGGAGCAGGCTTACTTTATGTAAACAGGATTAGATCACAGCCACTCAGGTATGTCCGCTTCATGTATACGAAAGCAACGGTGAAATATACTCACTCAAATGAGCAATCCTATTTATCCATATTGTATATTCTGTATCTATATGTGTATATATGGTGTATTTATGCTTATATCCTTACTCTCATTCCCCTTAATGTATCTGTAACATGCAACTTCCTTCGGTGCTTTGCTACTGGAAACTGAATTTCCTGGAGGAACCCACCCGAGGGATTAATAAAGTTTCATCTAATCTAATCTAATCTACTCTACTTGGGTTTTCTTCCTGCAGCCCTCATGTTTACTCAAGGTTTAGTTCTGTCTTCATGCTGATTTTCTTGTTCAGTCGTGTCTCATGTTGCAGTTTGTCAATCCTGTCCCTGTGCTCTGTGTTCCCTCTGTTCAGTATCAAGTCTGTGCCTCATGTGTTTCCTGTTTTATTTTGATAGTCCCTGTCCTGTGTGCAGTGTGCTTGGTTTTGCTTCCCTTCTGTCATTAGGCCTGATTTGTCCCAGATGTGTTACCACCTATTCCCCATCTTCTCGTAGTTCTGCTTGTGTATTTAAGCCCTGTGTTTCTCTGTTAGTTGTTGTGTTGTACCCTCACTGTACTGTGTTTTGTTTTCTATGTGCTTCTGGTAATGTTCTGGTTTGCTCTTTCCTGGTTTGATTTTCTAGTTTCCTGGGTTTCTAGTTTGGGCTTAAGTTTGGAGTTTCTAGTTTTGTTTTCTTCTATTTCTATTTGAATGTTCTCCAGCAATAAAGCTGCCACTTTAGTTAATCATTCTGTCTCTGGGTCCTGCGTTTGGGTCCTACATCCTGCCTGCCACCTCAACACCTTTAATTTTACAGCTTCTTAGTTATTATAAAGTGCTGCAACTCATAATGTTTTCTAAGATAGTAAAACCAGATTTAAACCGACTACTTCTACAAAGATGGAGCTAAAGTGATGATATACATTTATAGTTTGGACTTGGACACATACAGTCTGTTTTTCCTTATAACTACATGTGAGTTCAATTAACATTTTGTAGGAAAAGGGAATTTGTTTTTTAAAAGGATTATAGATTCGGACCTGAATTACCCAACGGAACATCTCATTCACTGACGTTTGCTGGAGAAGCTGCTCTGCCTCTTTGTGATGGAGCAGCAGCGTGACGTACTGAAGACTGTTAACGGGGAAGTGCTGAAGCTGAAGGCGTCTCTCTGCTGCTCAGACTGATGTTCAGTCGTCATCCAGACAACAATGAAGACTGCATCGGTCTCTCTGCTCCTCGGTGAGTCAAACACTAAAATCATCGATTTATTTATCACAGCTCCAACAAGCAATATGGCAGGAAAACAACCTTTCAGCAGTTACAAGCTCGCAGCTACTGACTTTAAAGTTCATGTAAAAATTCTGAAAAGTTTCGTCAAGGCGAGAGGAACAGTTCATTCTCCTTCTTATGTCTTTCAGGTTTCATTGGATTGGTGGCTGTGAAGTTGGGCAGGAACCAAGAAGTGATGTTAATGTTGAATAATGGAGCTCACAGTTCTAACTGAAATGTATGAAGAGTGATAGAAAATGGTTTCAAACATGCATGATGAAAGTTTTTCGGTTTAAATCGATCTCATCATCACTGCAAACCTCTCAGAGGTTCAGACTCAGCAGTTTAACCTGGAATCCTGCAGCAAAGTCACCATATAGTCTGGACTAAGTCAGCGATTAAACTTTCTGCCCAGCTAAGTGTCAGTAACATGAAGACCAAAAGAACAAAAGAGACTTGACCTCTTTTCATCAAACATCTCTTCAGTCAGGAAACCACAGCCTCTGACTGCATGAAGCACAGGGTCCTCTGACTGCGTCCCCTCTTTTATCTAGTCTTCACTTCCTCTATTCACAGCCAATTTTCCATTAAGAGGACTGAGTGTATTCAAACAACCACAGACGGTTTTGACTGTTAAAGTTCCCATTCCCATTGACATGATGACCTTTAAACAGCAGCAGTGTGGGAGTGAAACAGGCCGCAAATCTGAAAATGAAAACTGTGCTTTTGAAGGGTGGCTTCTTAGTCCCACACTTTCTTCTCTGCACATGAATGAAAGCTCATCCATGCACAGTTCCTTCTCCATGGTTTACAATGCTGTGCACTGTGATGTTTACCGTTGATTGCCATCTGATCAAAAAATGTATAGAAAACAGGAAAAGACAGGCTAACCTGCGTTGCTGTCTCGGTGGTATTTTATAACTTCCTGTTCCTGTTACAGTGCACGGTGGTGTTTGTGTAGTTTAATCTGCGTGGCTCACAGATCTGGCAAAAATACAGACCTTCCATAATTAAGTAGAAGTACAAATACTACTGTTCAAAAATACTCCAGTAAAAGATGAAGTACTGATTCAACTTATTAACTCAAGTAAAAGTAAAAAAAAGTACAGACTATGAAATGTACTCAAAGTAAGAAAGTACAAAGTAGTAGCAGTAAATCCCTGGCTGATTGTGACCCACACCCATTATCACACCTTGGCTCATGTGATTAGGTAGAGGATCATCAGGGGGTCCATTGTCCCTCTCAGGGGGAAACTCCCACTGAGCTTAAATGTGGGTCTCTTCACCGTTTGATCCTAGAACTGAAGAAGCTTCTCAGATGAGAGGTGAAACGTCTTCAAGCAACTCAAAGAAGTCCAGACGCTTTTCTTTCCAAGCTGCTTAGATTGTGGCAGATACTTCAGGAGATTAAAAAGTTTCCTGAGAGAAAAAAAAACAACAACAAAAAAAACTGTGCAGCCTCAGTCTTTCTTTAAATGACCTCTGACCTTCAGTGACCTCTGACCTCCTGTTGCAGGTGTGTGTGTGCTGCTGCTGTCTGCACTGGCTGTTTGTGCAGGTGAGTAGATGAAGTGCACCATGGTCCAGGACAAACACTGAGTGTAAACACTGATAGAAACTGTCCGTCTGTCCTCCAGTCTCTCTGAGCGTCAGTCCAAACCTTCAGCAGTTCTTCACAGCAGCCTCAGTGTCTCTGACATGTGAAGGTCAGCTGGGCTCTGATGGATGGACGGTGAAGAGGGACACAGGAAGTGGGACTGAGTCATGTGGAGCAGGGGGGCGGGGCTTCGGGAGGTTCAATGGTTCATCCTGTTTGTTTGATGAGTTCAAGCCAATCAGTGGAGTTTACTGGTGTGAAGGTGAAGCTGGAGAGAAGAGTGAAGAAGTCAACATCACTGTATCAGGTAATGAAGTCATTCATTTCATCAGACTAACAGCAGACTGTTATACCACCTCTACATCACTCTGTGGGTCTTTTCCTCAGATAAAGAAGTGATTTTGGAGATCCCTGCACTTCCTGTGAGGACAGGAAGTGATGTCACACTACGCTGTAAAAAGAAAACTGGTGGCACAGCTGCAGCTTATTTCTACTTTAATGGACGTCCTGTTGGACCTAAATCAGAGAAAAACATCACCATTAACGTGCAGCAGTCTGATGAAGGTCTGTATTGGTGTGCTACTGATGAATTTGGATCATCTCCTCAGAGCTTTCTGAGGGTCAGAGGTCAGATCACTGACATCACTTCCTGTTTAAAGCAAACCTGCTGAGCTTATAATAAATTCAATGACCCAGTTTTATCATCTCTCCTGCAGATGTCTATGACACCACCACCATTTCACCAAGTGCCACCAAACCACCACCAACAACAATTACCAATCTCAATTCCCCTCCTTCTACATCGTCCTCCTCCATCATCTCACCTGTAGCTGCTCTGGGTTCTCTGGGTCTTCTAGATCTTATTCTGGTTGCAGCTTTGCTGTTTTGGAACAAAAAACAAGGTATAAAGTGTGTCAAACCCCCCAGAGCTCATTAGATTAAACATTTTACATGGAAAAATAAATTTTCCTTAATAATTATGTAATTATATACTATAATTCAATTATAAACTGTCCCCATTCACATTGTTTAGCAGAGAACTTATCTTACATGAAAAATATAGAGACACTTTTATTGATAAAGTATAAGACCCGATCCTTGGGGTGGAACAATTTTTGGCGCAGCGTGTTTTGGGGTTTAAATTCCACAGAGACCCAGTGTTTAGAAAAAATGCATCTCAACTGCTCCGATACTCCTGACACAACAGTATCACTACAGGTTTTGACAAAAGTCCAGCTGGAATTAGTGATGGGATTTCCGGCTCTTTTTAGAGAACCGGCTCTTCCGGCTCCCAAGCGGCTCTTCAGGTTGTTTTGTTGCTTTAATTAAAAACGGTCCGGGGCTCCAGGGTCCGGGGGAAGCAGGGATTAATCCCATACATGCTCTCAGTGGGTTCCAAACACACACACACACTCTCTCGGGTCCAGGGCAGATCTATATACACACAGAGAGAGACGTCCAGGTTAGGGATAGTCTCAAACTCACAGATACAGGTTCAGGTCCGCCGTCATAAATAGTGCTCCAAATCAGCTGGGATCGGCTGCAGGTGTGACGGTGAGCACAGGTGCGTGGGCCAGGGGCGGGGCCCGTAATGAGCACCGCCCCAGCAGAGGAGAGAGAGCGCAAAGGAAACAAAACAAACAAAACATGTTGCCAAACACAGAGTGAGCCAGCGAGGCACGAGGACCACGACACAAAGCACGTGCAAACTCCAAAACACATTTCTAGCTTTAACTGAACTTCAAAGCAGAGCAGATCACTTAAATTACACAATTGAAAGCATGAAAGCATGTGTGTATTGTTTGTGTATTTATACACAAGCACTCATATATATTAAAAAATATGTTCATTTACCTGTTACTACCACACACCAAATCCGGTTGTTGGTACTTGCTGGATTGTGTAGCCTCTAGGTAACAAAAGCTCAACACTGCCCCCTAGCATCCTGGAGCACTTCTGTTCTCTTCTGTACATGCCTCGGAGTTTGTATGTGCTTTGTCTGTAGGGGCCACCGTAAATATACTTTTATTTATTCACTCCACATAAAATGTAATAAATAAATCATATAATACAAAAACCAACTAATCACATTTCAACTTTTAACTAGTTAAATTTTTAGCTTTTTCCTTTTAAACAAATTTAAAGTGAACCAACACAAAACACTGCAAACCACAATTAAATATAAATTATAATATGAAAACAAAAAGAAGATGCATATTCTCTGTCATATGGACCTGCATGAATAAACTTTCTGAATCCTTTATCATCTGCAACTGAAAATAGTTGTGGATGATTACTATACCTTTCTAATGTGACGTTGTTGTCCCTGCCTCTCTTTCTCTCTCCCTCCCGCTCTGTTCCTGTGCTACTGAGTGTCACTACCGCCCCTCCCCCCTCTGCTCAGTGAAGCGGAAAAAAGTGCGAGAGAGAGGGTGAGAGAAAAAAAACCCACGGCTCGCGATAAGGAGCCGGCTCGTGTCGTTCACGTCAAAGAGTCGGCTCTGAGAGTTTCCTTCGCGACCCACACATCACTAGCTGGGATAACCACATTTACTCAGGGCCTTCTTGATGTGATGTTCCTCCTGGCCGCTGTGTCTGTGGGGATGGTGTTCGCTCTGTGTTGTAGCGTCCTGATGACGCCCAGTTTGTGCTCCATGCTGGCAGACGTCTTCGGTTTAGAATCTTTTATTATTTGTCTCATGTTTAAATCCTCGTCTTTCTCATTCCTGCAGAAAGGACGCTGTCATCAAGTCTGAGTCAAGTCACCTATCAGGATATGAACTTCAGACAGTCAGCCAATAAAATTACAGATACACACTCACATGTTGTTTTCTCCAGTCCGAGGACACTGCAGGTACACATTCAGCTGTTATCCAACAAGTTATTGCTTCACAAAATATGATTATGACCCTTTGTCCACTGTGGGTCCTTGTGATAATTTCTTTGCTCCTCTATTCGTCTTGTCTTTCCATCTCCTGGATTCTCTTTTAACCATCTACTCATTCTCGTTCTCTTGTGCATCAGGGCTGAGTTATTGATGGAGTTTCCCAGATCAAATTTAAAGGAGGATGGGAAGAAGAGGATTTTCTCTCTGCCAGTCCCGTCAGCTCCCTGCTAAGATTTAGAGCTTGTCCTGTTTTTCAGTATGAAGGCCCTGCTCATCTGTTTTTCTTGCCATTGCTTAAAAAGTGTACATTCTGCATCCAAATGTCCAGCTGCCTTCAACTTTGATGTTTGTCTTGGCCAAAAATAAGCCTTCAGTTTATTCCTTTGTTTAAATAAAAATCTCTTGCTGATAAACTGAACCCTGGCTGTGGCGTCAGAGTAGCGCTATATAAGTGCTACATAAGAACCAGTCCTTCTACCATTTACTAAAAGCAGGCTTTTGCCAGGGCTGCAAAGGGATTTGTAAAGAATGATTTTTTTAGTGTACTATGCTTCAGGCAGTTGTTGCATGGAAGTGGCTGTTACTGAAAGTCCAGCACAGACCTGTAGTGACAGCCAGTGACTGGCATTTTGAAATGATAATAATAGCATAATGATTTAAAATTCCAGGTTCCTAATGAAGGTCTTGCAGATAAACAGTAACACATTCTATAATTTATTATTAATAAATAATAAACAGGTGGAGCCGGTAGCTCAGCATGTTTGATTTGGCAGTTTTGCACTAGATGAGCTTCCTGAGGCAACTCAAACGGGATCTGTGTTTCCAGGTGGAACTGAACAACAACCTCTCCATTGGAGCCAATAATAAAAACATGAATAACAATAAGCTTTATTTGGGGCTCTGATCTGAGGATGTAACATCATTTGTAATGTGGGTCTCAACAAGCTCAAGGAACGCTTTAAAAGTAGCCATTAATATAGTAAAATCACGGGTAGCCAGTGTAGCGCTGTTTTTTAAATATGCTGAAAGTGTGGCAGCAGAGTTTTGAACGAGCTGGACTCTTGACTGAGTAAAGTCTGCACTACGTGAGGAGACTGGAGGAGATGAAAGCATGGAAAACTGTGAGATCAACAGATTCATCTTTTTCTGGTGAAATGTCTGGAAGTTTCTTTGGTTTGTGTACAAGAAAGTGAAACAATTTTCTTGAATTCTTAAACATTTTTACATGATATTAGTCGGCGGCTCCTTTACTAAACAGCTCCAACTGTTTGATTTGTTTGAATTTTACAGGACAGCTTTTCCCGTGTTACTCATTCATTATGGAGCTACTGTAGTTAACATGTAATGCTTCTCTAAAACCCTGTGACACAATCTTCTTTAACATTAGTGCGCATTAACCCCACATCTTCCCTGTTTTATTGCTGATGTTGGCCTGACAGTATTGGGGTAACAATGTCTCCTCTGTTTAGGAGAGGGCAGCAGGGTCACATCCTCACTGACATCACCTGTATTTGCACTACAGTCGTTCCCTTCACTGACCTTTGCTCTCCTTCTCTTTTCCATCAGGTTGTGTAAAACTGAAACAGGCATTAAATGTTTACTACAAATGATGCTTTACACAGAAATGCATTGTTAGCTGTTTTTACACACCAGCCTGTGTGAACCTTTAGTCTGAGCATGGGGTCAAAGGTCAGGACAGAAATGCAGCACTGTAACACATATACATATGTAAAACATCAGACATTTGACTGATTTGTGTTGTGACATTTTCGTTTATACAAATAAATCATCATCACACACAGAAGAAATGTACAGACCGTACATTTATTAGCTAATATCAGTGGATACAAGAAAAATGGTACAAAGACAAACACTAGCAGCCTTAGCGTTTCTGTTCTGAATCTCTAATCTCTCACAGACATTCATCAAACCCTGTCCTCTATCAGCTTTCAACATAAGAAAAGTATTAGGCCTCATTGAAAAACAGTCTGTTTGCAGATGAAGTACTTTAAAAACGATACTTAAAAACATTTCATACACAAATCTGTCATTTATCTAGATTTTCTTGACTGAGTTTACAATATACTAGAACTGCCAAAAACACATGAATAGAAACAAATGATGAAGGATCCACTTCAAGGAAAGTGGAAAAGCCTCTGTTAGCTGCTGTTTGCAGCTGGCACAGTCTAACAGAGGCTAATACCAACACTAACCAACAGTTTAGCATATCGTCGACAGCTCACCTCAGCATGGCTGTCCTCGGTCAGCAGTGAGCTTTATTAACTTGCACAAAGTTTTACACCCTGTTTGAGAGTAAATAAAAGTGGACATTTCTCAGCTCCAGCATTGACAGCTGAGGTAAACGGTGGACCGACAGCTTATCCACAAAATGGGAAAAACTCCGGTCCAGAATCCGGTCCAGTCCTCGTGGCAGTAAAAACTGTAATCATGCATACATGCTTTTGTCACACCTGACCATTTCGTACAATATAATTGAAGTTTTGGATTTAAAAATTTAGCAGACGTGAACGAGCAACATTCCTGATGAGGCTGGTCAACGCTGTTCAACTAGAAGCCTACGTGGATGATATCACAGCCTACACATCCCCCTGAACTGAACTGCCTCAGTGAAATACTTGCTCACTCACACCAAACTTCATTAAATGTGAATGTGTTACTTTGCTGGTTCCCAGTTGCAGCTTAAGTGCATCCAATATTAGATTTCCCAGCTTTTCAAACACACCATGAGCTGTGCCATTTTCTGGGCACAGCAGGTTAATACCATATAAAGATTTCCTGATGTTGTATCTCCAATAACAGGTCACGGCATTTCGCTCTCGAGGCAGCCAGTGCCCTCCCTGCAGTCCCAAAAAGGTTGATTCGGTTCATCTTGACGCACACCTGTGTGCACTTATATTCAAAAGGTTTTTCCGTGTAAAGATCTGATAGTGGGTGTGGGGAGTCATAGATTCAGCCCCCCCCAGGACCACCGGATGGGCAGATGCTCCACCCACCTTGAAAGAGCTGAGGAGATGCCTATATGGGATGTCACCCAGCAGCCACAGTACAGAAGTCAGAGAGGGCCGGCAGCCAGCTGCACCAGAGCAGACCGAGGCCCGAGGTTTGAGGGCCCTCCACCCCCCAAAGGGGCCTGACGGAGTCACGGATTCCAGGCCCTGCCAAGCAGCCGCCGGGAGTGAGCCAGTATGTGAGACCTGACTTGACACATAGACATAGACAAACATGCACACACAGACACAAACATACACCACCCTCATACACACATATACAAATATTCAGCACTCACCCAGTGTGGAGACAAGCAAAAATGAACCCACACTCCCCAAACACACTCTGAACCCCAAGTCCATTTCTTTTAGGGGAGAAATGTCTGATTTTGGGGTGGGGGTAAATTTCATGATACATGATCACATGGTCAAATATTTTTAGATGTTTGGCTCCTCCCACGGGATGGTGTGCATCTTTCTCTGCTTTCTCTGAGATGTGAGTATGGATATGTGTGTGTTGACTGTTGAGGCAGGTGGATGCTGCTGATTGCTGGTTTGAAAGAGTTCCTAAGTGTTGATTGGATGATTGGATGTACAGCAGCTTCTTAAACCCCAGCTCACAGCCACCTCCGCCCTCTACTTCCCTCCTCTGTACCAAATAAGGAGCCAGCTTTGATCCAAATCAGCTAACTGCGCATCACCAGCTCTTCCTCGTCCTCGCTGTCCAGAAGCAGCAGCGTGATGATCTTGACAGGGAAGTGGTGAAGCTGAAGGTGTCACTCTGCTGCCAGTCGTCGTCCCGACAAGATGAAGACTTCATCTGTGTCTCTGCTCCTCGGTGAGTCAAACGCTGAAATCCTTCACTCACTCATAGCGTTCATTTATCTTATAACACAGTAACAGAGTGTGTGCTGGATGCTCTCACTGACTGACTCTAAAATGAAATCTCTTCAGGTCTGTCCAAAGTCTGAAGTTACGTTTATGCGAGAAGAAGAGTTCACTCTTCTTCTTTAGTGTTTTTTGTTGTTTTATTTGATATTTGTTTGTCAAGTTGGACAGAAATCAAGTAAAATGTGTTTGTTTTTTTACGGCAGCTCACACTTTTAACTCAGAGGCACCAAATGAAGAGAAATTTGTTCCTGACGGGTGAAAGAAGGACAATGAAAGTGTGTTTGTATGTGACTTGAAGTTGTCTCATCAACAGTTTGTATGTTTTTGTGACGCCCACAAGTGTATGGTCACAATTGTAATTTTGTTGTGAATTGTTTTTGATGTAAAAGACCTGATTTTATGGTGGTATTGCACTTTTCATTTAGCGTTATGGACAATGTAATTGCGTGGCATTGCCACAAGGGGGAGATAGTGGTGAGTGCGATAGGCTGTTGCAACGCGTCTCGGCCTCAGACGAGGAAGAGCCTGCAGACCGAACGCAACTGATGTCTCCTGTCTCTGCTTTTCTGTTAAAAAAACAGGTCAGTAGTTCAAGTTTGCTCACCACAATGTACATATAAAGGCAAGAAACCTTTTTCTGTCTTAGTTTAAAGACCGCAAATGTTGTGAGAGAGTGTGTTTTCACTGATTGAGAGAAAGCTAACTATACCGCCATTTGTAATGGCAGCCGCCATTTCACTCGTAGTCTAAATAGGCAGCTGGTCTTATTACCTGTTTTATTTTGTGACAAATGGAGCTCTTAGACACTTCTTTTATCCTGACATTATTGGAAGTTACAGTTGATTAGGACCTACCCAGTTCTTATGTGTCAAATGTAAATAGTCTGATGTATACTGTTTGTGGATGATTGTGAACTGTTTGTGAGCAATGGAAGAATATTTTTGTTTATTGGTTACAAATGTAATATATTGTTTGAATCTGTTAAAGTATAAGAAAAGTATAAAGGTGACATAAGCGGGTTAATTGCAGTGTTAGTGGTGCTGCACAGAAATGTTTTGATGCTGAAATGCAGTAAAATTGGTTACAGATTTATTGTAAATAAGGACGTTCATATACAATGATTATTTTGTAAGTTTATTCTTGTGAGAGTGCAAGGTAACCAAAAGGGTTTGAGCTATGGACCTAATTGAATGTTTGTGTTGTTAAAAGCGAAATGTGTGTGTCTAAATGAAAAGAAAAGGACGTTGTTAAACTCTGTTAATAAATCAGACGAGGAAGAACCTGCAGACCGAACGCAACTGATGTCTCCTGTCTCTGCTTTTCTGTTAAAAAAACAGTTTAAAAACAGACCCCATCGAAGGCCTGTAACATTTTGCTGCTCAGAACCTTTTTTCATCTCAAAGTTCAGATCCATCGTGTGTTCTGGACTCAGAGAGTTGGACCTTCATATCCAGTTTGTTGTCTGTAACGTGTTTACTTGTAGAGAAGTCAGGCAACCTCTTTTTTTTATCGAAGATCAACTTTCACTCAGGAAACCACAGCTGCTAGCTGCAGGTACCACATGCTCCTCTGGTCTGTTATGTAGTCTTCACTTCCACTATAGAGAGCAAACTTTCCTTTATGTGGACTCTAATGAAAGGACTGGAGACTGTTTTTTGTCATTTACCTTACTTTTGTGTATTTTGTTTTCTCATGATGAGCTTCAAACAGAAGCAAACTGGGACTCAAACCTGTGAATAAAGATCAATGAAGCAGCTTCTCCAGGTTTTTATTCAGCAGCTGATGCTGAATAAACAACTAACCCTTATCCCATGGCTTTGGTTTATAAGTTCTGACTGTTTAATCCTGAGAATGCTTTTCTTGCCTGCTGTACCCCTTACTCCTTTATTCCCCATTGCCCATCCACCCCAAACTGCTGAGTCTTCATGAAGCCTGAGTGGGGAGCAGTTTCTCTTCTGCTTCCAATAATCAACAATTCCCCAAAATCTGCTTAGTTTGGGAAATGTTTAGGTGCAGGGTGTTAGATTGTCAAAACAGATATGACGCCCACCTCATTCAGACCAAGTGTACCAACATAGTTTCGTCAGCATGTGTTAAAACTGAGCTGGCGCTTTGTGTGATGTTTATAAGTCTAAATGTACTTTTAAAGCCTAAAAGGAACCTTAAAAGTGAATTAAAGGTCTCCCCCCTTTAATGTGATGTTTTTGGAACAAGACCAGATTGAAACAGGTTCCTGCCCTCTGACCTTCAGTGACCTCTGACCTCCTGTTTCAGGTGTGTGTGTGCTGCTGCTGTCTGCACTGACTGTTTGTGCAGGTGAGTAGATGAAGTGCACCATGGTCCAGGACAAACACTGAGTGTAAACACTGATAGAAACTGTCCGTCTGTCCTCCAGTCTCTCTGAGCGTCAGTCCAAACCTTCAGCAGTTCTTCACAGCAGCCTCAGTGTCTCTGACATGTGACGGTCAGCTGGGCTCTGATGGATGGACGGTGAAGAGGGACACAGGAAGTGGGACTGAGTCATGTGGAGCAGGGGGGCGGGGCTTCGGGAGGTTCAGTGGTCCATCCTGTGTTTTTGATGAGTTCAGCCCAGTCAGTGGAGTTTACTGGTGTGAAGGTGAAGCTGGAGAGAAGAGTGAAGAAGTCAACATCACTGTATCAGGTAATGAAGTCTTTCATTTCATCAGACTAACAGCAGACTGTTATACCACCTCTAACTCACTCTGTGGGTCTTTTCCTCAGATAAACATGTGATCCTGGAGATCCCTGCACTTCCTGTGAGGACAGGAAGTGATGTCACGCTACGCTGTAAAAACAAAATTGGTGGCACAGCCGCAGCTTATTTCTACTTTAATGGACGTCCTGTTGGACCTAAATCAGAGAAAAACATCACCATTAACGTGCAGCAGTCTGATGAAGGTCTCTACTGGTGTTCTACTGATGAGTTTGGATCATCTCCTCAGAGCTTTCTGAGGGTCAGAGGTCAGATCACTGTTTCCTGTTAAAGCTTAAACCTGTTGAGCTGATAACAAACTGAATGACCCAGCTTCATATCTTTCCTGCAGATCCTACTACACCAACACCACCAACAACAAAAACATCAGCAAACATCCATATCTCCTGTTCTCCTCCTCCTCTTCCTAATCCCTCCTTCATCATCCCAGTCATAGTTACTGTAGGTTCTCTGGTCCTTG
Source organism: Aulonocara stuartgranti (assembly GCF_965226115.1). NCBI lineage: Eukaryota > Metazoa > Chordata > Actinopteri > Cichliformes > Cichlidae > Aulonocara > Aulonocara stuartgranti. The sequence goes on along the minus strand of NC_138941.1, from coordinate 74,799,846 downwards.
TGGTTCTGGTTTTGGTTCTAGTTCAGCTTCTTTGGAAGAAACACACAGGTATGATATCCGTCTGACCCACCTGGGCTCTTTTGGTTCAAGCAGCAAATTAAAATATTTTGAAATTTCACTTGAGAAAATCTGAGGGACTTTCCTGTCTGCATTTATTTTGTAGAGCACTGGGTCCCAACATCTTTAGACTGATGCGTTCCCATGGCCCAATTGAAAAGTTTTAAAAGTTCTGGAAGTGTGTCCATAAAAATGAAAAGTATTACTGATATAAACTGGGCTTATCTCTCATTCAAAGTCACGTCCAGACAGCTTCCATCAGGGTTTCAATTTTAGGATCGCTCCCTAGAAATTAGATTCAGGCTAAAACCCCACAGACACAAACACCAGTTTGGGTTGTTTTTCCTGATTGGCTGTCACTTGTTAAGGTGGTATGATACAGGAACAGTGTTCTGTGGTCTCATCACTCTGATGCTGCCATCATGGCTCTGCTTAATCCATAATCAACGAGTCTTTGCTCCTGAATCCTGTACCTGTAACATCAGACTGTCTATGAAGGTCTTCTAAACATCCTACAGCAGTGAAGTGATCACCAACGTTCATTCACATCACATCATTTCTGCAGGGAGACACCAGCCAGCCTCTACAAATGATGTCGCATATGCCGAGGTCACCATTAGAGAGTCAGCCAATAAGATGTCAGTCATCCAACCAGAAGTGATTTACTCCAGCCTGAGCATAAACACTACAGGTACACATTCTAGCAGGTGACATAAATGAGCGATAAAAGCAAGAGAAATTGAGAGTTGAAGAAGATGAGACTTTTTTTCTCCTCTTCATGCTGCCATGTGTATTTGACCTCTGTCTCTAAATTAATCTGAAAGTTTCTTGTTCTGGACAAATTTAAATGTAAACCCATTTTCTAAAAATTTTAAATTTAAAAAATGTGTAAATAAACAAAGAATACAAAGATTTGTAAATCTTATATTTTATTAACAACACAATACCAAAACCAGGTTAAAAGAAGAGAAAACCAAGTGGTAGCAAAGACCAACAGCTGGAGGAGGAACACTTCCAGAAATGACTGTCAATGAACACAGTTCACCACACCACCTATTCCAGGAGCGCAGCTTCATAGTAGGAGAGTCAGGTGCTGAACTGGCCTGCCTGCAGTCCTGATCTTTCATCAATGAAAACATCTGGAGCATCATGAAACCAGAAGCAGGACAAAGAAGAGCCAGGACTGCTGGGCGGCTAAAACCCTCCATCAGACACGGATGGAGCAACATCCCACTCCCAAAAAGTCCAAAAGCTGCTGTCCTCAGTTCACAGACATTTCCAGAATGATGTTAAAAGGCGAGTCTGTACAGGAGCATTACAAAATTACACTTCTGCTATGTGTTTGGTTTTCTGTCTTTGAGAGAATATGAGACTTGAAAATCATTGGATTCTGTTTTTATTTGTTTTAAACAGCATCACTACTTTGAGGTCGTAACATGTGGTCATGGAAAAAATATTTTTACCTCAAATATATCAAAAGTTTTGAAAGTGGGACAGGAACGCAGCATCCACAGCAGGTCTGCAGCTCTGTCGCTAGTTTCCTGTTTTACAGTTAACGTTGTCACTGGTTTCCACTAAACCTTTACTGTGGTCTCTGTGGTCGATTCACTGTTTGAAAAATGGGACAGTGACAGTGTCAGACAGCCGTGGCACTGATCCTGCAGCTTCAACAGATCGCTGCACTGGAAGAATGTGATTGGTACATAGTGTGAGGCAGTTCAGGTTAGTATGAACGTCTGCCCTTTTCCAAAATAAATGTGGGAAATTTTCTTTATCCATGTGTGTTTGGTGAAAAATAAAGTTGACAAGTCGCTCAGAGAGAGATCAAAGATGAGGTTAGGCCACCTTTTGGATTCCACACGACGCACGAGGAGCTGATGAAGATGCAGAGTCACCAAAGTGACGGGAGAAAGTTCTCCTGTGTGAGACGCAGCAGTCACATCAAAAGCAGATAAATGGTGAAGTCACCTGAGTCAGTAGCTGTTTTTCCCCAGAGTCGAGTGTTCATTCACCCACATCAAAACAGGTGCTGCTCGTGTGGTTAACTGATGAGAGAAGCTGAAGTCTCTGCGTGACAGGGCTTCCTTGTTGACACCAGTGGGAAATGATCAAAGGTAAAACAACCGGTGTGATAAACCACGAAGTGTTTTATGTGTTTAAGTTCAGTTTAACTGCTGTTCGAACGTTGTGGACTGTTTCCCGCCATGAAGAAAGAAAAGATAAACAGTGTCTGACAGAACATGAGAGTGTGCTGAACTGGATCAAATTATTACTGAGAATGAAATACCATGACCTCATGAACTACAGTAAACTAAGAATGATGATGATGAGTAGAAGGAAGAAGACGACCCACAACCTCCCTCCTCAAATTCCTGTCTCCTCAAGGTCAGCTTTGTTTCACTCAGCAGTTCCACCTCAACAACGCCGTGTGGTTCAGTCAAATTTTCCCGTATCAAATTCAAATTCAAATTCAAATTTTATTTGTCACGTACACAGTCATACACAGTACGATATGTAGTGAAATGCTTGGACAACTGCTCGTGACCTAAAGAAAACAAAAAAGGAAAAGGCTATGAATAAGATAGGAAATAAATATGAAAAATTAAAAAGGGTAAATTTAACTAGGAAGGAATAAAATATAAATTAAGGTTAAAAATGAAATAACTGTACAACACAAATTAGAATGAAGGGTAAATTTAACTGGGAAGAATAAGATAAAATATATAAATTAAAGTTGAAAATAAAATAACTGTACAACAAAATACACAATATAGAACTATATAAGAATGTATGAAGAAATCTAAATATAAATAAATATATACACAATAACAGCAGCTGTACAAGTATTAACTGGAAATGAAGAATATAGTGACCAGTGTTGTGCAAAAACAAAGTCCAGAAAGTCCAGTGTGTGTGTAAGAACCATATGTGTGGGTCAGTACTGTGTGGTGGTGTGATTGAGAGACCGTATCGCCTGCGGGAAGAAGCTCCTCCTCAGTCTCTCTGTGTTGGTCTTCAGGGAGCGGAATCGCTTTCCTGACCTCAGCAGAGAGAACAGTCTGTTGTTGGGATGGCTGAGGTCCTTCACGATCTTCCTGGCCTTGGTCCAGCACCGCCTGCTGTAGATTGAGTGCAGGTCAGGGAGCTCGGAGCGGATGGTGCGCTCAGCTGACCGCACAACCCTCTGTAGAGCTCGTCTGTCCTGCATGGTGCTGTTCCCGAACCAGGTTAAGATGTTTCCCGCCAGGATGCTCTCTATGGTGCACGAGTAAAAGTTCCTGAGCACCTTGGAGGGCAGTTGGAAGTCTCTCAAGCGTCTGAGGTGGTAGAGACGCTGTCGGGCCTTTTTCACCACGGTGTTGATGTGACAGGACCATGACAGGTCCTGCGTGATGTGAACTCCGAGGTATTTGAAGCTGTCCACTCTCTCCACTGGGCACTCGTTGATGACGGGGGTCTGGTAGTTCCTCTCCTGCTTAGTGCTGAAGTCCACTATCAGCTCCTTTGTCTTACTGACGTTTAGAAGGAGGTTGTTCCTCTGGCACCAGTTCTCCAGATTCCTAATCTCCTTCACGTAGGCCGTCTCGTTGTTATCAGAGATCAGGCCCACCACGATGGTGTCGTCAGCAAACTTGATGATGGTGGTGGAGCTGGTAGTGGCCACACAGTCATATGTGTACAAAGAGTACAGCAGGGGGCTCAGAACACACCCCTGGGGGGCTCCAGTGCTGAGAGTGGTGGAGGCTGAGACATGTCCGCCCATCCTTACTGCCTGTGGTCTGCCAGTTAGGAAGTTGGAGATCCACTGACACATAAATGAGCTGAGTCCCAGATGCTCCAGCTTGGTGGTGAGTGTGGAGGGAATTATGGTATTAAATGCAGAGCTGTAGTCTATGAAGAGCATTTTAACATAATTACCCCTTCTAGTGTCCAAGTGAGTGAGTGATGTGTGGAGGAGATGAGAGATGGCATCGTCTGTGGAACGATTTGGACGGTAAGCGAACTGTAGTGGGTCCAGTGTGTCTGGTAGTGAAGAAATGATGAAGTCTCTGACCAGGCGTTCAAAGCACTTCATCACTACTGAGGTGAGGGCTACAGGGCGATAGTCATTGAGAGAAGCAGGGTGGGGTTTCTTCGGGACAGGAACAATGATGGACTCTTTGAAGCATGTGGGGATCACCGACTGAGATAAAGAGATGTTGAATATCTCAGTGAACACAGGAGCTAGCTGGTATGCGCAGTCTCTTAGGATACGACCTGGGATGCCGTCTGGTCCTGCTGCTTTCCTGGTGTTCACTCTCTTGAAGGCTCTCCTTACTTCATGCTCGGAGATGACGAGCACGTTTCCGGTGCTGGCAGTATCTTCCTGTCTGCAGCCGTTAGCGCCGCTAACACTAGCATTGTTGGAGACCTTAGCTGCAGCCTCGAAGCGAGCATAGAAAGTATTCAGCTCGTCTGCCAAAGTCACGGCCGCGTTCGTCATACCGGTTGTTGGTGCTTTATAGTCCGTTATTGTCCTTAGTCCCCGCCACAGGCTCCTAGAGTCACTCTGTTGGAGTTGTGACTCTAGTTTCCTCCCGTAGCGCTGCTTCGCCTCTTTCACCGCCCTCCGCACGTTATATGACGCGGCTTTGTACGGGTCCATGTCCCCCGTCATGAGTCCCGTGTTGTAGGCAGCGGTGCGGGATCTCAGAGCGTCGCGGATGGTTTTATCCACCCACGGCTTCTGGTTGGGAAAGGGACCATTCAGTTATAGTTTCCCTGCTTTCTTTCTTTCTGGTTGTTTCTGCCCTCCCGTGACCATCCTAGAGCCTGTCTCTCTGCCTGTTCCTGCTCACAGAGAGGCTTGTACCCTGCCTTCCCCTGCACCCTTTCCAGTTCCCTGAATGGTGGTCGCTGTGGTCCAGTCAGTCCCAGTTGCCTAGAGCAGCTAGGGCTCCGCTTGTCCCTGCAACCATATCAGTTCCTCAGGTAGCAACAGCTAGTGTCCAGCTGTCACCTGCTCCCATGCCTGCTCCCAGCGTGAGGACATCCAAGGCCCAGTCCACCTTTGCACCCTGGCTGGTGTCCAACTACTTCCCATGCCTGTCCCTACTCCTAGGGTGACAGTGGCCAAGACACAACCTATCCTTGCACTCGCACCCATTCCTTGGATTGGGACAGCTGTTCAGCCAATCCCTTCAGCAGTACCTGTTCTAAGCGCTCAACGAATCTTAGTACACCATGGAAGCACAAGCAACAGGGGTGGGGGTAAGCCGGTGTAGACAGCACATCTGGTCCTGTAGCATGCGCTGGGCCCAGATCTGCCCCCTGACCTCGGCCTTGGAGATAAGCATGCAGAGGTGTTTGGGGTGCAAAGGATGGGAACGAAGATTCTAAACACAGTCTGTTATCATGGAGAAAGGTCTTGTTGTCCAGCTCCAGCCTTGAGGCCACAGCTGGCGCCAATGTGGTAGGCGCATGAGATGGTAGTGATTTTCCTTTAGTGCAAAAACTGCATGCCAATTTTACAGTTGCTCTAGATGTCCGTCACTGGTCTCTCAATCTCCAAGATGTTATTACTATTATTATTATCATGTTATTACTATTACTAAGCTCTTTTTAGCAGCTATTTGACCACAAACAGCTGGTGCAGTTTTGCTAGATTAACCCAATGATTTAAAATCATGGTTGACATTAAATATTTTGCATGTAAATGATCAAAGAACGTAGATTTTACGATTTGAGCCCCGTTATTATCTTTAGGGTGACCTTAGCCCTTTGGAAAACTCCAGAACTTCCTGATTAAAAAATTTGCAAGTGATTTCTTTCATGGCAGTTTTTCATTTGTGAAACAAATCAATTCCGTTGTAAAAGCCAACTTCTTCCAGCTCAGGGCAAAAAATAAGAACATTTTGTAATCGGCTGACTTTAGAAAGTTATTCATGCATTTATTTAATCCAGGCTTGATTACTGTGATAGTCTTTATTTTGGTATCAGCCAGGCTCTGCTCTCTCATCTTCAGCTTGTTCAGAATGCTGAATCCCAGTGGGATAAGGTAGAGATTTCCTGTCCTCTGTTGATTTCCCCTCCACGATATTCATTTGATCTTAATGCGCCTTGCTGCTGCATTTATGGCTGTCCATGAAGGATTCGCGAGAACCATCCTTCAAATCTGGGGAGACAGAGGACGCATTTGTGGGCCACATTTGGAGGAGCCTTCAAATATGAACAACCTTCATCGCCTCACTGTGACGTATTCGGCCTACAAATACGGCCTCTGAATTTGGCAACAGCCAAAGACTATGTGACTGTAACATTAAATTAACAGTGTCTTTAAATGACCTTTGACCTTTAGTGACCTCTGACCTTCAGTGACCTCTGACCCCCTGTTGTAGGTGTGTGTGTGCTGCTGCTGTCTGCACTGCAGGTGAGTTGATGAAGTGAACCATGGTCCAGGACAAACACTGAGTGTAAACACTGAAGTGCTTCACTCATCTGTCACAGATAGACACACTAACAGAGTGTGAGCTCTCACTGACTGACTCTCAAATCAAATCTGTTCAGGTCTGTCCACAGTTTCATGTGTTGTTTAGGCGACAGGAAGAGTTCACTCATCTTCTTTTGTGTTTTGGTTTTATTTGATATTTGTTTGTCATATTGTGAAGAGGAAATCAAGTAGAGATGTTTTCAGTTTCTGTAACATGATGGTTTGTATAGATATCAGCCAACAATCATCAGATATCAGCTTTCACTCAGGAAACCACAGCTGCTAGCTGCATGTACTAAATGTTTGTCTGACCGGCCTTTGTTGTATAGTCTTCACTTCCTCTTCTGTTTACAAATTTTCCATCATGTCAACTGAGTCAAATTTAATTTCTCTCAGAGTTTGTATGCTTTGTTACTTTCTGATGATGAGCTTCAAATATGAGCAAAGTGAGACTCAAACAGGACGTAAACCTGCAAATAGAATCCATGAAACAGCTTTTTCACACTGTTCATCCCACAGCTGAGGTGGAATAAACATCTAACCTTCAAGAATGTGCTTTTTTATTTTGCAAGACCTGCCTGCAGTACCTTTACTGTCCACTTACCCAAAGCTGCTGAGAGCCTGAGTGGGGAGCATCAACTCAAACAAACAACAAATCAGTGGAGTTTACTGGTGTGTCATTCCGTTACAATCGAGGTGAGTGGCTGCAAATTTCCACCAGGTTCTTGAACCTCTTTCATATCCGCCCCAAGCAGGCCCATAATCTCTTCATCTGCTCCACTCACCTGGAGCTGATTTTTGGCAATCAGGCTGGAGATATTTAAGCCTCACACTGACGTTCCTTCTCCACCAGTTAGTCAGCTACTCCATGTTGGAGCTGGCTTTGCTTCCCTTGTTCTCGTGTGCCTTAGTTTTCCACGTCTCTTACTCTACCTTAAGCTCATCCCTTGGACCTCGAACAACTTACCTTCACTCTGGAAATCTCTCCGTGCCTCACCGGCCTGCCATCCCGCTCCATCCAAACCTGTGGAACGTAGATCAGCCAGCTCACACCATCCAACTCACCTGGACTCACACTGCCCCTCCCTCAAAGCGTTTTCCACTCCAACTCCCAGTGAGCTATAAATACAGCTAAACTTACCCTCTCCAGTGTTTCCCCTTCTTCTAACTCCGTTCTCCTGACAGCTAGACCTAAGCTGTCACGCTCCAGTTACCCTTCCAGCCCAATTTCCGCTTTTGGTCCACAACCACGTTACCAGGTTTCTCACGCCAAGTCACTGTTACATTCTGTGTGGCTGTTTTCTGCTACTGCCAAGTGTTAACCTGTGCTAGACCAATAAATGTTGTTAAACCCTGCTTCTCCTCCAGGGTTCTGCTCAGTTCTGGCCCTCATGACACGTTCATTTAATCATCAGAATAACAGCACGCTGTTTTAATTTTTATATAAAGAAAGGATCCTGACATCCTGACACTTCCTGAAAAGACAGGAAGTGATGTCACTCTACGCTGCAAAGACAAAACTGGTGGCATAGTCACTGCTTATTTCTACTTTAATGGACAACTAACCAAAACAGAGCATCATGATTAATGTGCAGCAGTCTGATGAAGGTCTCTGCAAAGAGGTCATTAAGAGTAAACTGTGTCTGTTTCTACATTGAAACTGTGACACTAACCTCTCTCCTGAAGGTCATTGACTGAATATTGATCATGTGAGTCATCACACGAGCAGAGGTGTGAATACAGGCGTAGGTCATTACAGGTGAACAGGTGAAGCCTCCATGAGACATTGATCTCAAGACTACTGAAAAACGTGATCTTCTTCACAGTGCTGCTTCAGCTCACTGACGTTTATGTACGTTATGCACAGCTCTCTGAAATCCCACCAACACATTTCATTCAATGTTAGGGTCTCGGCTTTGGACTATCGCAGCACCTCAATTTCAAAAATGGACAAATGAACAAAAGCATTTTGTTCTCAGACATTCAGACTGTCTCTAAACATTCTCAGTAAAAAAAAAAAATATAAATAATCTGAGTTCAGTTCAACAGACAGAAACTCAAACTCAGTCCTTCACTCACTCATACACAACAACACTGACGTCGCCACACAGGTGAGAACGAAGGTAGGCTGGGCGTACCTGTATGTGGACTAACCACAGAGGTCCAGAGAATCATGAACAAATGAATTCATCTTTAGAAAGTGAACAAATCCTGACTGTGGTTTGTATTTATGCACCAAACAACAGTTGAGAGCAGCCAGTCTGTTGGGGGTAACTGGGTGGGGTACTCAAGGGTTCTTCATCCAGTGAATCTTTGGAGACTTTAGAGCTCATGTGGACAATGACAGTGAGACCTGGGTGGCGTGACTGGGCACATCATGCGGAGGCCCAGGTCTTTGGGGCCTACAGACACCACAAAAGAAGAAGATCAAATGGAAAATGAATGATGGAAACTGAGGTCAGAGCTGCAGACTTGCTGGTGAGGAGAGGTAATGATCTTCAGGCAAGGCAAGCGCTGTTCAGTCCTCTCCTCATCTTCCTCATGCTCCTTTGTATATTCCATGTAGCATTAAAGGCACAAATGAGTTTAAACAGGTAAAGTCAGGTAAATGGATCCTGGTTATTGATTCAAAGTGACTAAAGTCAGTAAAGAATAAATGTTTAGGCTTTATTGTGTCAGTCAGACAAACATTAACAGTAACCTGTCTCTTCTGTCAGACACAGAGATGAGTGATGACATCAGAAATAAACCTGAGTGCAAACAAAGGGAAATGTTTCTTCTGTGAGCTGTGTGACGTTAGCACTGACCAGCAGAGGGCGCCGGAGTCACATGATTGAAAATAAAGGCATAAATTGTCCAAAATTAACTTTCTTTATTTCTGTTCCCTTTATGTGTCTCCTTTCATCTTGCCTCCTTGTCTCCTCCCTCCTTCCACCATGTCTTCCCCACTCTCACATTCTTACTTCTCCAGTCTCATTGTTCCTTCCTCCTCTATGTATGTCTCCTTCATCGCTTCTTTACTCTTTTTACCCTTCTCTTCTTTCACTTTATCTCCTGCCTCCTCCTATGTTGCCTCTATCTTCTTGTCTCAAAGTTTCCTTCATCCTTCACTCCTCCTTCGTTGCCTACTCTCTCCTTGTCTCATTTATTTCACTCTTCTTTATTTTCTTCTTTTCAGTTTCCTCCTTGTCTCTCATTGGTTCCTGCCTCCCTGTCTCCTCCTCCCTTGACTGTGAGGATTCGTGAAGGTGAAACATGTTCAACACAAACTGATTCTCCACACACATCTATGGGCTCAAATTGTGGTCATAAATATTTTGTACTTGTAAATCTGACCGACTAGTTGTGAACTGAGCTTTGTAACCTTGTAAACCAAAATATCTAAAACATTTATGTTTGTGCATCTATAGATGCAAATTGGTGTGTGTGCAAAAAAGATTTGGGTTTTTTTGTTTGTTTTTTAAAGAAAGAAAAGAAAAATAATAATAACAATAATTATTATTGTTACCAGCCTAATAATAATTAGGCTGAAGAACCAACAATTTTAGCCCATAAGAACCATAAGAATGAACTACCTCCAGGACCTGAAGCTCAGTAAAGCACCCCTCCAACAGCCAAACCTATCTGTTCTCTCATTGGATTGTTAAATTTGTGATTGACATGACGTTAACCAATCAGCTGAAAGGAAGAAAAATTCGGTCAAAATTTGTACTTTGAGGTTGTGTGATCCCCTTACAGTCTGAGCACACCCTTCACTCCCCAATATTTAAATATGGGGACCACTACCCGAGTCTGAGAGTCAAGGGCCCCAGATATGCAACGTTGCAAAGGCCTGTCAACCAAGTGAGCCCTACAACATCGAGAGCCTTCAGGAACTCAGAGTGAATCCCATCCACACTACAGGCTCTGCCACCAACCAGGTGTTTAATTGCCTCATTGATTCCAGACTCACTTCCCTTACAGAAGATCATCTGTGGGATTAGGACAGCTTGAAAAAGTCTTCATACCCCTTGAAAATGTACACATTTTTTCACCTTAAAACCACAAACTTAAATGTTTTTATTTATGTTTTTAGTAATAGGCAGAGGCTAGCCTGTTTGGCACCCTGGGCAAACACTCCATTAAAAAAAGATGATCTGATGTCTTCTCAGCTTAATAAGGTAATTAAAGAAGCTCTGACACATTTTTCTGTATGTTTTTACATAATTCCACCATTTCTGGTTATAGATGCAGAAACTTCATGAAATGAAAAATCTTCCTGATCACAACCTCAGTCTTTTTCTAAATGACTTCTGCATACTATTGTGAATAAAAAATGAAATCTGAGATTTGTGAAACAGTTCTTTCTGTTGTTATTTACACGAAGGCCCCCAGATCTTGTGTAACTGGGTTTGTAAAGGCAGTTGTTCAAGCTCAGCAGCCTTGCAGTGACAGTCGGTCACGGGACTTTCATAGCGATCTGAAACTGCAGCTTCCCAGTGAGAAGCTTACAGGTAGTCACAGGGGTCATAATTTAATAAAAAGATTTACTCAATCTAGCCTTCCTTAGTTATTGTCTGTATCCTGTAAATGTTCTTTTATGTAGTTTTAATTATTTTATTTTATTGTTAAATAATCTCCTAGTCGAGTTGTGTTTGTATTTTCTTTTACATATTTTCACTGCACTGCAGCAAATTAGTGCGCTCCACCTGTTGGTGTATTTATTGGCTTTTAATGTTTCCCTCCTATAAATGATCGTATTACTGTAAAACACTTTGGGGTACTGCTGGTTTTAAATGTGCTATATAAATAAAGTTGTATTCTCTTTGTTATTTCCTGTTCTCAGAAGGAGCATTGAGCTGTTCATAGACTGCATAAACTGCAGTATTAGCAAACTGCACATATAACTTATGTCCACTCAGGACTCTATGTTTGTCTTTCCACGTTCATATGTATATTTATATTTAGTCCCATGTCTCTGTATTCATCTGTGTATCTTAATAGTTTTGTTATCATATCTCTGTTTCTACACTGATTTTATATGTTGTTTCTTGTATATTTGCTGCTATGATAACTCAGTTTCCCTCTGAGATCAATAAAGTTTCTCTGATTCTGATGAAGACGAGTGTATTAGAAACAGCTCGTCCTTGTGGAGAAGCAGCAGCGTGACGAGCTGATGATGTTAACAGGGAAGTGGTGAAGCTGAAGGTATCACTCTGCTGTCGGTCTCCAACATGACAACATGCCGACTTCATCTGTCGCTCTGCTCCTCGGTGAGTCAAACCCTCCCTTCTTCAATTCTTTATCACAGCTCCAACACACACTAAAGGTCAAAGGTAAAGAGCCTATTTTCAGCAGCTGGAAGCTCTCGCTGATAGTTTCTCTCACATGAAATCTGTTCAGATCTGTTGGTTTTGTTTCCTTAGTGAGAAGAAGTGATCACTACTTCTTTTGTTTATCTAAGGCTGGTTGTATCTGATATTTGTTTGTGTGTTTGGACACAAATCAAGTGGTGTATTTCCTGTAAGCACCTCATATTTAACTCGAGTGTATGAAGATACAGCAAATGACAGAAAACTGTTTCAATTGCATAAACTCTTTAAAATTTAGAAGTTTAACTCTGCGTTTCTCTGTCCTGTAATCTGGACTGACTCACAGAGCTGAAGCTTCATGTCGTGTCTGTAAGAGAGGAAAGTGACCTGTTTTCATCAAACATGAACCTTTACTCAGGAAACCACGGCTCCTAGCTGCATGTACCACATGTTCTCCTTATCTGCCTGTTGTAATCATCACTTCCTCTGTTCAGACCAGATTGACTGAGTCTAACTAAATGACTGAAGATAGTTGGTTTTTCAGAATTAACGTCGGATTTTCCTCATTTTCTGTACGCTTTGTTAATTTTCTGATGGCGATTTAGACGAGCGGGACTCAAACGACTGTAATGTTTACTAAACAGATTTTTCAGGTCGCTCACTCAGCAGCTGATATTGCCAAAGTCGCCTAACTTTAATCCAGTGATCTCGGTGGTTTGATGGTTCATTAACTCTGATTGCTTTTTAAATGTCTCTGTTTTACTTAGCCAGTAAGAGCTGATTGGGCCTAACCTACCTTTGCCAGCACTGGCTATGGGAACCTGCTAATGTTGGGTTTAATGTTGTGATTAGTAGAATCTGTAGTTTTTTACTTACTGAACAATTACTTAGAAACCTGCAGACGTATCGATATAAAAGAATTAGGGCCTGCAAAACAAGCAGGTCAACCCCAGCAGTTTTAACTGGTCCTGATATAAAACTGCTAGGACAGGTTACTCTCTCCTGGGAAGTTGGCTGCAGCCATGCGGATTTCTGAATGGAAGAGATCCATGTACACGCCGATTTTTTAATCATCCAATGCATTAAAAAACAATAGTCATAAATAAAGTGTTTTGGCTTGTGATTCCTAAATAAACACACTAACACTAGCTACACATTTTTAAAGGGTGCAAATCCAAGTCTCCTATTCAGTGACTCTGGTCTCCAGAGCTGAAAATAGGTTTGAGGTTCTTTTGAGAATTCTGAAGTTGGTTTAGTCTAAAATGCCTGAGTTGAGAGCAGGTTCGTGTAATTTCAGAATTTCTACCTAAAAAGAAATTAAAAGGAAAAATAGACCATTTTCCATCCCCAATATTTGAATCCATAACAATGGGAATATAACAGTTAATACTAAATATTAAACATTATTGTGCAGCACATAAGATCAACAGAACACAGTGTGCTTTGAGGTAGGAGCCAAAAAGGGTGTAGTTTGTGTGTGTGAGCACCGGTGTGTACACCTGTGAGCATGGACACGCTTGTTTTTAAAAGGTTCCTTCATGTAATGATCTGCTAGAGGGTGTGGGGGGGCCACAGCCCCGTCCTCCAGGGCATGAAGCAGGTATGGAGGAGATCAAAACTCCAGACATCCAGAGGCCCCCAGAACACAAGAGACCAAGGAAGACCAACAGAGGGGCAGCCGCGCCACTGTCCCAGAAAGAGCTGAGGAGAGTCCCAGATGAGGGCTCACTCAGCAGCCGCGGAGCAGAAGCCGGGGGGGGGGGTTGCAGTGACGCGCCCGTGAGCCAGCTGTGCCTGAGTGACCGAGCCCCAGGCCGAGAGGCCGGGGGCACCCCACCTCCGAAATGGCCCGAGCGAGCCCCAGGCTCCAGGCCCCGATAAGCAGCCACCAAGGAGTGAGCCGGTGTGTACCTGGACGCCCATCCCCGGACACAAAGAACCACCAACGCACTGATGTCTGAGGGCGTCCGCCACCGGATATGAACTTTTTTCAAGACAGTGAATCTTGAAACCAGAGAAAAAATAGAGAGTTTTAACTTGTTCCATTGGCAGATTTTTTTCACTTATTTCAAGCTAAAATATTTATTGGAATTCAAATTTAGACAGAAACAAAGTGAATAATATTATTTTATTATCACGTTGATGCAGCACATGGTTCAGTTAGCTTTGTATAAACACGTGTTAGAAATGTTCTTCAATCAGCTCTTTTTACTCTCATTTCACAGCCAGTACTTTTTACTTTTACTTGAGTAAAGAAGTTGAAACAGTACTTGGAGTATTTTTAACAGTAGTACTTCTACTTCAGTACACACTGTGTGTACTTTTACCACCTGTGTCTGAGACCTCCTTCAGGGTCCACCTGAAGCTCTCAGTCTGCTGTGGAAAAAGGAAATCCAGGTGAGTTTCTCCTGATCACCTGAGGCCGTCATTACTGTGTGAACCCACACACCACTCCTCACTCCTCCCACCCGCTGCACACAGTCACTGAGTACAGACCGGCTGATTCCTGTAAAGGGAGAGGCAGGGAGAGGCGGAGCAACAGCTGAAAAACAAGAAGCTCAACGTCATTTTGCAGAAGTGAAAGTGTGAGAGAGCAGCAGCAGAGCTGCAGTCGAGTCCTGTTTGTCTCTAAAAGAAGATTCACTGGAGTCCATCAGGTTCCTCTCAGCAACAGTGGTGAGTGCAGCTGATCACACTTCCTGCTTCTACACAAATCTTCACTCTGTTCACTTCATCAGGGTCTAGAGCGCCACCTCATTTCTCCATGGTGCCACTTAGGCTACGTCCACACTCGCCCGGATAGATTTGAAAACAGCGCTCCGCGTCCACACTAGTGTTTTCAGTCGTTTTCACAGAGTTGTGCGTCCACATTAAGACGGCTGAAAACGCTTACGTTCCAGTCCTGCGCATGCGTGAAACGCAAGACGATTCGACCGATCTCATTTCTGTCTGCCGCTTATTCACTTTCCGGCTGTTTGAAACGTCGCAGCAGAGGTGGAGGAAAAGCACCGAGTTTTAAAATGGACTAACAGTGAGGTGGAGTTGTTGCTGCGAGTAACACAAAAGTACAAAGTTGCAAAAGCGAGAGAGAATTAAAGAATTTGAAGAAAAGCTCTGTGGAGCATGTGCAGACTGATATTCATCTTTAATAGGACTGTCAAAACTGCTGCTGTATAATGCTCTCCACTATCTTTGTTTAATTGGTCACATGCCTGCATCACATGACTAACATGCATCATTGTTTTAGAAAGTCTCTGTTTTCACTGTTCACTGTGACACAAACGCACCGTCTCCAAATTATTTACTTTCCAGCTGTTTGAATCGTCGCAGCAGAGGTGAGCAGCGTGATAGGAGTGGATGTAGCTGTGGGTGATGAGAAAAGATGAAAAGAACGATTGATAACTTTTTCGTTAAGGCCGGTGCTCTGACACGGAGCCATCAACCTCTCAGTGTCTAACACTGGTCTGCAGACGGCATCAGATAATGAGCCACATTAGATGGACTCTGAGCCCACTGACAGTAAAAGGGTGAAGTGTAGACATTTGGAAGAGAGCGGCCTGACCAGTTTCTCTGACTATGATACTGTAAAGCTGACAACATGATGCATTTACTGTGGTGAGTGTGCAAAGACCATGGCAGGTGTTGTGCCGAGGTAGGGATCCCCAACAGGATCTGTTTCCCTGCGTCAGGAACATCGGCTGGGCAGGGAAAGCGGACCCAACGCACTCCGCCTCCATCACGACCAACTAGACGTGGAAGGAGTGATGTTTTAGTGACAACATGAAAGATGAGTGTGACCGTTCAGTTTGTGGGTTACAACAGAAAATGATACATTTATTGTTCTCGTGTGTTATCGGACGGGATCATTTTAACAAACCGAGGACATTTTCCTGATAATTATCTGTATCCTCCTGTAACTTTACTGTTTAAAGAGGTAAAACCTCCAACATTTCAGGATCAATAAGTCCTTATAAGACGTGTTTGTGAGCTAAAAATCAAGAATGTGGGATACTGTTTGTCTGTGTCAGCCAAACAACTTCACATCTTTGTAACGACTGTTAAAAAGATGTTCATCCTGTTGATCCTGTTCATCTGGACGCTGCACTGTACAGCAGACACGACGTTGTTCAGTTTGTGTTTCAGATGAACCAGTTTGTGTCTGAGTGTGTTGCTGGGTCTCCACCAGTTACTCTGACAACTGAAGGTTCAAGATTTTTATTTTGACATTTGCACACAGGACCAACAGTCCATGCACAGTGGAATACTTGTGCAGAGCTTTCCAAGTCAAATCACACTTTAACAATATAAAGACAGAAAAAGCAGAAGGATAGAAATGAAGTCCGGAGTAGGGTAGTCGTACTATTTTCTATATACAAAGAAAAAGAAGAAAATGTACAGAGAGTGTGTAGTTCTCTACCTCTTATCGCACTCACAGTATTGCACATTTGTTCCACAGATCTGTTTCACAAGTCTGTTGTGAGTGTATTGCCCGATGGTCAGTGAACCGATGATACATTCAAAGTGAGGTTAAGTAGTGCTGTGTTATTTTAAGTGTTCAGTGTGTTTTTGTTTGCCGTCAGTCTGACAGTTGTGGGGAAGAAGCTGTTGAAGAATCGTGTTCTGTGTGTGATGCTGCTGTCCGCTCTGTTGTGTCTGAGATTGTATGTGCAGCTTTGTATGTGCAGGTCCATGGATGCAAGTGTTGGTCCCATAATCCTCTCTGCAGACTTTCTGACTCTGCAGAGCCTTCCTCTCTGTCTGTGTAGTGTTTCCATACCAGACAGTGATGCCTGCGATGAGGATGCTGTCTATCAGTCCTCTGCAGGCCTGGGTGAGAGGGTGGTGGTTCATGCCAGCTTTCCTGAGCAGCCGAATGAAATAAAGCCTTTGCTGGGCTTTTTTCACAGTTGCTGTAGTGTTGAGAGTCCAGCTCAGGTCTGATGTAACCTGCAGTCCCAGGAATCTGTGGCTGTTTGCCCTCTCCACCTCCGTCCCTTTGACGATAAGAGGCTGCAGGGGAGGGAGTTCTTCCAAAAGTGCAGTATTCATTCCTTGGTCCGTGTTGAGGATGAGGTGAAGAAGCTTCTGTGATGAAAAGAAACTTAAAGAAGTCCAGACGCTTTTCTCTCCAAGCTTCTCAGACTACAGATGCTTGTTTCTCTCTTTGTAAAAATGAAATTTAAAGTGAATTTTGAATCAAATGTTTCTCTTCTTTCTCCCTCAGAGTGCAGACATGTCTGCTGCCAGCAATCTGCGATCTGAAGATCAGTTTCTGTGCTCCATCTGTCTGGATGTGTTCACTGATCCAGTCACTACATCATGTGGACACAACTTCTGCAAAACCTGCATCAGTCAGCACTGGGACATGAATCAGAGCTGTCAGTGTCCCATGTGTAAAGAGACTTTCTACACTCGACCTCAGATGAGGGTCAACACCTTCATCTCTGAGATGGTTGCTCAGTTCAGACGTGAAGCTCAGCAGAAAGCCAGCAGCAGCAGCTCAGAGCAACAAGCTGCCAAACCAGGAGAAGTTCCCTGTGACGTCTGCACTGGAACCAGACTGAAGGCCCTGAAGTCCTGCCTGGTGTGTCAGACCTCCTACTGTCAGACTCACCTGGAGCCTCATCTGACACTGAAAGGTCTGAAAAGACATCAGCTGGTTGATGCTGTGGAGAACCTGGAAGGCAGGATGTGCACGAAGCACGATAACCTTCTGCAGCTGTTCTGTAAGACCGACCAGACATGTGTCTGCATGCTCTGCTCTGTTTTAGACCACAAGAACCACGAGTTTGTTCCTCTGAGAGAAGAATATGAAGGAAAGAAGGCAGAGCTGGAGAAGACAGAGGCTGAGATTCAGCAGATGATCCAGAAGAGACGACTGAAGATTCAGGAGATCACAGAGTCGGTGAAGATGAGTAAAGATGCTGCAGACAGACAGAAAGCAGAAGGTGTTCAGGTCCTCACGGCTCTGATGGAGTCTGTTGAGAGATGCCTGAAGGAGCTCATGAAGGAGATCGAAGACAAACAGGAAGCTACAGAGAAACAGGCTGAAGGTCTCATCAAAGATCTGGAACAGGAAATCTCTGAGCTGATGGAGAGAAGCTCTGAGGTGGAGCAGCTCTCACGCTCTGAAGACCACCTCCACCTCCTCCAAAGCTTCTCCTCCCTGAAAGCTGCTCCACCCAGCAAGGACTGGACAGAGGTCAGAGTTCATCCACCTACATATGAGGGGACTGTGGGGAGAGCTGTGGCTCAGCTCGAGGAGACAATCAGGAAACTCATGAAGAAGAAGCTGTTAGAGGCTGAGCTGCAGAGGGTGCAGCAGCATGAGGTGGATGTGACTCTGGATCCTGATACAGCTCATCCTAAACTCATCCTGTCTGATGATGGAAAACAAGTTTATCATAGTGATGTGAGGAAGAAACTTCCAGACAACCCAGAGAGATTTTCTAAGTATGTTTGTGTTTTAGGAGAGCAGAGTTTCTCTTCAGGCAGATTTTACTTTGAGGTTCAGGTTAAAGGAAAGACTGCGTGGACTTTAGGAGTGGCCACAGAGTCGATCAACAGGAAGGGAAAAATCACAGTGAGACCTCAGGATGGTTTCTGGACTGTGATGCTGAGAAATGGAAATTTGTACAAAGCTAATGCTTCCCCTTCAGTCCCCCTCTGTCTTCATCCTGGTCCTGAGAAGGTGGGGGTGTTTGTGGATTATGAGGAGGGTCTGGTCTCCTTTTATGATGTAGGTGCTGCAGCTCTGATCTACTCCTTTACTGGCTGCTCCTTCACTCACAAACTCCACCCATTCTTCTGTCCCAGTCCTAATCATGGAGGTAAAAACTCTGCACCTCTGATCATCTGTCCTGTCAATAACATTAATCTACCCCTGATTTCATTTGTAGATCCGCTTGATTTCTATTCTGATTCTGATTGAAGGGAACAAATGAACATATTGAGTGTAAATCCTCTACAGTCTCCATGTTTCTATAGAATCTGATCATCAGGACTCTGATTCACACTTTGATTCTCATGGAGTTTGATTTGAACAGAAGAAAAGTTGAATCAGGAAATGTTCCCACTGATGGAGACTCGAGCTGAAGAGCAAATATCAGAGAACAAATGTCCAAAAGCTTCATTTCCAATAAAGTTTGTTCAATGCTTTGAGTGAATCCAGACTCATGTGTGGCTGTTATACGGAGCATCAGAGTCCAGCTGAGTTATGTTGGATACAAACTGCTTATTTTGGCTCTGTGAGGAGTTTTGTTCACTGAAAACTGATGAGACGGATAATATTCAAAGAACTCTGTAGAGATTCATGCATCCATGTTCTCCACCTGCAGGTGTGGAGGAGAAAGGTGGAGCACAGACTGCTGCATCCTTCCAGTCACATCATTTTGATGATTATATTTGCATGTTGTGATGATTTGGGTTAAAGACAAACAGAGTTGAACGGCTGCAGTCACAGCATGAAGACGATGCTGAAGCTGAGCTGTCAGTGAACATGTTTCACTGTGATTTGATTTGAAGAATAGAAAGTGTGTGTGGCTGCTGACAGCTGCAGTCTCTGCTAGTCTGCATAACACACACACAACTTTCCCCCTGAGGCAACGATGCAGCAACAACACAAAGAACAGCTGCAGACACACACACACACTGTTAAAGAACACTTTACTGTTTAAGGCAGAATTCCTCAGTAACAATGATTTGAGTCTACTGTGTCTACTGTGGTTTCCAACATACAATCTACTGAAACATGTTTTTCTTTCTGCCGTACAAACTATTTGATCACAACATCTTTGCTTTTTTCCTCCAATCGTTTATTCTGATTATTTTATTTAGTTTAACTAAGAAAAGCTTAAAATTTAACTCTTAACCTGATTTAAACGTTTAATTTCTCATTAACTCAGACTTTTAATTTATTTCCTTGTTTAATGTATTATTTCTTTATCCTTGTTTAAGTTTTGCCGATCCTTTCTGTGTAACCTGTTTAATCTGACCTTTGACCCTTTAATTTTAACTTAACAGTACTCTTGTTTTGACCTTTGACCTCTTTATTCCTTATAACCAAAAAAACCCTTTTATCTGATATTTTCACCTTATTGATTGATTATATATATCTATTATATTTTCTCACCTTATCTTTCATTTCATTCATTCATTTCATTTATTTTTTCATTTTCAGGCACAACAAATACCTATATTGAACATAAAATACACAAAACAAAAAACAAAAATTGCCTGAAAAAGGAGTGGGACAAAGAAAACTTATTAAATCCCACCCCTATACTCACTCATCAACAAAAAAAACAATAAACTTCCCGCAGCTACGCCCATCATTGCATACAGACCCATCAACAGCCCCGGGCACATACAAGCTTCTAAACGGCAGCTCGCAAACAACAATTAGAGCCTTCATAACTGAATACAGAATATATAAATTATAAATTACATTACCACAGGTAACAGGCAGTAATAACTACAAGTAACAAACACACATACATATACATACATATATATCTACACACACAAGTACATATATGTACATACATATTTTGGAATTTTTGCATTGTTTCAATTGTAAACTCAGACTGTTCCAGATTTTCACACCACATACAGACACACAAATGCCTTTACGGGTTGTTCGAGTTCTGGGTAATTTGAATTCTCCAAAGCCTCTCACATTATAAACCTTTTCTCGAATTTCAAATCTAGTTTGTAAATTTGCCGGTAAAAGTTTAGTAAAAGCTTTATACAAAATTATGGATGTATTGTAATTAACCAGATCCTGGAATTTAAGTAACTTTGCCTGAAGAAAGAGTTTATGAGTATGATCTAGATACAGTAACTAACCTTGTGAATAATACGCAGTGCTCGTTTCTGTACTGTGACTAATGGATTAGTTGTATTTTTATATGTGTTTCCCCACACTTCCACACAATATGTAAGATATGGAAGAACCAGGGTACAGTACAGAGTACGAAGTGCATCTTTATCAAGGAATTGTTTCACTTTGTTCAAAACTGCGAGGCTTCTGGAAATTTTGGTTTTTATGTGTCTGACGTGGGGTTTCCATGAAATTTTATTATCAATCACGACTCCCAAAAATTTGTTTTCACTCACATTATCAATTGGTACGCCTTCAATGATAATTGGTAATCCTATATTATATTTTAAATTACCAAAAAACATTGCTTTAGTTTTATTTATATTTAATGATAATTTATTTATGTCCATCCATTTTTTTATTAATTTTATCTCCCTGTTTACGGTCATTACAAGATCAGTATAATCATTGCTACTGAAAAATATGTTGGTGTCATCTGCGAACAGTATGAGTTTAAGTACTTGAGAAACATCAAAAATATCATTTATGTATACATTGAAAAGTTTTGGTCCCAACACTGACCCTTGGGGAACACCACATGCAATACCAAGTTTCTCTGAATGGTAATGCCCTATGCTAACATATTGTTCCCGACCTGTTAGGTAACTTTTTAACCAGTTACCAGCTTTCCCTCGAATACCATATCTTTCCAATTTATCCAGTAAAACTGAGTGATTGATTGTGTTGAAGGCCTTTTTGAGATCAACAAAAATACCAACTGCATATTTATTTTTATCCAGTGTATCAGTAATTTCTTCTACTGCCTCAATTATCGCCATTGAAGTGGTTCTTTGCGTTCTGAAACCATACTGACCAACATTTATTATTTGATGTTTTTCAAGGAATTTTTCTAATCTTGAATTAAAAAGTTTTTCTAGAATTTTTGAGAATTGAGGCAGTAGAGAAATAGGCCTATAATTGGTAAAACTGTGTTTGTCATTACTTTTATATAGTGGTATTACTTTCGCAATTTTCATTTTTTTTGGAAAACAACCGGACTGAAATGATAAATTACAGATATATGTTAAGGGACTAGCAATATTCAGAATAACCTGTTTAACTACAGACATATTTATGTCATGATAATCCATTGAAGACTTACTTTTACATTTTAATGTGATATTTATTACTTCTTGCTCATTTGTAGCTGAGAGGAACAGTGAAAAGGGATTTGATTTTATATTACTGATATTTTCATTTTTATGACACGGGATGTCCGCTGCTAGTTCAAGGCCAACATTTATGAAGAATTTATTGAACCCATCGACAATATTACTCATGTTGTGATTTTCACCATTTGCATCAGTAAAATATTCAGGATATGATGTTCCAGAAGATCCTTGTTTAATTAAGTTGTTTAACACATCCCAAGTTCCTTTTATATTGTTTTTATTTTCATATAATCTTCTTCTATAATAAAGTTGTTTGCTCGTTCTTATAATATCAGTCAATTTATTTCTATATGCTTTATATCTTTGTTCCACTTCTTTTGTTTTTACTTTGATAAACTGTTTATACAGATTGTTTTTCTTTTTGCAAGCATTAATAATTCCTTTTGTGAGCCAAGGACTTTTTATCTTTTTTTTCTTTGTCATGTGTTCGTTTACAGGACAATGTTTATTGTACCACATAGTAAAAATATCTAGAAAATTATCATAAGCCTTGTCCACATCTGACTCTTCATACACCGAACTCCAATCTTGTTGTGCTAAATCGAAATTGAAGGCATGAATTGCTTCTTCATTTATTGTTCGCTTTGCTATCATGATCTTGGTATCTATTTTTTTTTTAATCACAGTCACACAAAGTAAAAACTGGTAAGTGGTCAGTTATATCACAGACAAGCAGACCACTATTAATTTGGAAATCCATGACATTAGTAAAAATATTGTCAATAATAGTGGCGCTATGTGATGTTATTCTGCTTGGCTTTGTTATTGTTGGATATAGTGATAAGCTGTACATTGTGTCAGTAAAGTCATCAATGGCTTTTAACCTTGTTGGATTTAGCAAATCAATGTTAAAATCACCACAGATGAATAGTGATTTTTGGTTCACCGAAGCAAACGTTTTTTCTATCCATTCATTAAAAGTGTCAATACTTGAACTGGGTGTCCGATATATACAACTTATTATAACATTTCTCTTTTTTTCATTCATAATCTCAATAGTCAAACATTCCAAAATTCCATCAATAGCCATAGACATAGTTGTTACAACATTATATTTTATAGAGTTATGAACATATATAGCAACCCCGCCGCCCGCCTTATTTAATCTATTCATGTATTTTAAATCATATCCATTCAAACAAAAATCTATTCCTTTATCGACATTGAACCAAGTTTCAGTGATGGCTATAACACTAAAGGGGCGAGAAAATTGTTGCAAATAGTCCTTAATGAAATCAAAATTAGAGTACATACTTCTGCTGTTAAAGTGAATTAATGAGAGCTTCCCGTCTAGGTTAATTTCTTTTTCATATTGTTCCTGAGTGAAATAATTACAATTTTTAACAAAAGAAGAGAGAAAGTTACTTTCAGAATCTATTTCTGGATCTATTATATTATGCTCCTTATATTCACAATCTAGATCAATTACTTTCTGTTGAAGAACTAATTTCAACGTGTCCATGTCATTTCCTGGTGTAATTGATACATTGGTGTCAGTTATACTTGTCCAGATCCTCCATGTTCCTCACTATCAGTACTTTTGCCTCTTCTGGTGTCCCGTTTAGCTTAATGAAAATCTTACAGTTTGTTACCCATGTATATGTTGTATTTTACCGTTCTTCTTCAGTTGCCTTGCCTTCCTCACGATGTCTGCGTTTTTTCGTGTCAGATGCTCATTAATGAAAACGTCCGTGCCTTTCAGTTTGCGTCCTTGTTTCAGCAGTGCGACCTTGTTCTTCCGATTGACAAATCTCATAACAACGGCCGGCAGTCTGTCACTCCTCCTGGGCAGTGAGTGACATGCTTCTATGTGCTCCAGGTCCATCTCTATCCCCTTGCTTTGGAGGAAGGACGCCACCTGTTGCTCCACCGAGCGGGTCTCCTCGTCGCTGGGCTCCCCGACGTTCCCGGCCACCGCGCGCGCGTACGAGCGTGGCTTGATTTTAATACCGCTGATGACCACGTCGTTCGTACGGGTGTACTGCTCCAGCTCATCCACCCGCCGCTCGAGATCCATGATCCGTCTGTCCTTCTCGGCATTTTGGAGGCGTAGCTGTTTTACCTCCTCCAGAAGCCCCAGAAGCAGCTCCTGCTGCGCCCTGACTGCGGCCACGTCTCCGCACAGCGCTCCGAGGGAGGTTTTAATGTCTTCAACCTCCTCTGGTGTTGGGCCTTTCTTGGGTGGCATACTGAAGCGAGAGCACGAGGCGGCCACCACGAGGGACCCGGAAGCGGAATTTCTGATGATGGCGCCTGGCTAGGCCTGCTGGCTGATGGTGGAGCCTGGCTGTGGCCTGCTGGCTGATGGAGGAGCGTGGCTGGGCCTGCTGGTTGATGGTGGAGCCTGGCTGTGGCCTGCTGGCTGATGGAGGAGCGTGGCTGGGCCTGCTGGTTGATGGAGGAGCCTGGCTGTGGCCTGCTGGTTGATGGTGGAGCCTGGCTGTGGCCTGCTGGCTGATGGAGGAGCGTGGCTGGGCCTGCTGGCTGATGGAGGAGCGTGGCTGGGCCTGCTGGTTGATGGTGGAGCCTGGCTGTGGCCTGCTGGCTGATGGAGGAGTGTGGCTGGGCCTGCTGGCTGATGGAGGAGCGTGGCTGGGCTTGCTGGCTGATGGTGGAGCCTGGCTGTGGCCTGCTGGTTGATGGTGGAGCCTGGCTGTGGCCTGCTGGCTGAGATTTCAGGTGAGCAGGTTTTGAAAATCGGATGCTGCGCTGCTGAGGAGCCCGTCTTTCCTGTGACTCCTAACCCTCCCGTTATTTTCCTTTAATTGGACTTTGGTTAAGTTCAATCCGATGTATTAACCGACCTTTGAGGTGAAGTGCAGCTGCGAAGAACGCTACGGCAGGCAATGAGGTGCGTTTAATGTCGCTCTGTTAATTTGAGCGTCCCTAAATTGAATGTCTTATTTTTTCTTACTTTATTATTGCTCATTTATTGGAGAATTAGGCCATTTAATCAAGATAGATTTTATGTTGTTGGTGGTAAAGATCTGGATGGATGTTTTACTTTATTCTGTGTTTCTATTTTTCAGTTTTACTTTTCAAGACTTGGTGAATTGCCTTTTTCTACTTTTTGTTTAGTTTTGTTAAAATTAGCAGCAGTGAGAAGTGTTGTTGTCGGTCTTGAATATATTTGATGTAGCCCATACTGTTAAGGTAAGTGTCATGTTTTTAGTTGTTAGTCTGATGAAGAATCTTTTATTTTTCTCCAAAAGTTGATTGTGTTTATCTGGACATAGTGTTTTTCAGGTCCAGCTGAATGCAGGTTTCCCCAGTCTTATACGTGTCAGGAGCATCAGCACAGCTGAAATGCATTTTTCCTAAGCACCGCGTCTCTGTGGCTTTTAAACCCCAAAACATGCTAAAACAAAAATGGGTCCACCCCAAGGATGGGGTCCCCCGGTGTAGTTTCCACTGTGACAGACTGTGGGCTTCCTCAGAGTGAGGCTGAGAGCGGCAGGCCCAGCTGGAGTCTGACCCGTGTCACACAGTGGAGGTCAAACCTTCTGTGCCACAAACACCAGATTAACCAGTTTCACTCATCATCCTTCTACTGTCAGATTTTACTGGTGCAGGTTTGATGAATCACCATCTGAGAACGTCTCTGATGTGGGCGCCACCCACAGGGATCACTTCCTGTAGAAGGGTCACATGACCTGTTATAGGCCCCTTTGTGATGATGACAGCGACGCCCCTTTCGTGTGAGGTTAAACCCAGAGAGCTTCGTGTGACCTCTGACCCTGATCACCAGCGTTAGGGTTAGTGAAGGTGAGATACCATGTGACAGGAGGAACAATAAAGTTTTATTTGTACGAACACGTAGAACAGATGAAGTCAGAACGAAGCAGGTGGAGCTCAGTCAGGGTGGAGGTGCAGACAGGTGAGCTGAAGGGGAGGAGCCAGTCTGGTCAGGAACTCTGTCTCCTCGAGTGAACCTCCTCACCTCTGAAACACACACACACACACGACTCTGAAGGTTGCAGTCAGGGTTGGTCAGGGTGGTGAGGGTGGGGTTACCTTCTGGTCTCTGGTTGGTGCGTTTCCTGCAGGTGAGGCTGAGCGGCCGAATCATGACATCACTGCTGCACAGACACAACAGGAAGTGGAGGAGGAAGTCGTCAGCGTCCCCGTCACACACCTGAGACAGACACAGAGGTTATGTCTCTGCAGACTCACGGCTCGGCCCTGTGGAAACGTCCTGCAGGACGCCTGTTTCTCTCTGTGGTGGCCCCCCCACAGCGTCCCCACCGTGCTTCACTGTGTGGACGCTGTTCTTTGGGTTGTAGCTGCATCTTCTTCTCGTTTCACCTCCTCTGACCACAGGACGTTTCAGTCTGCAGGTCTTCGTCCTCAGCAGTGTGGCTGAAGGTGTCTGCAGACGTGGAGCTCTGTGAGCTCACAGTGCGTCCCTGTGCAGCCTGTAGAGTCTTTGAAGTCTTTGCTCTGACAGGCTTGTTCTGTGCTGGGCGGCTCTTTGACTTTCTTCAGGTTTCCCTTCCTGACACTCTGATAACCTCAGATATCCACAACGTGAATCCTCACAAACATCTGTTTCTCTCTTTTCACTCAAACCTTCTGACGTTTTCACACCGACTGTAAATATGAAGAAAACCCTCAGTTTGACGCCACGCCCCCAAACCAGTTCGGCAGTAAAGTCTGAGCAGACGGAGCTGTTACCAGGATGTAAACAGGATGTGCCCTTTCACAGTTAAAGCCTCAGGAATAAAAACATGACCCGATCTTAAATTTTTAAAGATAAAATAAAGTTTAAAGATGACGATGAGCGCGTGACTCACCTGTGACTCACCTGTGACAGGTTAACATATACACCTGACAGGTGCTACTGACCTGGCTCTGCCCACGAGGGAAGACTGATGTGACCTCTGACCCTGAGTGCTCTCTGAAGCCCCTCCCACTGAGCATCAGCCAATCCCAGCAGAGCAGGAACCAGAGCAGCTGAGAAGCAGACGTGAGCCTCACCTGTCCCGTCATCGATCACCAGCCTGATGGAAGAGCAGAGCCACATGGTTTGATCATGTGACTGTCACCTGACTCATCCAGGTGATTAACACGTATCAGCAGGTGAGCTCAGCAGGAAGCTGCTCTTACTTTGCTTTGGACTGAAACACTGACGAGGTCGAGTGACACTGAGAGCTGCTGCAGCCCTGAGAGAGAGAGAGAGCAACAGGTAAACACACACACCTGAAATCGTGAGCAGTTTCCTCCAAAACGACACTTTACTTACTGCACCAACACTAACACGCCACCAACACGCTAACAACACATGAAGCACTCTGAGTACTTTCACTGCACCCGAGAAACTGCAACTAAACACATCCTGTACACACTGTGTGTATTTTATGCAGTACCTGTGTGTACACGCTGCCACACAGCGAGCAGCTCCACTGCAGTTGCAGGAACAGGAAACACACCACGTGACCTTTGACCTGTCCCACAGCGCACCTCTGCTTGCTGCTCAGAGCCCACTCACCCAGGTGCATGATGGGAGCAGGAGGAGGAGGCTGGGCCGAGCTGATAGAAATCAAACAAACAAATAAACAACAGCACGACAAACACGTGAACCAGACTTTACCTGTAAACTTACCTGGTGTCTCCCAGGGAGACCACAGTTATGGAGCTGACAGGTAAGTACGTGCAGTACACACTTCCTGTCCTGAAACACACACACAGGTAAACCGCACAGGTACGTAACCATGGGCGTGACTTTGTATTGAACATTGGGGGGTCAAGATCTCTGTCTAAATAAATAAATCTGGGTACATTTCCAGATGATTAAACAACTATTTTGCTGGTAACACCTGAAACCAGTAAAGAAAACCAGCAGCCTATTGATGCAAGATAATCCATAACTTTATTGGGGGTGACATTGTTGGAAATGAGTCCAAATAAAGAGTCCAAACTTTTATAAGCCTGTCTATGTGTGTCTCACCTGGACAGCCTCCTCTGGAAACCAGACAACAGCAGAGTGTTACCCGGCAACAGGCCAGGTGGGTAGGGGGTGTGGCTTAAGTCCAGGTACACCTGCAGACTCCTCCCAGCTTGGTCACAAAGAGTGAGACGCACACCTGCACACACACATTCAGCTAACAGTCAGACCTGAGACTCAGACCTGAAGCACTGATGCCTGCAGTTCCTCTAGTGTCCAGCAGAGGCAGCAGTGAGTCGCTCCCATAGATCCCCATGTTAAAACTTCACAGCTGAAAAAGCCTGATACACAAACCACCTGTGTGTTTGTACCTGAGTGTGTGTGTCCAGAGTGGGCAGTCCTGTTGTTCACACTGATCCTTTCAGACACCACACCCTGAAAACACACCAGCTCTGAGCTGAAACACACACACACACACACACACACACACACACACACACACACACACACACACACACACACACACACAGCAGTAAGAGTTTAAAGCAGGCTGGAGCTGCAGTTCCTCAGATGGCCAAAGGGGGCGACTCAGACGAGAGTTTACCTGCAGTCTAAGACACCTGAGATGGACAAGACTGCGGGTGGGACGGCCTGAAAACACAGAGAATAGAGATGGGAAATGTGATGTCATTCTGGGGTAAAACCACAAAGGATTGTGGGTACGCGTGGCAAGCGGTACTAGCGCACGCAGGCTTTCACACGAAAACAGTCACACAGTAATAAAAAGAAACACAAAAATGGCAAGAAGCTGCTGTATTATTAACTGCAATAGCCGGTCACATGACAGCCACGGGAAGCCGACGGGTAAAGAGATCGGTAGTTATCGGATTACGTCGTGGAAGAGAAATTGTTCGAGCCATGTTTCCAAAGTAACAAAGAGGCGACGGATGGCCTGGATTGCAGCCATTCAAAGACCAAATATAACGTCCCAGAACACTCCAGCTCACATGTCTGCTCCAAGCATTTCCACAAAGGTCAGTCTTCTGTTGTAGTTATTACGTAATTTATCATAATTGTTGATGTAGGTTACAAATAAGTCTTATATTGATTTGAATTGAATTCGTTGCTATGCTGCTTTGTTCACTGTGGCTTTGCGGGCTAATGTTTGTTGTGTTTTGTAGGAAAACCAGCCAACAAAATGCTGGAATGTGATCCAGACTGATATACGTATATATATATATATATATATATATATATATATATATATATATATATATATATATATATATATATATATATATATATATATATATTTCACTGAGAAGCACAGTCTCAGCCCTGCCTCCTGATCCTCTGCCTCCGCCCCTGTATTCCTCCAGGACACACCCTCCTTCTGCTCCACCCTGATCACCATGGAGACACAGGGCCAGGGGTTGCCAGAGTCTGCAGCTGTGTCCCAATTCAGGGTCCGCACGCTTGAAGTACGCGCACTACGCGCACTACGCGCACTACGCGTACTACGTACGGTGCGTACTATAAGTACGAGAAGTGCGGAAGTGAGAGGCTTCTGAAATGGGACGGTATACGCTTCGTCGCGCTGTTCAGGTTGCCTAGCAACCATGATACTAACCGTGAGACACGTTACATACAGCTTTGTTTGACAGAAATGAAGGAGAAAAATGTTTTGTTGGTCATTCTTTTTTGTCATGACATCACTTTGATTAGTTGAGTATCTGAGGCTGAGACCACGGGACTGTGAAACATGATTGTTGGGCTTCATTTCTGTGCTGAACTGACATTTAAGATTAGTTAGTAAATAACAATTAGTTAATGCTGCTCATGAGACTAAAGTCATCTCACTTTGGTAACGTAAATATAATATGGCCAATATTATAGTATTGTCAGATTATTATGATAAAAAAAAAAAACACCCAGCACGCCCCTGCAGGCGGTTTATCCTTCAAGCTCGGGTCCTCTACCAGAGGCCTGGGAGCTTGAGGGTCCTGCGCAGTATCTTAGCTGTTCCCAGGACTGCGCTCTTCTGGACAGAGATCTCCGATGTTATTCCCGGGATCTGCTGGAGCCACTCGCCTAGCTTGGGAGTCACCGCACCTAGTGCTCCGATTACCACGGGGACGACCGTTACCTTCACCCTCCACATCCTCTCGAGCTCTTCTCTGAGCCCTTGGTATTTCTCCAGCTTCTCGTGTTCCTTCTTCCTGATATTGCTGTTATTCGGAACCGCTACATCGATCACTACGGCCTTCTTCTTCTGTTTGTCTACCACCACTATGTCCGGTTGGTTAGCCACCACCATTTTGTCCGTCTGTATCTGGAAGTCCCACAGGATCTTAGCTCGGTCATTCTCCACCACCCTTGGGGGCATCTCCCATTTTGACCTCGGGACTTCCAGGTTATACTCGGCACAGATGTTCCTGTACACTATGCCGGCCACTTGGTTATGGCGTTCCATGTATGCCTTGCCTGCTAGCATCTTGCACCCTGCTGTTATGTGCTGGATTGTCTCTGGGGCATCTTTACACAGCCTGCACCTGGGGTCTTGCCTGGTGTGATAGACCCCAGCCTCTATGGATCTTGTGCTCAGAGCTTGTTCTTGAGCTGCCATGATTAGAGCCTCTGTGCTGTCTTTCAGTCCAGCTTTGTCCAGCCACTGGTAGGATTTCTGGATATCAGCCACCTCCTCTATCTGCCGGTGGTACATACCGTGCAGGGGCCTGTCCTTCCATGATGGTTCCTCGTCTCCCTCCTCTTTCTTGGGTTTCTGCTGCCTGAGGTATTCACTGAGCACTCGGTCAGTTGGGGCCATCTTCCCAATGTATTCTTGGATGTTCGTTGTCTCATCCTGGACTGTGGTGCTGACACTCACCAGTCCCCGGCCCCCTTCCTTCCGCTTAGCGTACAGCCTCAGGGTGCTGGACTTGGGGTGAAACCCTCCATGCATGGTAAGGAGCTTTCTTGTCTTTATGTCAGTGGCTTCTATCTCCTCCTTTGGCCAGCCTATTACCCCAGCAGGGTACCTGATCACGGGCAGGGCGTACGTGTTGATGGCCCGGATCTTGTTCTTACCATTCAGCTGACTCCTCAGGACTTGCCTGACCCTCTGCAGGTACTCGGTGGTTGCAGCCTTTCTAGCGGCCTCTTCATGGTTCCCATTTGCCTGCGGGATCCCCAGGTACTTGTAACTGTCCTCTATGTCTGCAATGTTGCCTTCTGGTAGTTCAATCCCCTCAGTTCTGACTACCTTCCCTCTCTTTGTTACCATCCGACTACACTTCTCCATATATATATATATATATATATATATATATATATATATATATATATATATATATACATACACACACACACACACACACACACACACACACACTAAAGAATAAAGTATGTATATGTATATGTATAAACAATGTATGTGCAGCCTGCTCCTATCAGACTTTATCAGACGATGATGGTAATGATGATGATAAAATGTTAATTTAAAATGTTTAAATAACATAACAAATATAACAAAATGTTTATTTCCAAGGTGATGGCTGTACAATTAAACTGGTTCCATTTAAACATCAAGTTTTGGTTTTGTGTTATTATTAATCATTAATTCCATCATGGTTTATCATTTTGATTCATGATTCTGTGTTTCTAGCTCTCTAGTTCTTGTTTTGTGATTTCTAGTCACTGCCAGTTCAGATAGAGGGAGAGGAGGTCAACACATACAAGTACCTCGGGCTGTGGGTGGACAACAAACTGGACTGGTCATGCAACACGCAGAACCTGTATAAAAAAGGCCAAAGCCGACTGTACTTCCTCAGGAGGCTGAGGTCTTTCAACATCTGCAGGAAGCTCCTGAGGATGTTTTACCAGTCAGTGGTCGCAGGAGTCCTTTTCTATGCTGTGGTGTGCTGGGGGAGCAGCACAGCAAAGAAGGACTCATCCAGGCTGGAGAAACTAATCAGGAAGGCTGGCTCTGTGGTCGGCATGAAGCTGGACACTCTGGTGACAGTGGCAGAGAAGAGGACCTTAAAGAAACTGCTGGACATTATGAACAATGCTGGGCATCCTCTGCACACGGTCGTAAACAATCAGAGGAGTCTATTCAGCGACAGGCTGCTTCTCCCAAAGTCAAAAACCAACAGACTTAAAAACTCCTTTGTCCCACACGCCATCAGACTGTTTAACTCCTCTCTGGAGGGGAGAGGGAGGAGAAACAGGGGGACAAGGGAGGGGGGAACAACTGAGTTGTAGGGGCTTTTCTACACTGTGCAATATTTGCAATATTTGTTTTTTTTGTTTTGTCTTTTTTTCTTATATTTGACTGTGCAATAACCACTGTGCAATATACTCACTCAAATGAGCAATCCTATTTATCCATATTGTATATTCTGTATCTATATATGTGTATATGTGGTGTATTTATGCTTATATCCTTACTCTCATTCCCCTTAATGTATCTGTAACATGCAACTTCTTTCGGTGCTTTGCTACTGGAAACTGAATTTCCTGGAGGAACCCACCCGAGGGATTAATAAAGTTTCATCTAATCTAATCTAATCTAATCTATTTGGGTTTTCTTCCTGTAGCCCTCATGTTTACTCAAGGTTTAGTTCTGTCTTCATGCTGATTTTCTTGTTCAGTCGTGTCTCATGTTGCAGTTTGTCAATCCTGTCCCTGTGCTCTGTGTTCCCTCTGTTCAGTATCAAGTCTGTGCCTCATGTGTTTCCTGTTTTATTTTGATAGTCCCTGTCCTGTGTGCAGTGTGCTTGGTTTTGCTTCCCTTCTGTCATTAGGCCTGATTTGTCCCAGATGTGTTACCACCTATTCCCCATCTTCTCGTAGTCCTGCTTGTGTATTTAAGCCCTGTGTTTCTCTGTTAGTTGTTGTGTTGTACCCTCACTGTACTGTGTTTTGTTTTCTATGTGCTTCTGGTAATGTTCTGGTTCACTCTTTCCTGGTTTGATTTTCTAGTTTCCCGGGTTTCTAGTTTGGGCTTAAGTTTTGAGTTTCTAGTTTTGTTTTCTTCTATTTCTATTTGAATGTTCTCCAGCAATAAAGCTGCCACTTTAGTTAATCATTCTGTCTTTGGGTCCTGCGTTTGGGTCCTACATCCTGCCTGCCACCTCAACACCTTTAATTTTACAGCTTCTTAGTTATTATAAAGTGCTGCAACTCATAATGTTTTCTAAGATAGTAAAACCAGATTTAAACAGACTACTTCTACAAAGATGGAGCTAAAGTGATGATATACATTTAGTGTTTGGACTTAGACACATACAGTCTGTTTTTCCTTATAACTACATGTGAGTTCAATTAACATTTTGTAGGAAAAGGGAATTTGTTTTTCAAAAGGATTATAGATTCGGACCTGAATTACCCAACGGAACATCTCATTCACTGACGTTTGCTGGAGAAGCTGCTCTGCCTCTTTGTGATGGAGCAGCAGCGTGACATACTGAAGACTGTTAACGGGGAAGTGCTGAAGCTGAAGGCGTCTCTCTGCTGCTCAGACTGACGTTCAGTCGTCATCCAGACAACATGAAGACTGCACCGGTCTCTCTGCTCCTCGGTGAGTCAAACACTAAAATCATCGATTTATTTATCACAGCTCCAACAAACAATATGGCAGGAAAACAACCTTTCAGCAGTTACAAGCTTGCAGCTACTGACTTTAAAGTTCATGTAAAAATTCTGAAAAGTTTCGTCAAGGCAGGAGGAACAGTTCATTCTCCTTCTTATGTCTTTCAGGTTTCATTGGATTGGTGGCTGTGAAGTTGGGCAGGAACCAAGAAGTGATGTTAATGTTGAATAATGGAGCTCACACTTTTAACTGAAATGTATGAAGAGTGATAGAAAATGGTTTCAAACATGCATGATGAAAGTTTTTCGGTTTAAATCGATCTCATCATCACTGCAAACCTCTCAGAGGTTCAGACTCTCAGCAGTTTAACCTGGAATCCTGCAGGAAAGTCACCATATAGTCTGGACTAAGTCAGCGATTAAACTTTCTGCCCAGCTAAGTGTCAGTAACATGAAGACCAAAAGAACAAAAGAGACTTGACCTCTTTTCATCAAACATCTCTTCAGTCAGGAAACCACAGCCTCTGACTGCATGAAGCACAGGGTCCTCTGACTGCGTCCCCTCTTTTATCTAGTCTTCACTTCCTCTATTCACAGCCAATTTTCCATTAAGAGGACTGAGTGTATTCAAACAACCACAGACGGTTTTGACTGTTAAAGTTCCCATTCCCATTGACATGATGACCTTTAAACAGCAGCAGTGTGGGAGTGAAACAGGCCGCAAATCTGAAAATAAAAACTGTGCCTTTGAAGGGTGGCTTCTTAGTCCCACACTTTCTTCTCTGCACATGAATGAAAGCTCATCCATGCACAGTTCTCCATTGTTTACAATGCTGTGCACTGTGATGTTTACCGTTGATTGCCATCTGATCAAAAAATGTATAGAAAACAGGAAAAGACAGGCTAACCTGCGTTGCTGTCTCGGTGGTATTTTATAACTTCCTGTTCCTGTTACAGTGCACGGTGGTGTTTGTGTAGTTTAATCTGCGTGGCTCACAGATCTGGCAAAAATACAGACCTTCCATAATTAAGTAGAAGTACAAATACTAGTGTTCAAAAATACTCCAGTAAAAGATGAAGTACTGATTCAACTTATTAACTCAAGTTAAAGTAAAAAAAAACTACAGACTATGAAATGTACTCAAAGTAAGAAAGTACAAAGTAGTAGCAGTAAAACCCTGGCTGATTGTGACCCACACCCATTACCACACCTTGGCTCATGTGATTAGGTAGAGGATCATCAGGGGGTCCATTGTCCCTCTCAGGGGGAAACTCCCACAGAGCTTAAATGTGGGTCTCTTCACCGTTTGATCCTAGAACTGAAGAAGCTTCTCAGATGAGAGGTGAAA
The DNA here is from genome assembly GCF_965226115.1 of Aulonocara stuartgranti. Taxonomy (NCBI): domain Eukaryota; kingdom Metazoa; phylum Chordata; class Actinopteri; order Cichliformes; family Cichlidae; genus Aulonocara; species Aulonocara stuartgranti. The sequence continues at coordinate 74,765,151 of NC_138941.1, read as the reverse complement.
CGTCTTCAAGCAACTTAAAGAAGTCCAGACGCTTTTCTTTCCAAGCTCCTTAGGTTGTGGCAGATACTTCAGGAGATTAAAAAGTTTCCTGAGAGAAAAAAAAACAACAAAAAAAAACTGTGCAGCCTCAGTCTTTCTTTAAATGACCTCTGACCTTCAGTGACCTCTGACCTCCTGTGGCAGGTGTGTGTGTGCTGCTGCTGTCTGCACTGGCTGTTTGTGCAGGTGAGTAGATGAAGTGCACCATGGTCCAGGACAAACACTGAGTGTAAACACTGATAGAAACTGTCCGTCTGTCCTCCAGTCTCTCTGAGCGTCAGTCCAAACCTTCAGCAGTTCTTCACAGCAGCCTCAGTGTCTCTGACATGTGAAGGTCAGCTGGGCTCTGATGGATGGACGGTGAAGAGGGACACAGGAAGTGCGACTGAGTCATGTGGAGCAGGTGGGCGGGGCTTCGGGAGGTTAAATGGTTCATCCTGTTTGCTTGATAAGCAAAGCGAGCCAATCAGTGGAGTTTACTGGTGTGAAGGTGAAGCTGGAGAGAAGAGTGAAGAAGTCAACATCACTGTATCAGGTAATGAAGTCTTTCATTTCATCAGACTAACAGCAGACTGTTATACCACCTCTACATCACTCTGTGGGTCTTTTCCTCAGATAAAGAAGTGATTTTGGAGATCCCTGCACTTCCTGTGAGGACAGGAAGTGATGTCACACTACGCTGTAAAAAGAAAATTGGTGGCACAGCTGCAGCTTATTTCTACTTTAATGGACGTCCTGTTGGACCTAAATCAGAGAAAAACATCACCATTAACGTGCAGCAGTCTGATGAAGGTCTGTATTGGTGTGCTACTGATGAGTTTGGATCATCTCCTCGGAGTTTGCTGAGGGTCAGAGGTCAGAACACTGACATCACTTCCTGTTTAAAGCAAACCTGCTGAGCTTATAATAAATTCAATGACCCAGTTTTATCATCTCTCCTGCAGATGTCTATGACACCACCACCATTTCACCAAGTGCCACCAAACCACCACCAACAACAATTACCAATCTCAATTCCCCTCCTTCTACATCGTCCTCCTCCATCATCTCACCTGTAGCTGCTCTGGGTTCTCTGGGTCTTCTAGATCTTATTCTGGTTGCAGCTTTGCTGTTTTGGAACAAAAAACAAGGTATAAAGTGTGTCAAACCCCCCAGAGCTCATTAGATTAAACATTTTACATGGAAAAATAAATTTTCCTTAATAATTATGTAATTATATACTATAATTCAATTATAAACTGTCCCCATTCACATTGTTTAGCAGAGAACTTATCTTACATGAAAAATATAGAGACACTTTTATTGATAAAGTATAAGACCCGATCCTTGGGGTGGAACAATTTTTGGCGCAGCGTGTTTTGGGGTTTAAATTCCACAGAGACCCAGTGTTTAGAAAAAATGCATCTCAACTGCTCCGATACTCCTGTCACAACAGTATCACTACAGGTTTTGACAAAAGTCCAGCTGGAATTAGTGATGGGATTTCCGGCTCTTTTTAGAGAACCGGCTCTTCCGGCTCCCAAGCGGCTCTTCAGGTTGTTTTGTTGCTTTAATTAAAAACGGTCCGGGGCTCCAGGGTCCGGGGGGAAGCAGGGATTAATCCCATACATGCTCTCAGTGGGTTCCAAACACACACACACTCTCTCGGGTCCAGGGCAGATCTATATACACACAGAGAGAGACGTCCAGGTTAGGGATAGTCTCAAACTCACAGATACAGGTTCAGGTCCGCCGTCATAAATAGTGCTCCAAATCAGCTGGGATCGGCTGCAGGTGTGACGGTGAGCACAGGTGCGTGGGCCAGGGGCGGGGCCCGTAATGAGCACCGCCCCAGCAGAGGAGAGAGAGCGCAAAGGAAACAAAACAAACAAAACATGTTGCCAAACACAGAGTGAGCCAGCGAGGCACGAGGACCACGACACAAAGCACGTGCAAACTCCAAAACACATTTCTAGCTTTAACTGAACTTCAAAGCAGAGCAGATCACTTAAATTACACAATTGAAAGCATGAAAGCATGTGTGTATTGTTTGTGTATTTATACACAAGCACTCATATATATTAAAAAATATGTTCATTTACCTGTTACTACCACACACCAAATCCGGTTGTTGGTACTTGCTGGATTGTGTATCCTCTAGGTAACAAAAGCTCAACACTGCCCCCTAGCATCCTGGAGCACTTCTGTTCTCTTCTGTACATGCCTCGGAGTTTGTATGTGCTTTGTCTGTAGGGGCCACCGTAAATATACTTTTATTTATTCACCCCACATAAAATGTAATAAATAAATCATATAATACAAAAACCAACTAATCACATTTCAACTTTTAACTATTTAAATTTTCAGCTTTTTCCTTTTAAACAAATTTAAAGTGAAAACAACACAAAACACTGCAAACCACAACACAATTAAATATAAATTATAATATGAAAACATAAAGAAGATGCATATTCTCTGTCATATGGACCTGCATGAATAAACTTTCTGAATCCTTTATCATCTGCAACTGAAAATAGTTGTGGATGATTACTATACCTTTCTAATGTGACGTTGTTGCCCCTGCCTCTCTCTCTCTCCGTCCCGCTCTGTTCCTGTGCTACTGAGTGTCACTACCGCCCCTCCCCCCTCTGCTCAGTGAAGCGGAAAAAAGTGAGAGAGAGAAAAAAAACCCACGGCTCGCGATAAGGAGCCGGCTCGTGTCGTTCACGTCAAAGAGTCGGCTCTGAGAGTTTCCTTCGCGACCCACACATCACTAGCTGGGATAACCACATTTACTCAGGGCCTTCTTGATGTGATGTTCCTCCTGGCCGCTGTGTCTGTGGGGATGGTGTTCGCTCTGTGTTGTAGCGTCCTGATGACGCCCAGTTTGTGCTCCATGCTGGCAGACGTCTTCGGTTTAGAATCTTTTATTATTTGTCTCATGTTTAAATCCTCGTCTTTCTCATTCCTGCAGAAAGGACGCTGTCATCAAGTCTGAGTCAAGTCACCTATCAGGATATGAACTTCAGACAGTCAGCCAATAAAATTACAGATACACACTCACATGTTGTTTTCTCCAGTCCGAGGACACTGCAGGTACACATTCAGCTGTTATCCAACAAGTTATTGCTTCACAAAATATGATTATGACCCTTTGTCCACTGTGGATCCTTGTGATAATTTCTTTGCTCCTCTATTCGTCTTGTCTTTCCATCTCCTGGATTCTCTTTTAACCATCTACTCATTCTCGTTCTCTTGTGCATCAGGGCTAAGTTATTGATGGAGTTTCCCAGATCAAATTTAAAGGAGGATGGGAAGAAGAGGATTTTCTCTCTGCCAGTCCCGTCAGCTCCCTGCTAAGATTTAGAGCTTGTCCTGTTTTTCAGTATGAAGGCCCTGCTCATCTGTTTTTCTTGCCATTGCTTAAAAAGTGTACATTCTGCATCCAAATGTCCAGCTGCCTTCAACTTTGATGTTTGTCTTGGCCAAAAATAAGCCTTCAGTTTATTCCTTTGTTTAAATAAAAATCTCTTGCTGATAAACTGAACCCTGGCTGTGGCGTCAGAGTAGCGCTATATAAGTGCTGCATAAGAACCAGTCCTTCTACCATTTACTAAAAGCAGGCTTTTGCCAGGGCTGCAAAGGGATTTGTAAAGAATGAATTTTTAGTGTACTATGCTTCAGGCAGTTGTTGCATGGAAGTGGCTGTTACTGAAAGTCCAGCACAGACCTGTAGTGACAGCCAGTGACTGGCATTTTGAAATGATAATAATAGCATAATGATTTAAAATTCCAGGTTCCTAATGAAGGTCTTGCAGATAAACAGTAACACATTCTATAATTTATTATTAATAAATAATAAACAGGTGGAGCCGGTAGCTCAGCATGTTTGATTTGGCAGTTTTGCACTAGATGAGCTTCCTGAGGCAACTCAAACGGGATCTGTGTTTCCAGGTGGAACTGAACAACAACCTCTCCATTGGAGCCAATAATAAAAACATGAATAACAATAAGCTTTATTTGGGGCTCTGATCTGAGGATGTAACATCATTTGTAATGTGGGTCTCAACAAGCTCAAGGAACGCTTTAAAAGTAGCCATTAATATGGTAAAATCACAGGTAGCCAGTGTAGCGCTGTTTTTGAAATATGCTGAAAGTGTGGCAGCAGAGTTTTGAACGAGCTGGACTCTTGACTGAGTAAAGTCTGCACTACGTGAGGAGACTGGAGGAGATGAAAGCATGGAAAACTGTGAGATCAACAGATTCATCTTTTTCTGGTGAAATGTCTGGAAGTTTCTTTGGTTTGTGTACAAGAAAGTGAAACAATTTTCTTGAATTCTTAAACATTTTACATGATATTAGTAGGCAGCTCCTTTACTAAACAGCTCCAACTGTTTGATTTGTTTGAATTTTACAGGACAGCTTTTTCCCGTGTTACTCATTCATTATGGAGCTACTGTAGTTAACATGTAATGCTTCTCTAAAACCCTGTGACACAATCTTCTTTAACATTAGTGCGCATCAACCCCACATCTTCCCTGTTTTATTGCTGATGTTGGCCTGACAGTATTGGGGTAACAATGTCTCCTCTGTTTAGGAGAGGGCAGCAGGGTCACATCCAGAGGCGGAGCCAGACATTTGAAACACCCGGGGCTTAGCCCAAAAGGATAGTATGCATGTGGGATTTTTTTTTCCCTTGGGGGGGGGGGGGGGGGGGGGGTAGAAATGACTGAAAGATTAATTGGCTCTGTTTTGAGTTTTGTTCAAAAAAGAATGACTTCATATAGGGAAAAATATATATCACATGTGCAGAACACCTTAAGCTAGTTTTTTAATTAAGCAGCAAGGCAGAACAAAATCAGGGCTGTATCAAGACACGAGGACTAAACCCCAATTCAACCAGACCAAGAACTGATCCAGAATTAAAACAGGACTACAACAGTTCAAAATCAGGACTACTTGGGACTTAACCAAGACAGAACCAGAATCAGAACTAGATGATAGTAGCACTAAAAATCATCATAGACCTGCACTACATTTATTTTTTAATTTTACCAAAGTACAATATTTAGATTGAGAAAGGTTTATATAATTATTTAGCCTTGTTGTGCAAACAAGCCTTCATAACTTAATAAATATAGAATTTGAAAAATAACAAACCTAAAAAGAAACACTAGGTATGAGATACATGAGGACCTATGATACAGTGATACTTTTGGTAAACAACCATTTGACTAACATGTGTGTCTCACCTGCTCTTGTTCATCTCTGTTCTGTCCTCATTCTCCATCTCCCTCTCTGCTCCTCTCTCTCTCCCTCTCTGTTCCTCTCTCTCCCTCTCTGTTCCTCTCTCCCTCTTTGTGCTGACAATCATCAAATATACAGTTGAAACCAGATATTTACAAACTCTTCAGATAAAAACACAAACACTTTTAAATTGTAACCTCAAATCAGACTAAATGTTTATTTTTTTAGATTGATAAATATAAAAAACATATTTGTTAACTTTAAGAGTAAAGAGAGAAATCGTCTGTATTTCTTAATTGTAAATGGCACCAAATTGTATTCAAACTGAGCCACACTTATGGAGCTCCACAGTTCTTTTCCTGGTGTTTTGTTGACATCTCTTGATTTTCCCATGTCACAGAAACAGGCTCTGTGTTTTGCCTTATATGCATCCACAGCTGTGCCACCTGTTTACTCACATGGACTCTACTAACCTATCAGAAGCTTCTTCAGCTCAGAATGGAATCGTCTGGAGTTTTCTTATTAATTAACAATAAACTTAGTGTACATGTACTCCTAAATTTGATGAAAGTGATAAAAAACAGAAAGCTCTGTCTCTCTTTATTGTGACATTTAACTAATTCAAAAGATATTTCAATATTTATCTAAAACAAAAGTTTACTCTAAATTGATGTTGTGCAGTAAAAATGTTTTATGTTTTCTCCCTAAAGTGTAAATATCTGGTTACAAATGTGAATATCCTGCTGTGTACTGAAATTCCTCTTGTTTTGCATAGAAATATACTGAACAACATACAAAGCATAATATATAAAATAACATTTACCTGAGTTTTTCTTTGAAAGAACCCTCTAATGTCCATTCTTATATTTCAGTACATAACTGAAACCGATTTAGTCGGGGAGGGTAAGAACTGAAAATATGAAATAAACACACGTAAGCTAAGAATCTCTAAAAAAAAAATAGCATTTGTTCGGCTTTTCATTTCGCCATTTGTTGATTCACTTGAAGAGCAAGTAAGGTAATATTGGTCAAGTGATCAGTTTGATATCAATCTTTCGTGATGCACCGTCATATTTACATTATTTGTACGGTACGAATGATTTGCTTTGGTACCTGGTCAAACTTAAGCTCTCCTTAGTATGGCTGGCTCCGTCTCTCCAACAGCACACTGACGGGCAGCAGCTGCCCCGCCCCCTCGCTCAGTCGCTTAGTGCCTGAGCTTGGATCATACCAATATCAGGGGGGGATTCACGCACAGTCGTAAATTCCCACAGTGTGCACTATGTGCTTCGAATATTGTGTGTACTTTTTGTTTTATACAGTTGTCAGCCAGACATCTATGAAAAAATTACACTCCAAAATACCCCGGGCTTCTGACAAAACAACCCGGGCTTAAGCCCAGTAAGCCACCCCCACGCTCCGCCCCTGGTCACATCCTCACTGACATCACCTGTATTTGCACTACAGTCGTTCCCTTCACTGACCTTTGCTCTCCTTCTCTTTTCCATCAGGTTGTGTAAAACTGAAACAGGCATTAAATGTTTACTACAAATGATGCTTTACACAGAAATGCATTGTTAGCTGTTTTTACACACCAGCCTGTGTGAACCTTTAGTCTGAGCATGGGGTCAAAGGTCAGGACAGAAATGCAGCACTGTAACACATATACATATGTAGAACATCAGACATTTGACTGATTTGTGTTGTGACAGCTAGTTTTTTCTTTATACAAATAAATCATCATCACACACAGAAGAAATGTGCAGACTGTACATTTATTAGCTAATATCAGTGGATACAAGAAAAATGGTATGAAGACAAACACTAGCAGCCTTAGCGTTTCTGTTCTGAATCTCTAATCTCTCACAGATATTCATCAAACCCTGTCCTCTATCAGCTTTCAACATAAGAAAAGTATTAGGCCTCATTGAAAAACAGTCTGTTTGCAGATGAAGTACGTTAAAAACTATACTTAAAAACATTTCATACACAAATCTGTCATTTATCCAGATTTTCTTGACTGAGTTTACAATTTACTAGAACTGCCAAAAACACATGAATAGAAACAAATAATGAAGGATCCACTTCAAGGAAAGTGGAAAAGCCTCTGTTAGCTGCTGTTTGCAGCTAGCAGAGGCTAACAGAGTCTAATACCAACGCTAACCAACAGTTTAGCATATCGTCGACAGCTCACCTCAGCATGGCTGTCCTCGGTCAGCAGTGAGCTTTATTAACTTGCACAAAGTTTTACACCCTGTTTGAGAGTAAATAAAAGTGGACATTTCTCAGCTCCAGCATTGACAGCTGAGGTAAACGGTGGACCGACAGCTTATCCACAAAATGGGAAAAACTCCGGTCCAGAATCCGGTCCAGTCCTCGTGGCAGTAAAAACTGTAATCATGCATACATGCTTTTGCACACCTGACCATTTCGTACAATATAATTGAAGTTTTGGATTTAAAAATTTAGCAGACGTGAACGAGCAACATTCCTGATGAGGCTGGTCAACGCTGTTCAACTAGAAGCCTACGTGGATGATATCCCAGCCTACACATCCCCCTGAACTGAATTGCCTCAGTGAAATACTTGCTCACTCACACCAAACTTCATTAAATGTGAATGTGTTACTTTGCTGGTTCCCAGTTGCAGCTTAAGTACATCCAATATTAGATTTCCCAGCTTTTCAAACACACCATGAGCTGTGCCATTTTCTGGGCACAGCAGGTTAAAACCATATAAAGATTTCCTGATGTTGTATCTCCAATAACAGGTCACGGCATTTCGCTCTCGAGGCAGCCAGTGCGCTTCCCTGCAGTCCCAAAAGGTTGATTCGGTTCATCTTGACGCACACCTGTGTGCACTTGTATTCAAAAGGTTTTTCCGTGTAAAGATCTGATAGTGGGTGTGGGGAGCCATAGATTCAGCCCCCCCCCCAGGACCACCCGATGGGCAGATGCTCCACCCTCCTTGAAAGAGCTGAAGAGATGCCTATATGGGATGTCACCGTGCAGCCACAGTGCAGAAGTCAGAGAGGGCCGGCAGCCAGCTGCACCAGAGCAGACCGAGGCCCGAGGTTTGAGGGCCCTCCACCCCCAAAGTAGCCTGACGGAGTCACGGATGCCAGGCCCTGCCAAGCAGCCGCCGGGAGTGAGCCAGTATGTGAGACCTGACTTGACACATAGACATAGACAAACATGCACACACAGACACAAACATACACCACCCTCATACACACATATACAAATAATCAGCACTCACCCAGTGTGGAGACAAGATGAACCCACACTCCCCAAACACACTCTGAACCCCAAGTCCATTTCTTTTAGGGGAGAAATGTTTGATTTTGGGGTGGGGATAAATTTCATGATACATGATCACATGGTCAAATATTTTTAGACGTTTGGCTCCTCCCACGGGATGGTGTGCATCTTTCTCTGCTTTCTCTGAGATGTGAGTATGGATATGTGTGTGTTGACTGTTGAGGCAGGTGGATGCTGCTGATTGCTGGTTTGAAAGAGTTCCTAAGTGTTGATTGGATGATTGGATGTACAGCAGCTTCTTAAACCCCAGCTCACAGCCACCTCCGCCCTCTACTTCCCTCCTCTGTACCAAATAAGGAGCCAGCTTTGATCCAAATCAGCTAACTGCGCATCACCAGCTCTTCCTCGTCCTCGCTGTCCAGAAGCAGCAGCGTGATGATCTTGACAGGGAAGTGGTGAAGCTGAAGGTGTCACTCTGCTGCCAGTCGTCATCCCGACAACATGAAGACTTCATCTGTGTCTCTGCTCCTCGGTGAGTCAAACGCTGAAATCCTTCACTCACTCATAGCGTTCATTTATCTTATAACACAGTAACAGAGTGTGTGCTGGATGCTCTCACTGACTGACTCTAAAATGAAATCTCTTCAGGTCTGTCCAAAGTCTGAAGTTACGTTTATGCGAGAAGAAGAGTTCACTCTTCTTCTTTAGTGTTTTTGTTGTTTTAAAGTTCAGATCCATCGTGTGTTCTGGACTCAGAGAGTTGGACCTTCATATCCAGTTTGTTGTCTTTAACATGTTGACTTGTAGAGAAGTCAGGCAACCTCTTTTTTTTATCGAAGATCAACTTTCATTCAGGAAACCACAGCTGCTAGCTGCAGGTACCACATGCTCCTCTGGTCTGTTATGTAGTCTTCACTTCCACTATAGAGAGCAAACTTTCCTTCATGTGGACTCTAATGAAAGGACTGGAGACTGTTTTTTGTCATTTACCTTACTTTTGTGTATTTTGTTATTTTTCTCATGATGAGCTTCAAACAGAAGCAAACTGGGACTCAAACCTGTGAATAAAGATCAATGAAGCAGCTTCTCCAGGTTTTTATTCAGCAGCTGATGCTGAATAAACAACTAACCCTTATCCCATGGCTTTGGTTTATAAGTTCTGACTGTTTAATCCTGAGAATGCTTTTCTTGCCTGCTGTACCCCTTACTCCTTTATTCCCCATTGCCCATCCATCCAAACTGCTGAGTCTTCATGAAGCCTGAGTGGGGAGCAGTTTCTCTTCTGCTGCCAATAATCAACAATTCCCCAAAATCTGCTTAGTTTGGGAAATATTTAGGTGCAGGGTGTTGGATTGTCAAAACAGATATGACGCCCACCTCATTCAGACCAAGTGTACCAACATAGTTTCGTCAGCATGTGTTACAACTGAGCTGGCGCTTTGTGTGATGTTTATAAGTCTAAATGTACTTTTAAGCCCAAACAGAACCTTAAAAGTGAATTAAAGGTCTCCCCCCTTTAATGTGATGTTTTTGGAACAAGACCAGATTGAAACAGGTTCCTGCCCTCTGACCTTCAGTGACCTCTGACCTGTTGCAGGTGTGTGTGTGCTGCTGCTGTCTGCACTGACTGTTTGTGCAGGTGAGTAGATGAAGTGCACCATGGTCCAGGACAAACACTGAGTGTAAACACTGATAGAAACTGTCCGTCTGTCCTCCAGTCTCTCTGAGCGTCAGTCCAAACCTTCAGCAGTTCTTCACAGCAGCCTCAGTGTCTCTGACATGTGACGGTCAGCTGGGCTCTGATGGATGGACGGTGAAGAGGGACACAGGAAGTGCGACTGAGTCATGTGGAGCGGGTGGGCGGGGCTTTGGGAAGATAAATGGTCCATCCTGTGTTTTTGATGAGTTCAGCCCAGTCAGTGGAGTTTACTGGTGTGAAGGTGAAGCTGGAGAGAAGAGTGAAGAAGTCAACATCACTGTATCAGGTAATGAAGTCATTCATTTCATCAGACTAACAGCAGACTGTTATACCACCTCTACATCACTCTGTGGGTCTTTTCCTCAGATAAAGAAGTGATCCTGGAGATCCCTGCACTTCCTGTGAGGACAGGAAGTGATGTCACTCTACGCTGTAAAAACAAAATTGGTGGCACAGCCGCAGCTTATTTCTACTTTAATGGACGTCCTGTTGGACCTAAATCAGAGAAAAACATCACCATTAACGTGCAGCAGTCTGATGAAGGTCTCTACTGGTGTGCTCCTGATGAGTTTGGATCATCTCCTCAGAGCTTTCTGAGGGTCAGAGGTCAGAACACTGTTTCCTCTTAAAGCTTAAACCTGTTGAGAAGATAACAAACTGAATGACCCAGCTTCATATCTTTCCTGCAGATCCTACTACACCAACACCACCAACAACAAAAACATCAGCAAACATCCATATCTCCTGTTCTCCTCCTCCTCTTCCTAATCCCTCCTTCATCATCCCAGTCATAGTTACTGTAGGTTCTCTGGTCCTTGTGGTTCTGGTTTTGGTTCTAGTTCAGCTTCTTTGGAAGAAACGCACAGGTATGATATCTGTCTGACCCACCTGGGCTCTTTTGGTTCAAGCAGCAAATTAAAATATTTTGAAATTTCACTTGAGAAAATCTGAGGGACTTTCCTGTCTGCATTTATTTTGTAGAGCACTGGATCCCAACATCTTTAGACTGATGCGTTCCCATGGCCCAATTGAAAAGTTTTAAAAGTTCTGGAAGTGTGTCCATAAAAATGAAAAGTATTACTGATATAAACTGGGCTTATCTCTCATTCAAAGTCAGGTCCAGACAGCTTCCATCAGGGTTTCAATTGTAGGATCGCTCCCTAGAAATTAGATTCAGACTAAAACCCCACAGACACAAACACCAGTTTGGGTTGTTTTTCCCGATTGGCTGTCACTTGTTAAGGTGGTATGATACAGGAACAGTGTTCTGTGGTCTCATCACTCTGATGCTGCCATCATGGCTCTGCTTAATCCATAATCAACCAGTCTTTGATCCTGAATCCTGTACCTGTAACATCAGACTGTCTATGAAAGTCTTCTAAACATCCTACAGCAGTGAAGTGATCACCAACGTTCATTCACATCACATCATTTCTGCAGGGAGACACCAGCCAGCCTCTACAAATGATGTCACATATGCCGAGGTCACCATTAGAGAGTCAGCCAATAAGATGTCAGTCATCCAACCAGAAGTGATTTACTCCAGCCTGAGCATAAACACTACAGGTACACATTCTAGCAGGTGACATAAATGAGCGATAAAAGCAAGAGAAATTGAGAGTTGAAGAAGATGAGACTTTTTTTCTCCTCTTCATGCTGCCATGTGTATTTGACCTCTGTCTCTAAATTAATCTGAAAGTTTCTTGTTCTGGACAAATTTAAATGTAAACCCATTTTCTAAAAATTTTAAATTTAAAAACTGTGTAAATAAAAAAAGAATACAAAGATTTGTAAATCTTATATTTTATTAACAACACAATACCAAAAACAAGTTAAAAGAAGAGAAAACCAAGTGGTACCAAAGACCAACAGCTGGAGGAGGAACACTTCCAGAAATGACTGTCAATGAACACAGTTCACCACACCACCTATTCCAGGAGCGCAGCTTCATAGTAGGAGAGTCAGGTGCTGAACTGGCCTGCCTGCAGTCCTGATCTTTCATCAATGAAAACATCTGGAGCATCATGAAACCAGAAGCAGGACAAAGAAGAGCCAGGACTGCTGGGCGGCTAAAACCCTCCATCAGACACGGATGGAGCAACATCCCACTCCCAAAAAGTCCAAAAGCTGCTGTCCTCAGTTCACAGACATTTCCAGAATGATGTTAAAAGGCGAGTCTGTACAGGAGCATTACAAAATTACACTTCTGACATGTGTTTGGTTTTCTCTCTTTGAGAGAATATGAGACTTGAAAATCATTGGATTCTGTTTTTATTTGTTTTAAACAGCATCACTACTTTGAGGTCGTAACATGTGGTCATGGAAAAAATATTTTTACCCCAGGGCAGCTGTGGCTACAACTGTAGCTGCCTCCACCAGTGTGTGAATGGGTGTGTGAATGTGTGTGTGAATGGGTGGATGACTGGGTGTGTAAAGCGCTTTGGGGTCCTTAGGGGGGACTAGTAAAAGCGCTATACAAATACAGACCATTTACCAAATATATCAAAAGTTTTGAAAGTGGGACAGGAACGCAGGATCCACAGCAGGTCTGCAGCTCTGTCGCTAGTTTCCTGTTTTACAGTTAACGTTGTCACTGGTTTCCACTAAACCTTTACTGTGGTCTCTGTGGTCGAGTCACTGTTTGAAAAATGGGACAGTGACAGTGTCAGACAGCCGTGGCACTGATCCTGCAGCTTCAACAGATCGCTGCACTGGAAGAATGTGATTGGTACATAGTGTGAGGCAGTTCAGGTTAGTATGAACGTCTGCCCTTTTCCAAAATAAATGTGGGAAATTTTCTTTATCCATGTGTGTTTGGTGAAAAATAAAGTTGACAAGTCGCTCAGAGAGAGATCAAAGATGAGGTTAGGCCACCTTTTGGATTCCACACGAGGAGCTGATGAAGATGCAGAGTCACCAAAGTGACGGGAGAAAGTTCTCCTGTGTGAGACGCAGCAGTCACATCAAAAGCAGATAAATGGTGAAGTCACCTGAGTCAGTAGCTGTTTTTTCCCCAGAGTCGAGTGTTCATTCACCCACATCAAAACAGGTGCTGCTCGTGTGGTTAACTGATGAGAGAAGCTGAAGTCTCTGCGTGACAGGGCTTCCTTGTTGACACCAGTGGGAAATGATCAAAGGTAAAACAACCGGTGTGATAAACCACGAAGTGTTTTATGTGTTTAAGTTCAGTTTAACTGCTGTTCGAACGTTGTGGACTGTTTCCCGCCATGAAGAGAGAAAAGATAAACAGTGTCTGACAGAACATGAGAGTGTGCTGAACTGGATCAAATTATTACTGAGAATGAAATACCATGACCTCATGAACTACAGTAAACTAAGAATGATGATGATGAGTAGAAGGAAGAAGACGACCCACAAACTCCCTCCTCAAATGCCTGTCTCCTCAAGGTCAGCTTTGTTTCACTCAGCAGTTCCACCTCAACAACGCCGTGTGGTTCAGTCGAATTTTCCCGTATCAGTTATAGTTTCCCTGCTTTCTTTCTTTCTGGTTGTTTCTGCCCTCCCGTGACCATCCTAGAGCCTGTCTCTCTGCCTGTTCCTGCTCACAGAGAGGCTTGTACCCTGCCTTCCCCTGCACCCTTTCCAGTTCCCTGAATGGTGGTCGCTGTGGTCCAGTCAGTCCCAGTTGCCTAGAGCAGCTAGGGCTCCGCTTGTCCCTGCAACCATATCAGTTCCTCAGGTAGCAACAGCTAGTGTCCAGCTGTCACCTGCTCCCAGCGTGAGGACATCCAAGGCCCAGTCCACCTTTGCACCCTGGCTGGTGTCCAACTACTTCCCATGCCTGTCCCTACTCGTAGGGTGACAGTGGCCAAGACACAACCTATCCTTGCACTCGCACCCATTCCTTGGATTGGGACAGCTGTTCAGCCAATCCCTTCAGCAGTACCTGTTCTAAGCGCTCAACGAATCTTAGTACACCATAGAAGCACAAGCAACAGGGGTGGGGGTAAGCCGGTGTAGACAGCACATCTGGTCCTGTAGCATGCGCTGGGCCCAGATCTGCCCCCTGACCTCGGCCTTGGAGATAAGCATGCAGAGGTGTTTGGGGTGCAAAGGATGGGAACGAAGATTCTAAACACAGTCTGTTATCATGGAGAAAGGTCTTGTTGTCCAGCTCCAGCCTTGAGGCCACAGCTGGCGCCAATGTGGTAGGCGCATGAGATGGTAGTGATTTTCCTTTAGTGCAAAAACTGCATGCCAATTTTACAGTTGCTCTAGATGTCCGTCACTGGTCTCTCAATCTCCAAGATGTTATTACTATTATTATTATCATGTTATTACTATTACTAAGCTCTTTTTAGCGGCTGTTTGACCACAAACAGCTGGTGCAGCTTTGCTAGATTAACCCAATGATTTAAAATCATGGTTGACATTAAATATTTTGCATGTAAATGATCAAAGAACGTAGATTTTACGATTTGAGCCCCGTCATTATCTTTAGGGTGACCTTAGCCCTTTGGAAAACTCCAGAACTTCCTGATTAAAAAATTTGCAAGTGATTTCTTTCATGGCAGTTTTTCATTTGTGAAACAAATCAATTCCGTTGTAAAAGCCAACTTCTTCCAGCTCAGGGCAAAAAATAAGAACATTTTGTAATCGGCTGACTTTAGAAAGTTATTCATGCATTTATTTAATCCAGGCTTGATTACTGTGATAGTCTTTATTTTGGTATCAGCCAGGCTCTGCTCTCTCATCTTCAGCTTGTTCAGAATGCTGAATCCCAGTGGGATAAGGTAGAGATTTCCTGTCCTCTGTTGATTTCCCCTCCACGATATTCATTTGATCTTAATGCTCCTTGCTGCTGCATTTATGGTGGCCCATGAAGGATTCGCGAGAACCATCCTTCAAATCTGGGGAGACAGAGGACGCATTTGTGGGCCACATTTGGAGGAGCCTTCAAATATGAACAACCTTCATCGCCTCACTGTGACGTATTCGGCCTACAAATGCGGCCTCTGAATTTGGCAACAGCCAAAGACTATGTGACTGTAACATTAAATTAACAGTGTCTTTAAATGACCTTTGACCTTTAGTGACCTCTGACCTTCAGTGACCTCTGACCTCCTGTTGCAGGTGTGTGTGTGCTGCTGCTGTCTGCACTGCAGGTGAGTTGATGAAGTGAACCATGGTCCAGGACAAACACTGAGTGTAAACACTGAAGTGCTTCACTCATCTGTCACAGATAGACACACTAACAGAGTGTGAGCTCTCACTGACTGACTCTCAAATCAAATCTGTTCAGGTCTGTCCACAGTTTCATGTGTTGTTTAGGCGACAGGAAGAGTTCACTCATCACATCATCAAGTAGAGATGTTTTCAGTTTCTGTAACATGATGGTTTGTATAGATATCAGCCAACAATCATCAGATATCAGCTTTCACTCAGGAAACCACAGCTGCTAGCTGCATGTACTAAATGTTTGTCTGACCGGCCTTTGTTGTATAGTCTTCACTTCCTCTTCTGTTTACAAATTTTCCATCATGTCAACTGAGTCAAATTTAATTTCTCTCAGAGTTTGTATGCTTTGTTACTTTCTGATGATGAGCTTCAAATATGAGCAAAGTGAGACTCAAACAGGACGTAAACCTGCAAATAGAATCCATGAAACAGCTTTTTCACACTGTTCATCCCACAGCTGAGGTGGAATAAACATCTAACCTTCAAGAATGTGCTTTTTTATTTTGCAAGACCTGCCTGCAGTACCTTTACTGTCCACTTACCCAAAGCTGCTGAGAGCCTGAGTGGGGAGCATCAACTCAAACAAACAACAAATCAGTGGAGTTTACTGGTGTGTCATTCCGTTACAATCGAGGTGAGTGGCTGCAAATTTCCACCAGGTTCTTGAACCTCTTTCATATCCGCCCCAAGCAGGCCCATAATCTCTTCATCTGCTCCACTCACCTGGAGCTGATTTTTGGCAATCAGGCTGGAGCTATTTAAGCCTCACACTGACGTTCCTTCTCCACCAGTTAGTCAGCTACTCCATGTTGGAGCTGGCTTTTATGTCCCTTGTTCTCGTGTGCCTTAGTTTTCCACGTCTCTTACTCTACCTTAAGCTCATCCCTTGGACCTCGAACAACTTACCTTCACTCTGGAAATCTCTCCGTGCCTAACCCTTCTAAGAAGAAGATCAAATGGAAAATGAATGATGGAAACTGAGGTCAGAGCTGCAGACTTGCTGGTGAGGAGAGGTAATGATCTTCAGGCAAGGCAAGCGCTGTTCAGTCCTCTCCTCATCTTCCTCGTGCTCCTTTGTATATTCCATGTAGCATTAAAGGCACGAAGGAGTTTAAACAGGTAAAGTCAGGTAAATGGATCCTGGTTATTGATTCAAAGTGACTAAAGTCAGTAAAGAATAAATGTTTAGGCTTTATTGTGTCAGTCAGACAAACATTAACAGTAACCTGTCTCTTCTATCAGACACAGAGATGAGTGATGACATCAGAAATAAACCTGAGTGCAAACAAAGGGAAATGTTTCTTCTGTGAGCTGTGTGACGTTAGCACTGACCAGCAGAGGGCGTCGGAGTCACATGATTGAAAATAAAGGCATAAATTGTCCAAAATTAACTTTCTTTATTTCTGTTCCCTTTATGTGTCTCCTTTCATCTTGCCTCCTTGTCTCCTCCCTCCTTCCACCATGTCTTCCCCACTCTCACATTCTTACTTCTCCAGTCTCATTGTTCCTTCCTCCTCTATGTATGTCTCCTTCATCGCTTCTTTACTCTTTTTACCCTTCTCTTCTTTCACTTTATCTCCTGCCTCCTCCTATGTTGCCTCTATCTTCTTGTCTCAAAGTTTCCTTCATCCTTCACTCCTCATTCGTTGCCTACTCTCTCCTTGTCTCTTTTATTTCACTATTCTTTATTTTCTTCTTTTCAGTTTCCTCCTTGTCTCTCATTGGTTCCTGCCTCCCTGTCTCCTCCTCCCTTGACTGTGAGGATTCGTGAAGGTGAAACATGTTCAACACAAACTGATTCTCCACACACATCTATGGGCTCAAATTGTGGTCATAAATATTTTGTACTTATAAATCTGACCGACTAGTTGTGAACTGAGTTTTGTAACCTTGTAAACCAAAATATCTAAAACATTTATGTTTGTGCATCTATAGATGCAAATTGGTGTGTGTGCAAAAAAGATTTGGGTTTTTTTGTTTGTTTTTTTAAAAGAAAGAAAAGAAAACTAATAATAACAATAATTATTATTGTTACCAGCCTAATAATAATTAGGCTGAAGAACCAACAATTTTAGCCCATAAGAACCATAAGAATGAACTACCTCCAGGACCTGAAGCTCAGTAAAGCACCCCTCCAACAGCCAAACCTATCTGTTCTCTCATTGGATTGTTAAATTTGTGATTGACATGACGTTAACCAATCAGCTTAAAGGAAGAAAAATTCGGTCAAAATTTGTACTTTGAGGTTGTGTGATCCCCTTACAGTCTGAGCACACCCTTCACTCCCCAATATTTAAATATGGGGACCACTACCCGAGTCTGAGAGTCAAGGGCCCCAGATATGCAACGTTGCAAAGGCCTGTCAACCAAGTGAGCCCTACAACATTGAGAGCCTTCAGGAACTCAGAGTGAATCCCATCCACACTACAGGCTCTGCCACCAACCAGGTGTTTAATTGTGTGGATGCTTTAAGCATCCACACTATTGAGTTCCTGTTTCTCTTTAATCTTTATACTTTATTATTCTACTTGCTTCCGTACACTTTTTGGCACTTAGCTACTTCCACAATTTTCAGCCGATTTTCACCGTTCAAATTTTAAACTATTCTGCTATTTTTTGCTAATGCCGGCTATATCTTTTGGTGCTCATAACTTCTATACTTTTTGAGATATTGAATTTTTTTTGGCAATATCAATGTGGTCACTTTTTTCTGCTCGCCGGGCAGAGCTGTGTTTTAGCTCAGTGAGATGAGCATCCGTTCTCAGACTGGGAGGCCCGGGTTCAAATCCCGCTTATGGCAACATTTCTTTCAGTTAACAGTTAAACTTTTTTAACTCTTTTCAACACAAATTTCAGCTTTTTCATCCCTTTTCAGCAGAATTTTCAGTTTTTTCACCACTTTTCAGCACAAATCCCAGCTTTTTCAGCTGTTTTCAGCAAAAAACTCTTTTCAGCAGAAATTCTGCTGATTCATCTCTTTTCTGCAAAGTTTTAGCCTTTTCACCTCTTTTCACCTCAATTCTCTGCAGCTTCTGCTCATTTCAGCAGAATTGTCAGTCTCTCCACCTCTTCTTTGTGAGCATCCACACTGCATTTTCGCAGGAAATGCAAATTTTTCTAGTTGCCTCATTGATTCCAGACTCACTTCCCTTACAGAAGATCATCTGTGGGATTAGGACAGCTTGAAAAAGTCTTCATACCCCTTGAAAATTTACACATTTTTTCACCTTAAAACCACAAACTTAAATGTTTTTATTTATGTTTTTAGTAATAGGCAGAGGCTAGCCTGTTTGGCGCCCTGGGCAACCACTCCATTAAAAAAAGATGATCTGATGTCTTCTCTGCTTAATAAGGTAATTAAAGAAGCACTGACACATTTTTCTGTATGTTTTTACATAATTCCACCATTTCTGGTTATAGATGCAGAAACTTCATGAAATGAAAAATCTTCCTGATCACAACCTCAGTCTTTTTCTAAATGACTTCTGCATACTATTGTGAATAAAAAATGAAATCTGAGATTTGCGAAACAGTTCTTTCTGTTGTTATTTACATTTTACGAAGGCCCCCAGATCTTGTGTAACTGGGTTTGTAAAGGCAGTTGTTCAAGCTCAGCAGCCTTGCAGTGACAGTCGGTCACGGGACTTTCATAGCGATCTGAAACTGCAGCTTCCCAGTGAGAAGCTTACAGGCAAAGTCACAGGGGTCATAATTTAATAAAAAGATTTACTCAATCTAGCCTTCCTTAGTTATTGTTTGTATCCTGTAAATGTTCTTTTATGTAGTTTTAATTATTTTATTTTATTGTTAAATAATCTCCTAGTCGAGTTGTGTTTGTATTTTCTTTTACATATTTTCACTGCACTGCAGCAAATTAGTGCGCTCCACCTGTTGGTGTATTTATTGGCTTTTAATGTTTCCCTCCTATAAATGATCGTATTACTGTAAAACACTTTGGGGTACTGCTGGTTTTAAATGTGCTATATAAATAAAGTTGTATTCTCTTTGTTATTTCCTGTTCTCAGAAGGAGCATTGAGCTGTTCATAGACTGCATGAACTGCAGTATTAGCAAACTGCACATATAATTTATGTCCACTCAGGACTGTATGCTTGTCTTTTCACGTTCATATGTATATTTATATTTAGTCCCATGTCTCTGTATTCATCTGTGTATCTTAATAGTTTTGTTATCATATCTCTGTTTCTACACTGATTTTATATGTTGTTTCTTGTATATTTGCTGCTATGATAACTCAGTTTCCCTCTGAGATCAATAAAGTTTCTCTGATTCTGATGAAGACGAGTGTATTAGAAACAGCTCGTCCTTGTGGAGAAGCAGCAGCGTGACGAGCTGATGATGTTAACAGGGAAGTGGTGAAGCTGAAGGTATCACTCTGCTGTCGGTCTCCAACATGACAACATGCCGACTTCATCTGTCGCTCTGCTCCTCGGTGAGTCAAACCCTCCCTTCTTCAATTCTTTATCACAGCTCCAACACACACTAAAGGTCAAAGGTAAAGAGCCTATTTTCAGCAGCTGGAAGCTCTCGCTGATAGTTTCTCTCACATGAAATCTGTTCAGATCTGTTGGTTTTGTTTTCCTTAGTGAGAAGAAGTGATCACTACTTCTTTTGTTTATCTAAGGCTGGTTGTATCTGATATTTGTTTGTGTGTTTGGACACAAATCAAGTAGTGTATTTCCTGTAAGCACCTCATATTTAACTCGAGTGCATGAAGATACAGCAAATGACAGAAAACTGTTTCAATTGCATAAACTCTTTAAAATTTAGAAGTTTAACTCTGCGTTTCTCTGTCCTGTAATCTGGACTGACTCACAGAGCTGAAGCTTCATGTCGTGTCTGTAAGAGAGGAAAGTGACCTGTTTTCATCAAACATTAACCTTTACTCAGGAAACCACGGCTCCTAGCTGCATGTACCACATGTTCTCCTTATCTGCCTGTTGTAATCATCACTTCCTCTGTTCAGACCAGATTGACTGAGTCTAACTAAATGACTGAAGATAGTTGGTTTTTCAGAATTAACGTCGGATTTTCCTCATTTCCTGTACGCTTTGTTAATTTTCTGATGGCGATTTAGACGAGCGGGACTCAAACGACTGTAATGTTTACTAAACAGATTTTTCAGGTCGCTCACTCAGCAGCTGATATTGCCAAAGTCGCCTAACTTTAATCCAGTGATCTCGGTGGTTCGATGGTTCATTAACTCTGATTGCTTTTTTAAATGTCTCTGTTTTACTTAGCCAGTAAGAGCTGATTGGGCCTAACCTACCTTCGCCAGCACTGGCTATGGGAACCTGCTAATGTTGGGTTTAATGTTGTGATTAGTAGAATCTGTAGTTTTTTACTTACTGAACAACTACTTAGAAACCTGCAGACGTATCAATACAAAAGAATTAGGGCCTGCAAAACAAGCAGGTCAACCCCAGCAGTTTTAACTGGTCCTGATATAAAACTGCTAGGACAGGTTACTCTCTCCTGGGAAGTTGGCTGCAGCCATGCGGATTTCTGAATGGAAGAGATCCATGTACATGCCGATTTTTTAATCATCCAATGCATTAAAAAACAATAGTCATAAATAAAGTGTTATGGCTTGTGATTCCTAAATAAACACACTAACACTAGCTACACATTTTTAAAGGGTGCAAATCCAAGTCTCCTATTCAGTGACTCTGGTCTCCAGAGCTGAAAATAGGTTTGAGGTTCTTTTGAGAATTCTGAAGTTGGTTTAGTCTAAAATGCCTGAGTTGAGAGCAGGTTCATGTAATTTGAGAATTTCTACCTAAAAAGAAATTAAAAGGAAAAATAGTCCATTTTCCATCCCCAATATTTGAATCCAGAGAACAAGAGTAATAGAATAAACAACATCACAATGATATATGGGAATATAACAGTTAATACTAAATATTAAACATTATTGTGCAGCACATAAGATCAACAGAACACAGCGTGCTTTGAGGTAGGAGCCAAAAAGGGTGTAGTTTGTGGGTGTGATCACCCGTGTGTACACCTGTGAGCATGGACGCGCTTGTTTTTAAAAGGTTCCTTCATGTAATGATCTGCTAGAGGGTGTGGGGGGGCCACAGCCCCGTCCTCCAGGGCATGAAGCAGGTATGGAGGAGATCAAAACTCCAGACATCCAGAGGCCCCCAGAACACAAGAGACCAAGGAAGACCAACAGAGGGGCAGCTGCGCCACTGTCCCAGAAAGAGCTGAGGAGAGTCCCAGATGAGGGCTCACTCAGCAGCCGCGGAGCAGAAGCCAGGGGGGGTTGCAGTGACGCGCCCGTGAGCTCCGCCGGCAGCCAGCTGCGCCTGAGTGACCGAGCCCCAGGCCGAGAGGCCGGGGGCACCCCACCTCCGAAGTGGCCCGAGCGAGCCCCAGGCTCCAGGCCCCGACAAGCACCCACCAAGGAGTGAGCCGGTGTGTACCTGGACGCCCATCCCCGGACACAAAGAACCACCAACGCACTGATGTCTGAGGGCGTCTGCCACCGGATATGAACTTTTTTCAAGACAGTGAATCTTGAAACCAGAGAAAAAATAGAGTTTTAACTTGTTCCATTGGCAGATTTTTTCACTTATTTCAAGCTAAAATATTTATTAGAATTCAAATTTAGACAGAAACAAAGTGAATAATATTATTTTATTATCACGTTGATGCAGCACATGGTTCAGTTAGCTTTGTATAAACACGTGTTAGAAATGTTCTTCAATCAGCTCTTTTTACTCTCATTTCACAGCCACTACTTTTTACTTTTACTTGAGTAAAGAAGTTGAAACAGTACTTGGAGTATTTTTAACAGTAGTACTTCTACTTCAGTACACACTGTGTGTACTTTTACCACCTGTGTCTGAGACCTCCTTCAGGGTCCACCTGAAGCTCTCAGTCTGCTGTGGAAAAAGGAAATCCAGGTGAGTTTCTCCTGATCACCTGAGGCCGTCATTACTGTTTGAACTTTACCCACACACCACTCCTCACTCCTCCACCCGCTGCACACAGTCACTGAGTACAGACCGGCTGATTCCTGTAAAGGGAGAGGCAGGAAGAGGCGGAGCAACAGCTGAAAAACAAGAAGCTCAACGTCATTTTGCAGAAGTGAAAGTGTGAGAGAGCAGCAGCAGAGCTGCAGTCGAGTCCTGTTTGTCTCTAAAAGAAGATTCACTGGAGTCCATCAGGTTCCTCTCAGCAACAGTGGTGAGTGCAGCTGATCACACTTCCTGCTTCTACACAAATCTTCACTCTGTTCACTTCATCAGGGTCTAGAGCGCCACCTCATTTCTCCATGGTGCCACTTAGGCTACGTCCACACTCGCCCGGATAGATTTGAAAACAGCGCTCCGCGTCCACACTAGTGTTTTCAGTCGTTTTCACAGAGTTGTGCGTCCACATTAAGACGGCTGAAAACGCTTACGTTCCAGTCCTGCGCATGCGTGAAACGCAAGACGATTCGACCGGTCTCATTTCTGTCTGCTGCTTATTCACTTTCCGGCTGTTTGAAACGTCGCAGCAGAGGTGGAGGAAAAGCACCGAGTTTTAAAATGGACTAACAATGAGGTGGAGTTGTTGCTGCGAGTAACACAAAAGTACAAAGTTGCAAAAGCGAGAGAGAAATAAAGAATTTGAAGAAAAGCTCTGTGGAGCATGTGCAGACTGATATTCATCTTTAATAGGACTGTCAAAACTGCAGCTGTATAATGCTCTCCACTATCTTTGTTTAATTGGTCACATGCCTGCATCACATGACTAACATGCATCATCGTTTTAGAAAGTCTCTGTTTTCACTGTTCACTGTGACACAAACGCACCGTCTCCAAATTATTTACTTTCCGGCTGTTTGAATCGTCGCAGCAGAGGTGAGCAGCGTGATAGGAGTGGATGTAGCTGTGGGTAATGAGAAAAGATGAAAAGAACGATTGATAACTTTTTCGTTAAGGCCGGTGCTCTGACACGGAGCCATCAACCTCTCAGTGTCTAACACTGGTCTGCAGACGGCATCAGATAATGAGCCACATTAGATGGACTCTGAGCCCACTGACAGTAAAAGGGTGAAGTGTAGACATTTGGAAGAGAGCGGCCTGACCAGTTTCTCTGACTATGATACTGTAAAGCTGACAACATGATGCATTTACTGTGGTGAGTGTGCAAAGACCATGGCAGGTGTTGTGCCGAGGTAGGGATCCCCAACAGGATCTGTTTCCCTGCGTCAGGAACATCGGCTGGGCAGGGAAAGCGGACCCAACGCACTCCGCCTCCATCACGACCAACTAGACGTGGAAGGAGTGATGTTTTAGTGACAACATGAAAGATGAGTGTGACCGTTCAGTTTGTGGGTTACAACAGAAAATGATACATTTATTGTTCTCGTGTGTTATCGGACGGGATCATTTTAACAAACCGAGGACATTTTCCTGATAATTATCTGTATCCTCCTGTAACTTTACTGTTTAAAGAGCTAAAACCTCCAACATTTCAGGATCAATAAGTCCTTATAAGACGTGTTTGTGAGCTAAAAATCAAGAATGTGGGATACTGTTTGTCTGTGTCAGCCAAACAACTTCACATCTTTGTAACGACTGTTAAAAAGATGTTCATCCTGTTGATCCTGTTCATCTGGACGCTGCACTGTACAGCAGACACGACGTTGTTCAGTTTGTGTTTCAGATGAACCAGTTTGTGTCTGAGTGTGTTGCTGGGTCTCCACCAGTTACTCTGACAACTGAAGGTTCAAGATTTTTATTTTGACATTTGCACACAGGACCAACAGTCCATGCACAGTGGAATACTTGTGCAGAGCTTTCCAAGTCAAATCACACTTTAACAATATAAAGACAGAAAAAGCAGGAGGATAGAAATGAAGTCCGGAGTAGGGTAGTCGTACTATTTTCTATATACAAAGAAAAAGAAGAAAATGTACAGAGAGTGTGTAGTTCTCTACCTCTTATCGCACTCACAGTGTTGCACATTTGTTTCACAGATCTGTTTCACAAGTCTGTTGTGAGTGTATTGCCCGATGGTCAGTGAACCGATGATACATTCAAAGTGAGGTTAAGTAGTGCTGTGTTATTTTAAGTGTTCAGTGTGTTTTTGTTTGCCGTCAGTCTGACAGTTGTGGGGAAGAAGCTGTTGAAGAATCGTGTTCTGTGTGTGATGCTGCTGTCCGCTCTGTTGTGTCTGAGATTGTATGTGCAGCTTTGTATGTGCAGGTCCATGGATGCAAGTGTTGTTCCCATAATCCTCTCTGCAGACTTTCTGACTCTGCAGAGCCTTCCTCTCTGTCTGTGTAGTGTTTCCATACCAGACAGTGATGCCTGCGATGAGGATGCTGTCTATCAGTCCTCTGCAGGCCTGGGTGAGAGGGTGGTGGTTCATGCCAGCTTTCCTGAGCAGCCGAATGAAATAAAGCCTTTGCTGGGCTTTTTTCACAGTTGCTGTGGTGTTGAGAGTCCAGCTCAGGTCTGATGTAACCTGCAGTCCCAGGAATCTGTGGCTGTTTGCCCTCTCCACCTCCGTCCCTTTGACGATAAGAGGTTGCAGGGGAGGGAGTTCTTCCAAAAGTGCAGTATTCATTCCTTGGTCCGTGTTGAGGATGAGGTGAAGAAGCTTCTGTGATGAAAAGAAACTTAAAGAAGTCCAGACGCTTTTCTCTCCAAGCTCCTCAGACTACTGACGCTTGTTTCTCTCTTTGTAAAAATGAAATTTAAAGTGAACTTTGAATCAAATGTTTCTCTTCTTTCTCCCTCAGAGTGCAGACATGTCTGCTGCCAGCAATCTGCGATCTGAAGATCAGTTTCTGTGCTCCATCTGTCTGGATGTGTTCACTGATCCAGTCTCTACACCATGTGGACACAACTTCTGCAAAACCTGCATCAGTCAGCACTGGGACATGAGTCAGAGCTGTCAGTGTCCCATGTGTAAAGAGACTTTCTACACTCGACCTCAGCTGAAGATCAACACTTTGTTCTCTGAGATGGTTGCTCAGTTCAGACGTGAAGCTCAGCAGAAAGCCAGCAGCAGCAGCTCAGAGCAACAAGCTGCCAAACCAGGAGAAGTTCCCTGTGACGTCTGCACTGGAACCAGACTGAAGGCCCTGAAGTCCTGCCTGGTGTGTCAGACCTCCTACTGTCAGACTCACCTGGAGCCTCATCTGACACTGAAAGGCCTGAAAAGACATCAGCTGGTTGATGCTGTGGAGAACCTGGAAGGCAGGATGTGCACGAAGCACGATAACCTTCTGCAGCTGTTCTGTAAGACCGACCAGACATGTGTCTGCGTGCTCTGCCCTGTTTTAGACCACAAGAACCACGAGTTTGTTCCTCTGAGAGAAGAATATGAAGGAAAGAAGGCAGAGCTGGAGAAGACAGAGGCTGAGATTCAGCAGATGATCCAGAAGAGACGACTGAAGATTCAGGAGATCACAGAGTCGGTGAAGATGAGTAAAGATGCTGCAGACAGACAGAAAGCAGAAGGTGTTCAGGTCCTCACGGCTCTGATGGAGTCTGTTGAGAGACGCCTGAAGGAGCTCATGAAGGAGATCGAAGACAAACAGGAAGCTACAGAGAAACAGGCTGAAGGTCTCATCAAAGATCTGGAACAGGAAATCTCTGAGCTGATGGAGAGAAGCTCTGAGGTGGAGCAGCTCTCACGCTCTGAAGACCACCTCCACCTCCTCCAAAGCTTCTCCTCCCTGAAAGCTCCACCCAGCAAGGACTGGACAGAGGTCAAAGTTCATCCACCATCATATGAGGGGACTGTGGGGAGAGCTGTGGCTCAGCTGGAGGAGACAATCAGGAAACTCATGAAGAAGAAGCTGTTTGAGGCTGAGCTGCAGAGGGTGCAGCAGCATGAGGTGGATGTGACTCTGGATCCTGATACAGCAAATCCCTGGCTCATCCTGTCTGATGATGGAAAACAAGTTTATGATAGTGATGTGGAGAAGAAACTTCCAGACAACCCAGAGAGATTTTCTGTGTGTACTTGTGTTTTAGGAGAGCAGAGTTTCTCTTCAGGCAGATTTTACTTTGAGGTTCAGGTTAAAGGAAAGACTGAGTGGGATTTAGGAGTGGCCACAGAGTCGATCAACAGGAAGGGACAAATCACAGCGAGACCTCAGGATGGTTTCTGGACTGTGAGGCTGAGAAATGGAAATGAGTACGAAGCTGCTGCTTCCCCTTCAGTCCCCCTCTGTCTCCATCCTGGTCCTGAGAAGGTGGGGGTGTTTGTGGATTATGAGGAGGGTCTGGTCTCCTTTTATGATGTAGGTGCTGCAGCTCTGATCTACTCCTTTACTGGCTGCTCCTTCACTCACAGACTCCACCCATACTTCAGTCCCTGTTTCAATGATGGAGGTAAAAACTCTGCACCTCTGATCATCTGTCCTGTCAATCAAACTGATCAACGACTGATTTTATTGGATGAATGATTGATTTTTCTTGAAGGGAACAAATGAACATATTGAGTGTAAATCCTCTACAGTCTCCATGTTTCTATAGAATCTGATCATCAGGACTCTGATTCACACTTTGATTCTCATGGAGTTTGATTTGAACAGAAGAAAAGTTGAATCAGGAAATGTTCCCACTGATGGAGACTCGAGCTGAAGAGCAAATATCAGAGAACAAATGTCCAAAAGCTTCATTTCCAATAAAGTTTGTTCAATGCTTTGAGTGAATCCAGACTCATGTGTGGCTGTTATACGGAGCATCAGAGTCCAGCTGAGTTATGTTGGATACAAACTGCTTATTTTGGCTCTGTGAGGAGTTTTGTTCACTGAAAACTGATGAGACGGATAATATTCAAAGAACTCTGTAGAGATTCATGCATCCATGTTCTCCACCTGCAGGTGTGGAGGAGAAAGGTGGAGCACAGACTGCTGCATCCTTCCAGTCACATCATTTTGATGATTATATTTGCATGTTGTGATGATTTGGGTTAAAGACAAACAGAGTTGAACGGCTGCAGTCACAGCATGAAGACGATGCTGAAGCTGAGCTGTCAGTGAACATGTTTCACTGTGATTTGATTTGAAGAATAGAAAGTGTGTGTGGCTGCTGACAGCTGCAGTCTCTGCTAGTCTGCATAACACACACACAACTTTCCCCCTGAGGCAACGATGCAGCAACAACACAAAGAACAGCTGCACACACACACACACACACACTGTTAAAGAACACTTTACTGTTTAAGGCAGAATTCCTCAGTAACAATGATTTGAGTCTACTGTGTCTACTGTGGTTTCCAACATACAATCTACTGAAACATGTTTTTCTTTCTGCCGTACAAACTATTTGATCACAACATCTTTGCTTTTTTCCTCCAATCGTTTATTCTGATTATTTTATTTAGTTTAACTAAGAAAAGCTTAAAATTTAACTCTTAACCTGATTTAAACGTTTAATTTCTCATTAACTCAGACTTTTAATTTATTTCCTTGTTTAATGTATTATTTCTTTATCCTTGTTTAAGTTTTGCCGATCCTTTCTGTGTAACCTGTTTAATCTGACCTTTGACCCTTTAATTTTAACTTAACAGTACTCTTGTTTTGACCTTTGACCTCTTTATTCCTTATAACCAAAAAAAACACCTTTTATCTGATATTTTCACCTTATTGATTGATTATATATATCTATTATATTTTCTCACCTTATCTTTCATTTCATTCATTCATTTCATTTATTTGTTCATTTTCAGGCACAACAAATACGTATATTGAACATAAAATACACAAAACAAAAAACAAAAATTGCCTGAAAAAGGAGTGGGACAAAGAAAACTTATTAAATCCCACCCCTATACTCACTCATCAACAAAAAAAACAATAAACTTCCCGCAGCTACGCCCATCATTGCATACAGACCCATCAACAGCCCCGGGCACATACAAGCTTCTAAACGGCAGCTCGCAAACAACAATTAGAGCCTTCATAACTGAATACAGAATATATAAATTATAAATTGCATTACCACAGGTAACAGGCAGTAATAACTACAAGTAACAAACACACATACATATACATACATATATATCTACACACACAAGTACATATATGTACATACATATTTTGGAATTTTTTTGCATTGTTTCAATTGTAAACTCAGACTGTTCCAGATTCTCACACCACATACAGACACACAAAAACCTTTACGGGTTGTTCGAGTTCTGGGTAATTTGAATTCTCCAAAGCCTCTCACATTATAAACCTTTTCTCGAATTTCAAATCTAGTTTGTAAATTTGCCGGTAAAAGTTTAGTAAAAGCTTTATACAAAATTATGGATGTATTGTAATTAACCAGATCCTGGAATTTAAGTAACTTTGCCTGAAGAAAGAGTTTATGAGTATGATCTAGATAACCAGCCTTGTGAATAATACGCAGTGCTCGTTTCTGTACTGTGACTAATGGATTAGTTGTATTTTTATATGTATTTCCCCACACTTCCACACAATATGTAAGATATGGAAGAACCAGGGTACAGTACAGAGTACGAAGTGCATCTTTATCAAGGAATTGTTTCACTTTGTTCAAAACTGCGAGGCTTCTGGAAATTTTGGTTTTTATGTGTCTGACGTGGGGTTTCCATGAAATTTTGTTATCAATTACGACTCCCAAAAATTTGTTTTCACTCACATTATCAATTGGTACACCTTCAATGATAATTGGTAATCCTATATTATATTTTAAATTACCAAAAAACATTGCTTTAGTTTTATTTATATTTAATGATAATTTATTTATGTCCATCCATTTTTTTATTAATTTTAGCTCCCTGTTTACAGTCATTACAAGATCAGTATAATCATCGCTACTGAAAAATATGTTGGTGTCATCTGCGAACAGTATGAGTTTAAGTACTTGAGAAACATCAAAAATATCATTTATGTATACATTGAAAAGTTTTGGTCCCAACACTGACCCTTGGGGAACGCCACATGTAATACCAAGTTTCTCTGAATGGTAATGCCCTATGCTAACATATTGTTCCTGACCCGTTAGGTAACTTTTTAACCAGTTACCAGCTTTCCCTCGAATACCATATCTTTCCAATTTATCCAGTAAAATTGAGTGATTGATTGTGTCGAAGGCCTTTTTGAGATCAACAAAAATACCAACTGCATATTTATTTTTATCCAGTGTATCAGTAATTTCTTCTACTGCCTCAATTACCGCCATTGAAGTGGTTCTTTGCGTTCTGAAACCATACTGACCAACATTTATTATTTGATGTTTTTCAAGGAATTTTTCTAATCTTGAATTAAAAAGTTTTTCTAGAATTTTTGAGAATTGAGGCAGTAGAGAAATAGGCCTATAATTGGTAAAACTGTGTTTGTCATTACTTTTATATAGTGGTATTACTTTCGCAATTTTCATTTTTTTTGGAAAACAACCGGACTGAAATGATAAATTACAGATATATGTTAAGGGACTAGCAATATTCAGAATAACCTGTTTAACTACAGACATATTTATGTCATGATAATCCATTGAAGACTTACTTTTACATTCTAATGTGATATTTATTACTTCTTGCTCATTTGTAGCTGAGAGGAACAGTGAAAAGGGATTTGATTTTATATTACTGATATTTTCATTTTTATGACACGGGATGTCCGCTGCTAGTTCGGGGCCAACATTTATGAAGAATTTATTGAACCCATCGACAATATTACTCATGTTGTGATTTTCACCATTTGCATCAGTAAAATATTCAGGATATGATGTTCCAGAAGATCCTTGTTTAATTAAGTTGTTTAACACATCCCAAGTTCCTTTTATATTGTTTTTATTTTCATATAATCTTCTTCTATAATAAAGTTGTTTGCTCGTTCTTATAATATCAGTCAATTTATTTCTATATGCTTTATATCTTTGTTCCACTTCTTTTGTTTTTACTTTGATAAACTGTTTATACAGATTGTTTTTCTTTTTGCAAGCATTAATAATTCCTTTTGTGAGCCAAGGACTTTTTATCTTTTTTTTCTTTGTCATGTGTTCGTTTACAGGACAATGTTTATTGTACCACATAGTAAAAATATCTAGAAAATTATCATAAGCCTTGTCCACATCTGACTCTTCATACACCGAACTCCAATCTTGTTGTGCTAAATCGAAATTGAAGGCATGAATTGCTTCTTCATTTATTGTTCGCTTTGCTATCATGATCTTGGTATCTATTTTTTTTTTAATCACAGTCACACAAAGTAAAAACTGGTAAGTGGTCAGTTATATCACAGACAAGCAGACCACTATTAATTTGGAAATCCATGACATTAGTAAAAATGTTGTCAATAATAGTGGCGCTATGTGAAGTTATTCTGCTTGGCTTTGTTATTGTTGGATATAGTGATAAGCTGTACATCGTGTCAGTAAAGTCATCAATGGCTTTTAACCTTGTTGGATTTAGCAAATCAATGTTAAAATCACCACAGATAAATAGTAATTTTTGGTTCACCGAAGCAAACGTTTTTTCTATCCATTCATTAAAAGTGTCAATACTTGAACTGGGTGTCCGATATATACAACTTATTATAACATTTCTCTTTTTTTCATTCATAATCTCAATAGTCAAACATTCCAAAATTCCATCAATAGCCATAGACATAGTTGTTACAACATTATATTTTATAGAGTTATGAACATATATAGCAACCCCGCCGCCCGCCTTATTTAATCTATTCATGTATTTTAAATCATATCCATTCAAACAAAAATCTATTCCTTTATCGACATTGAACCAAGTTTCAGTGATGGCTATAACACTAAAGGGGCGAGAAAATTGTTGCAAATAGTCCTTAATGAAATCATACATACTTCTGCTGTTAAAGTGAATTAATGAGAGCTTCCCGTCTAGGTTAATTTCTTTTTCATATTGTTCCTGAGTGAAATAATTACAATTTTTAACAAAAGTAGAGAGAAAGTTACTTTCAGAATCTATTTCTGGATCTATTATATTATGCTCCTTATATTCACAATCTAGATCAATTACTTTCTGTTGAAGAACTAATTTCAACGTGTCCATGTCATTTCCTGGTGTAATTGATACATTGGTGTCAGTTATACTTGTCCAGATCCTCCATGTTCCTCACTATCAGTACTTTTGCCTCTTCTGGTGTCCCGTTTAGCTTAATGAAAATCTTACAGTTTGTTACCCATGTATGTTGTATTTTACCGTTCTTCTTCAGTTGCCTTGCCTTCCTCACGATGTCTGCGTTTTTTCGTGTCAGATGCTCATTAATGAAAACGTCCGTGCCTTTCAGTTTGCGTCCTTGTTTCAGCAGTGCGACCTTGTTCTTCCGATTGACAAATCTCATAACGACGGCCGGCAGTCTGTCACTCCTCCTGGGCAGTGAGTGACATGCTTCTATGTGCTCCAGGTCCATCTCTATCCCCTTGCTTTGGAGGAAGGACGCCACCTGTTGCTCCACCGAGCGGGTCTCCTCGTCGCTGGGCTCCCCGACGTTCCCGGCCACCGCGCGCGCGTACGAGCGTGGCTTGATTTTAATACCGCTGATTACCACGTCGTTCGTACGGGTGTACTGCTCCAGCTCATCCACCCGCCGCTCGAGATCCATGATCCGTTTGTCCTTCTCGGCATTTTGGAGGCGTAGCTGTTTTACCTCCTCCAGAAGCCCCAGAAGCAGCTCCTGCTGCGCCCTGACTGCGGCCACGTCTCCGCACAGCGCTCCGAGGGAGGTTTTAATGTCTTCAACCTCCTCTGGTGTTGGGCCTTTCTTGGGTGGCATACTGAATCGAGAGCACGAGGCGGCCACCACGAGGGACCCGGAAGCGGAATTTCTGATGATGTCGCCTGGCTAGGCCTGCTGGCTGATGGTGGAGCCTGGCTGTGGCCTGCTGGCTGATGATGGCGCCTGGCTAGGCCTGCTGGCTGATGGTGGAGCCTGGCTGTGGCCTGCTGGCTGATGGAGGAGCGTGGCTGGGCCTGCTGGCTGATGGAGGAGCGTGGCTGGGCCTGCTGGTTGATGGTGGAGCCTGGCTGTGGCCTGCTGGCTGATGGAGGAGCGTGGCTGGGCCTGCTGGCTGATGGAGGAGCCTGGCTGTGGCCTGCTGGCTGATGGAGGAGCCTGGCTGTGGCCTGCTGGTTGATGGTGGAGCCTGGCTGTGGCCTGCTGGCTGATGGTGGAGCCTGGCTGTGGCCTGCTGGTTGATGGTGGAGCCTGGCTGTGGCCTGCTGGCTGATGGAGGAGCGTGGCTGGGCCTGCTGGCTGATGGAGGAGCCTGGCTGTGGCCTGCTGGCTGATGGAGGAGCCTGGCTGTGGCCTGCTGGTTGATGGTGGAGCCTGGCTGTGGCCTGCTGGCTGATGGTGGAGCCTGGCTGTGGCCTGCTGGCTGATGGAGGAGCGTGGCTGGGCCTGCTGGCTGATGGAGGAGCGTGGCTGGGCCTGCTGGTTGATGGTGGAGCCTGGCTGTGGCCTGCTGGCTGATGGAGGAGCCTGGCTGTGGCCTGCTGGTTGATGGTGGAGCCTGGCTGTGGCCTGCTGGTTGATGGTGGAGCCTGGCTGTGGCCTGCTGGCTGATGGTGGAGCCTGGCTGTGGCCTGCTGGTTGGTGGTGGAGCCTGGCTGTGGCCTGCTGGCTGAGATTTCAGGTGAGCAGGTTTTGAAAATCGGATGCTGCGCTGCTGAGGAGCCCGTCTTTCCTGTGACTCCTAACCCTCCCGTTATTTTCCTTTAATTGGACTTTGGTTAAGTTCAATCCGATGTATTAACCGACCTTTGAGGTGAAGTGCAGCTGCGAAGAACGCTACGGCAGGCAATGAGGTGCGTTTAATGTCGCTCTGTTAATTTGAGCGTCCATAAATTGAATGTCTTATTTTTTCTTACTTTATTATTGCTCATTTATTGGAGAATTTGGCCATTTAATTAAGATAGATTTTATGTTGTTGGTGGTAAAGATCTGGATGGATGCTTTATTCTGTGTTTCTATTTTTCAGTTTTACTTTTCAAGACTTGGTGAATTGCCTTTTTCTACTTTTTGTTTAGTTTTGTTAAAATTAGCAGCAGTGAGAAGTGTTGTTGTCGGTCTTGAATATATTTGATGTAGCCCATACTGTTAAGGTAAGTGTCATGTTTTTAGTTGTTAGTCTGATGAAGAATCTTTTATTTTTCTCCAAAAGTTGATTGTGTTTATCTGGACATAGTGTTTTTCAGGTCCAGCTGAATGCAGGTTTCCCCAGTCTTATACGTGTCAGGAGCATCAGCACAGCTGAAATGCATTTTTCCTAAGTGGCTTTTAAACCCCAAAACACGCTAAAACAAAAATGGGTCCACCCCAAGGATGGGCTCCCCCGGTGTAGTTTCCACTGTGACAGACTGTGGGCTTCCTCAGAGTGAGGCTGAGAGCGGCAGGCCCAGCTGGAGTCTGACCCGTGTCACACAGTGGAGGTCAAACCTTCTGTGCCACAAACACCAGATTAACCAGTTTCACTCATCATCCTTCTACTGTCAGATTTTACTGGTGCAGGTTTGATGAATCACCATCTGAGAACGTCTCTGATGTGGGCGCCACCCACAGGGATCACTTCCTGTAGAAGGGTCACATGACCTGTTATAGGCCCCTTTGTGATGATGACAGCGACGCCCCTTTCGTGTGAGGTTAAACCCAGAGAGCTTCGTGTGACCTCTGACCCTGATCACCAGCGTTAGGGTCAGTGAAGGTGAGATACCATGTGACAGGTTCATCCTGTTTGCTTGATAAGCAAAGCGAGCCAATCAGTGGAGTTTACTGGTGTGAAGGTGAAGCTGGAGAGAAGAGTGAAGAAGTCAACATCACTGTATCAGGTAATGAAGTCGTTCATTTCATCAGACTAACAGCAGACTGTTATACCACCTCTACATCACTCTGTGGGTCTTTTCCTCAGATAAAGAAGTGATTTTGGAGATCCCTGCACTGCACCACTTCCCCTGCCGGTGGCGGACTCCCTCAGGTATCGGTGCGTTGGTGGTTCTTTGTATCTGGGGGTGGGCGTCCGGGTACACACCGGCTCACTCCTTGGCGGCCGCTTATTGGGGCTCGCTCGGGCCATTTCGGAGGTGGGGTGCCCCCGGCCTCTCGGCCTGGGGCTCGGTCACTCAGGCACAGCTGGCTGCCGGCGGAGCTCACGGGCGCGTCACTGCAACTCCCCCTGGCTTCTGCTCCGCGGCTGCTGAGTGAACCCTCATCTGGGACTCTCCTCAGCTCTTACTGGAACAGTGGCGCGGCTGCCCCTCTGTTGGTCTTCCTTGGTCTCTTGTGTTCTGGGGGCCTCTGGATGTCTGGAGTTTTGATCTCCTCCATACCTGCTTGATACCATAAAGGACAGGGCTGTGGCTCCCCACACTCCCTAGCAGATCATTACATGGAGAAACCTTTGGAATGCAAGCATGCTGATCCACACAGGTATGCACACAGGTGTACACATGGGTATTCACAGACGCGGACTACAGCTTTCTTGGCTGCTGCCTCAAAGCACATTGTGCGCTGTCTATCTTGCGTGCTGCACAATATCGTTTATTATTTAGTAACTATTGATATCTACTACTAGCTAGTTTATTGTGATGGTGCTTTTTTTTTTCTTATTATGTTGCTCTTTGTTGTTTGCTGTCTCCTCTGTTTTTTTTTTCTCCATACAGGTGACCCAGGAGTTTTGTTTTTTTGTTTGTTTGTTTTTTTTCTCTCTTCCCCCCCTTCTCACCGTCTCTTCTCCCCTTTGGTTTTCTTTCTTTCTCTCCCTCTCTTTCTTTCATTCTTTCCCCCTGTCCTATCCCACAGTCATGTCTGTCCCGTTTGCAACTGAAAATCAGTCAGTGTTCTACTGATGAGTTTGGATCATCTCCTCAGAGCTTTCTGAGGGTCAGAGGTCAGAACACTGACATCACTTCCTGTTTAAAGCAAACCTGCTGAGCTTATAATAAATTCAATGACCCAGTTTTATCATCTCTCCTGCAGATGTCTATGACACCACCACCATTTCACCAAGTGCCACCAAACCACCACCAACAACAATTACCAATCTCAATTCCCCTCCTTCTACATCGTCCTCCTCCATCATCTCACCTGTAGCTGCTCTGGGTTCTCTGGGTCTTCTAGATCTTATTCTGGTTGCAGCTTTGCTGTTTTGGAACAAAAAAATAGGTATAAAGTGTGTCAAACCCCCCAGAGCTCATTAGATTAAACATTTTACATGGAAAAATAAATTTTCCTTAATAATTATGTGATTATATACTATAATTCAATTATAAACTGTCCCCATTCACATTGTTTAGCAGAGAACTTATCTTACATGAAAAATATAGAGACACTTTTATTGATAAAGTATAAGACCCGATCCTTGGGGTGGAACAATTTTTGGCGCAGCGTGTTTTGGGGTTTAAATTCCACAGAGACCCAGTGTTTAGAAAAAATGCATCTCAACTGCTCCGATACTCCTGTCACAACAGTATCACTACAGGTTTTGACAAAAGTCCAGCTGGAATTAGTGATGGGATTTCCGGCTCTTTTTAGAGAACCGGCTCTTCCGGCTCCCAAGCGGCTCTTCAGGTTGTTTTGTTGCTTTAATTAAAAACGGTCCGGGGCTCCAGGGTCCGGGGGGAAGCAGGGATTAATCCCATACATGCTCTCAGTGGGTTCCAAACACACACACACTCGCTCGGGTCCAGGGCAGATCTATATACACACAGAGAGAGACGTCCAGGTTAGGGATAGTCTCAAACTCACAGATACAGGTTCAGGTCCGCCGTCATAAATAGTGCTCCAAATCAGCTGGGATCGGCTGCAGGTGTGACGGTGCGTGGGCCAGGGGCGGGGCCCGTAATGAGCACCGCCCCAGCAGAGGAGAGAGAGCGCAAAGGAAACAAAACAAACAAAACATGTTGCCAAACACAGAGTGAGCCAGCGAGGCACGAGGACCACGACACAAAGCACGTGCAAACTCCAAAACACATTTCTAGCTTTAACTGAACTTCAAAGCAGAGCTACTAGATCACTTAAATTACACAATTGAAAGCATGAAAGCATGTGTGTATTGTTTGTGTATTTATACACAAGCACTCATATATATTAAAAAATATGTTCATTTACCTGTTACTACCACACACCAAATCCGGTTGTTGGTACTTGCTGGATTGTGTAGCCTCTAGGTAACAAAAGCTCAACACTGCGCCCAGCATCCTGGAGCACTTCTGTTGTGTTTTGAAGTTTTTACGTGATTTGAAGTTTGTACGTGTTTTGTCTGTAGGGGCCACCGTAAATATACTTTTATTTATTCACTCCACATAAAATGTAATAAATAAATCATATAATACAAAAACCAACTAATCACAGTTCAACTTTTAACTAGAGATGGACCGATCCGATATTACGTATCGGTATCGGTCCGATACTGACCTAAATTACTGGATCGGATATCGGAGAAAAATAAAAAATGTAATCCGATCCATTAAATATCACGAAAGCACCTCACAAAACTTGCAACACGCCGTAACTCACCTCAGAACGTTAGCAGTCGGAGCAGTATGCATCACGTGATAGAGCGGCTGTGGCATGCGGGACCTGTGGTGGTCTGGATAGCATGTGGAGCTTCGCTACCAACCCGGCATTTCATCTCCGACAAAGTTATCCCGAGAGAAGTAAAGCAAGTGTGTAAGTCCATCTCTGAATGTTTGTAAAGTATTCCTGCGTTAAGCTTTACAAGCGATATATGGAGCGACTGCCTCTTCTTGCTGCTACTTCAATCATGAAACTGCTTAAATCAGCTGATCGGCTTTTCTGTCGCGAGTCCGTCTCTCTTGTTTGCTTTTGGCCCACTTTGCACCAGAAAGAGGAAACCAGCGGCTGAACAACAGCAGCACGTTTAAGCTTGATCAGCTGTTGTTAGAATGTATTTAATATTACTTTCTACACCAGGATCTTTTTCTACCTGACGGCTGGTAACTGTGCAGGGGCGGATCTAGCAAAGTTTAGCCAGGGGGGCCGATAGGGCATTAACAGGGAAAAGGGGGCACAAAGACATACTTTTCTTTCTTATTCTCATTTAAAATGTCTAGCTTTTAATAAATAATTATCTGACACCCAAAGTTTTAATTTGATGTAAAATGAATAGAAGTCAATTACTGTATATAGTGACTATTAAGTCTAATATATATACCCTAGTAAGCTATAGTACTTTTTCCTTTGTGAAGGTACCATCTGTGCAGTCTGCAATTTTGTTGAAGAAAGATGTTGAATCTATTTAATATTTCTTGAAAAATAATTGATTTCCGTGCATTTTTTTTCACACTGCATCAAATTAAGGTTGATTACGTCGATTAAGCATCATGAGGTGGAGCGTGAGGGGTGGTTCCCTATTTTTTATTTTTTTATTTTTGTTGTTGCTGGGAGTTGGAACCCTATTAGTTAGGTTGCTTAATATTTACGCTAAGTACTCTTTAAAATACCAGAATAGGGAGGATGGTGTAGGTCTAAGTTTATTAGTCTTGTGCGCATGCGCCAACCAGCGTGCAGCCTGTTACAGTCGCTCCTGCTTTTCTCTTAGTTTAGCTCTTTTTTCTTACGTATTCTTTTTTTTTTCTGACTTGTATTTTCCTACGTTTTCTATCTCTTACTCAATCATGTGGATTGAGAGAGTTTTTGTTCTTCTGGTGGCCGTGGAACTGTTACTTTTATCATGGAACGGGACCGCGGCACATCTGCTACACGCACGGACTGTTTACTCCAGAGATCAGCTGATCGCCCTAATGCCGGCCGGCTCGCTGGCCAGGCCCGCAGAAGTGCCCGCAGAAGTACCAGCTGAAATTTGGAGGAAAACACATCGGGGATGCAGAGGTCAAGGACAGAAGAGAAGAAAAAAGGTGACGGTGAGACAGCGGAGGCTCGAAGCGAGGAGGAGGTTTAAACCGTGTCTGCCGTCTATCGTGATGGGAAATGTGCGATCGTTGGCAAGTAAAATCGACGAGCTCTCAGCACTGGTACGGAGTCAGAGGGAATACCGAGAGTGTAGCCTGATGTGTTTCACCGAATCATGGCTGCACCAGGTCATTCCCGATGTGAATGCTTCCGTGGAAGGCTTCCACACTGTTCGGGCGGACAGGGACAGCATCGCTAGCGGTAAGCGTAAAGGAGGTGGGCTTGCTGTTTTAGTTAACAACCGGTGGTGTAACCCTGCCAACATAACAATCAAAGAAAGGATTTGTTGCCCGGACACTGAACTGTGTGCTGTTGGACTCAGGCCGTATTATTTACCCAGGGAATTCTCTCACGTCATCTTGGTGGCTGTTTATGTACCCCCCTCTGCTAACCCCACAGCTGCATGTGACACTATCCACTCTGCCATAGCTCGGCTACAGACTCAGCACCCGAGTGCCTTTATTGTGATCTCGGGTGACTTCAACCATGTATCACTGGACAATACACTACCAACATTCAAACAATATGTGGACTGTCCCACCAGGGGAGAGAAAACTTTAGACTTACTGTATGCTAACGTCAAGGATGCATACAGCTCCTCCTCCCTCCCCCCACTTGGTAGGTCAGATCATAACCTGATTCACCTCACCCCCCGCTATGTGCCAATTGTGAGGAGGGAACCTGTGACCACCAGGACTGTTAGGAGGTGGTCAGAGGAGGCAATAGCGGAACTACAGGGCTGTTTCGAGGTGACCGACTGGGAAACACTCTGTGAGCCTCACGCCGAGGACATCAATGGGCTTACTGAGTGTATCACAGACTACATAACTTTCTGCACCGACTCCATTGTTCCAGCTCAGACTGTTCATTGTTACCCAAATAACAAGCCGTGGGTGACTAAGGACATCAAAGCCCTCCTCAACAACAAGAAGAGGGCTTTCAGAGGGGGCAACAAAGAGGAGGTGAGGAAGGTCCAGGTGTTACTAAAGGACAAGATCAGAGAGGCTAAGGACAATTACAGGAGGAAGCTGGAGTGGAAACTCCAGCAGAACAGCATGAGAGAGGTGTGGAGGGGCATGAAGACCATCACTGGATTCAGGCCAACCAACAGCAGGGGAGCTGAGGGAGGTGAGAATAGAGCCGACGAGTTGAATCTGTTTTTCAATAGATTCGACACCACAGTGTCTGCTCCCACCCCCACAACCTCACCTGCAGTCAGCCTGGAATCCAGAGCCACACCACTGTGCCAGCCTCTCTCTTCACATGTTGCCTCCTGTGAGATTCCTGACACCCCTCCCCCACCCATCACCTTCACTCAATACCAGGTTGAGATGCAAATGAGGAGACTTCACTCAGGCAAGTCTGCTGGACCAGACGGAGTGAGTCCCCTTGTCCTCAAGGCCTGTGCCCCCCAGCTGTGTGGAGTCTTTCATAAACTGTTTATGCTGAGTCTGAGTCTGCAGAGGGTCCCGGTGATGTGGAAGACATCATGCCTCGTCCCTGTACCAAAGACGCCTCGTCCCAGTGGCCCCCAGGATTACAGGCCCGTGGCACTGACCTCCCACATCATGAAGACCCTGGAAAGGCTCATCCTGGACCAGCTGCGACCCATAGTAAGACCACATCTGGATCCCCTTCAGTTCGCTTATCAGCCTCGTCTCGGAACAGAGGACGCCATCATCTACCTGCTCAATCGTGTCTACACCCATCTGGACCAGCCGGCGAGCACTGTGAGGGTCATGTTTTTTGACTTTTCCAGTGCTTTCAACACCATCAGGCCGACCCTCCTGGGTGATAAGTTAGCAGCGATGCAGGTGGATGCTTCTCTGGTGTCCTGGATTGTTGATTACCTGACAGGAAGACCACAATATGTACGTCTCCCACAGTGTGTGTCTGACAAGGTGATTAGCAACACAGGGGCACCACAGGGGACTGTCCTCTCCCCCTTCCTCTTCACCCTCTACACCACAGACTTCAGCCACTGCACAGAGACCTGCCATCTTCAGAAGTTTTCTGATGACTCTGCGGTGGTTGGATGCATCAGCAGGGATGATGAGACAGAGTACCGGGCTGTGGTCGACTCCTTTGTCACGTGGTGTGAGCAGAATCATCTGCAGCTCAACGTGGCAAAGACCAAGGAACTGATCGTGGACTTCAGGAAGACCAGGAAACACTTGACCCCTGTTTCAATCCAGGGGGTCAGTGTTGACATTGTGGAGGACTATAAATACCTTGGAGTACACATTGACAATAAACTGGACTGGGCTAAAAACACCACAGCACTTTACAGGAAGGGCCAGAGTCGTCTCTATTTTTTGAGGCGACTGAGGTCCTTCAACATCTGCCAGAAAATGCTGAGGATTTTCTATGAGTCTGTGGTGGCCAGTGCGATCCTCTATGCTGTTGCATGCTGGGGGAGCAGGCTGAGGGTCGCAGATGCCAACAGACTTAATAAACTGATCCGTAAGGCCAGCAATGTTGTGGGGATGGAGCTGGACTCCCTCAAGGTGGTGTCGGAGAGGCGGATGCTGTCCAAGATAAAGACAATGTTGGAT
The DNA here is from genome assembly GCF_965226115.1 of Aulonocara stuartgranti. Lineage (NCBI taxonomy): Eukaryota > Metazoa > Chordata > Actinopteri > Cichliformes > Cichlidae > Aulonocara > Aulonocara stuartgranti. The sequence continues at coordinate 74,724,262 of NC_138941.1, read as the reverse complement.
AACACCTCCCACCCACTCCATGACATGTTGGTCAGTCACAGGAGCTCGTTCAGTGAGAGACTGAGATTACCGAAAAGCACCACTGAACGACACAGGAAATCATTCCTGCCTGTGGCCATCTCCCTGTACAACGCATCCACTTAACACACTGTTTGCTGCTACAGCTACACATGTTTCTTTTCCAACTATTTATTTATAAGTGACTCATGTATGTATGTATGTATATATATGTATATATTGTACTATTCTTAGTTAGCGTATTGTCTGTCTTGTCTTAATGTTGGTTTAAAATGGAGCACTGTAAGAAAAAATAATTTCCCCCAGGGATCAATAAAGTATTCTGATTCTGATTCTGATTCTGATTAGATTGATCAGTATTGCTGAACTATGAAATATTTTTTTTTTGCATACAGGTATAACAGGATAGCTTTAGTGTAGTTGTTGTTTTAAACTTGAGTATGAACTTGCAGACTTGCAAAATGCAGCAAGATATTTAAAAAACAGTTTTGTTGATTAAAAATCACTATATCGGATTCATATCGGTATCGGACATAAAAAAGTGGTATCGTGCCATCTCTACTTTTAACTATTTAAATTTTCAGCTTTTTCCTTTTAAACAAATTTAAAGTGAAACAACACAAAACACTGCAAACCACAACACAATTAAATATAAATTATAATATGAAAACAAAAAGAAGATGCACATTCTTTGTCATATGGATCTGCATGAATAAACTTTCTGAATCCTTTATCATCTGCAACTGAAAATAGTTGTGGATGATTACTATACCTTTCTAATGTCACGTTGTTGTCCCTGCTCTCTTTCTCTCTCCCTCCCGCTCTGTTCCTGTGCTACTGAGTGTAACTACCGCCCCTCCCCCCTCTGCTCAGTGAAGCGGAAAAAAGTGCGAGAGAGAGAGAGAGGGTGAGAGAAAGAAAAACCCACGGCTCGCGATAAGGAGCCGGCTCGTGTCGTTCACGTCAAAGAGTCGGCTCTGAGAGTTTCCTTCGCGACCCACACATCACTAGCTGGGATAACCACATTTACTCAGGGCCTTCTTGATGTGATGTTCCTCCTGGCCGCTGTGTCTGTGGGGATGGTGTTCGCTCTGTGTTGTAGCGTCCTGATGACTCCCAGTTTGTGCTCCATGCTGGCAGACGTCTTCGGTTTAGAATCTTTTATTATTTGTCTCGTGTTTAAATCCTCGTCTTTCTCATTCCTGCAGAAAGGACGCTGTCATCAAGTCTGAGTCAAGTCACCTATCAGGATATGAACTTCAGACAATCAGCCAATAAAATTACAGATACACACTCACATGTTGTTTTCTCCAGTCCGAGGACACTGCAGGTACACATTCAGCTGTTATCCAACAAGTTATTGCTTCACAAAATATGATTATGACCCTTTGTCCACTGTGGGTCCTTGTGATAATTTCTTTGCTCCTCTATTCTTCTTGTCTTTCCATCTCCTGGATTCTCTTTTAACCATCTACTCATTCTCGTTCTCTTGTGCATCAGGGCTGAGTTATTGATGGAGTTTCCCAGATCAAATTTAAAGGAGGATGGGAAGAAGAGGATTTTCTCTCTGCCAGTCCCGTCAGCTCCCTGCTAAGATTTAGAGCTTGTCCTGTTTTTCAGTATGAAGGCCCTGCTCATCTGTTTTTCTTGCCATTGCTTAAAAAGTGTACATTCTGCATCCAAATGTCCAGCTGCCTTCAACTTTGATGTTTGTCTTGGCCAAAAATAAGCCTTCAGTTTATTCCTTTGTTTAAATAAAAATCTCTTGCTGATGAACTGAACCCTGGCTGTGGCGTCAGAGTAGCGCTATATAAGTGCTACATAAGAACCAGTCCTTCTACCATTTACTAAAAGCAGGCTTTTGCCAGGGCTGCAAAGGGATTTGTAAAGAATGAGTTTTTAGTGTACTATGCTTCAGGCAGTTGTTGCATGGAAGTGGCTGTTACTGAAAGTCCAGCACAGACCTGTAGTGACAGCCAGTGACTGGCATTTTGAAATGATAATAATAGCATAATGATTTAAAATTCCAGGTTCCTAATGAAGGTCTTGCAGATAAACAGTAACACATTCTATAATTTATTATTAATAAATAATAAACAGGTGGAGCCGGTAGCTCAGCATGTTTGATTTGGCAGTTTTGCACTAGATGAGCTTCCTGAGGCAACTCAAACGGGATCTGTGTTTCCAGGTGGAACTGAACAACAACCTCTCCATTGGAGCCAATAATAAAAACATGAATAACAATAAGCTTTATTTGGCGCTCTGATCTGAGGATGTAACATCATTTGTAATGTGGGTCTCAACAAGCTCAAGGAACGCTTTAAAAGTAGCCATTAATATGGTAAAATCACAGGTAGCCAGTGTAGCGCTGTTTTTTAAATATGCTGAAAGTGTGGCAGCAGAGTTTTGAACGAGCTGGACTCTTGACTGAGTAAAGTCTGCACTACGTGAGGAGACTGGAGGAGATGAAAGCATGGAAAACTGTGAGATCAACAGATTCATCTTTTTCTGGTGAAATGTCTGGAAGTTTCTTTGGTTTGTGTACAAGAAAGTGAAACAATTTTCTTGAATTCTTACACATTTTTACATGATATTAGTCGGCGGCTCCTTTACTAAACAGCTCCAACTGTTTGATTTGTTTGAATTTTACAGGACAGCTTTTTCCCGTGTTACTCATTCATTATGGAGCTACTGTAGTTAACATGTAATGCTTCTCTAAAACCCTGTGACACAATCTTCTTTAACATTAGTGCGCATTAACCCCACATCTTCCCTGTTTTATTGCTGATGTTGGCCTGACAGTATTGGGGTAACAATGTCTCCTCTGTTTAGGAGAGGGCAGCAGGGTCACATCCTCACTGACATCACCTGTATTTGCACTACAGTCGTTCCCTTCACTGACCTTTGCTCTCCTTCTCTTTTCCATCAGGTTGTGTAAAACTGAAACAGGCATTAAATGTTTACTACAAATGATGCTTTACACAGAAATGCATTGTTAGCTGTTTTTACACACCAGCCTGTGTGAACCTTTAGTCTGAGCATGGGGTCAAAGGTCAGGACAGAAATGCAGCACTGTAACACATATACATATGTAGAACATCAGACATTTGACTGATTTGTGTTGTGACAGCTAGTTTTTTCTTTATACAAATAAATCATCATCACACACAGAAGAAATGTACAGACCGTACATTTATTAGCTAATATCAGTGGATACAAGAAAAATGGTACAAAGACAAACACTAGCAGCCTTAGCGTTTCTGTTCTGAATCTCTAATCTCTCACAGACATTCATCAAACCCTATCCTCTATCAGCTTTCAACATAAGAAAAGTATTAGGCCTCATTGAAAAACAGTCTGTTTGCAGATGAAGTACGTTAAAAACTATACTTAAAAACATTTCATACACAAATCTGTCATTTATCCAGATTTTCTTGACTGAGTTTACAATTTACTAGAACTGCCAAAAACACATGAATACAAACAAATGATGAAGGATCCACTTCAAGGAAAGTGGAAAAGCCTCTGTTAGCTGCTGTTTGCAGCTGGCACAGTCTAACAGAGGCTAATACCAACGCTAACCAACAGTTTAGCATATCGTCGACAGCTCACCTCAGCATGGCTGTCCTCGGTCAGCAGTGAGCTTTATTAACTTGCACACAGTTTTACACCCTGTTTGAGAGTAAATAAAAGTGGACATTTCTCAGCTCCAGCATTGACAGCTGAGGTAAACGGTGGACCGACAGCTTATCCACAAAATGGGAAAAACTCCGGTCCAGAATCCGGTCCAGTCCTCGTGGCAGTAAAAACTGTAATCATGCATACATGCTTTTGTCACACCTGACCATTTCGTACAATATAATTGAAGTTTTGGATTTAAAAATTTAGCAGACGTGAACGAGCAACATTCCTGATGAGGCTGGTCAACGCTGTTCAACTAGAAGCCTACGTGGATGATATCCCAGCCTACACATCCCCCTGAACTGAACTGCCTCAGTGAAATACTTGCTCACTCACACCAAACTTCATTAAATGTGAATGTGTTACTTTGCTGGTTCCCAGTTGCAGCTTAAGTGCATCCAATATTAGATTTCCCAGCTTTTCGAACACACCATGAGCTGTGCCATTTTCTGGGCACAGCAGGTTAATACCATATAAAGATTTCCTGATGTTGTATCTCCAATAACAGGTCACGGCATTTCGCTCTCGAGGCAGCCAGTGCCCTCCCTGCAGTCCCAAAAGGTTGATTCGGTTCATCTTGACGCACACCTGTGTGCACTTATATTCAAAAGGTTTTTCCGTGTAACGATCTGATAGTGGGTGTGGGGAGCCATAGCGGGCATGGACAAGATTCAGTATGAGGTACCGAGGTATTCGGGTGAGACCACTTGCTTCTTGGGATCCTTTGGCATCAGGGCTGTCCGGCCTTCAATTGAGCTTTTCAGGTCTATCTTTTTCTTTGTGTGTGTGTGTGTGTGTGTGTGTGTGTGTGTGTGTGTGTGTGTGTGTGTGTGTGTGTGTGTGTGTGTGTGTGTCCTTGTCTGGCACTGTAGCAATCAGAATTATGTCTGAAGGCCAAGACAAATGCCCAAAAGATTTACTTTCCCAAGTGGGCCTTTTGCAATACTGGTCCACTTGATTGTCATAGTTTATTTGATCTTTATTAGTTATTTTTATAAGTTATTGTAATCAGGCCAGACTGGACTCGGGGACGGGAAAGAAAAACAAGAAGAAAAGTTCAGAAGAAAGTTAACAGAAGGAGAGGGAAAGAAAAAGGAGAAAGAGAGAGAGAGAGAAAACACGATGAAAATCTGCTTCATCACCTTTTTTTTCTCTTTTTCCTTTCCCTGGATCACCTGTTGAGAAAGAAAAAAGAAAACAAGCAGAGGAAGACTAGAGCAATAGTATAAACAACATCACGATGATCTATGTGACTATAACAGTAAATACTAAATATTAAACATTATTGTAAGATCAACAGAACACAGTGTGCTTTGAGGTAGGAGCCAAAAAGGGTGTAGTTTGTGTGTGTGATCACCGGTGTGTACACCTGTGAGCATGGACGCGCTTGTTTTTTTTAAAAGGTTCCTTCATGTAATGATCTGCTAGAGGGTGTGGGGGGGCCACAGCCCCGTCCTGCAGGGCATGAAGCAGGTATGGAGGAGATCAAGACTCCAGACATCCAGAGGCCCCCAGAACACAAGAGACCAAGGAAGACCCACAGAGGGGCAGCCGCACCACTGTCCCAGAAAGAGCTGAGGAGAGTCCCAGATGAGGGCTCACTCAGCAGCCGCGGAGCAGAAGCCAGGGGGGGTTGCAGAGACGCGCCCGTGAGCTCCGCCGGCAGCCAGCTGTGCCTGAGTGACCGAGCCCCAGGCCCAGAGGTCGGTTGCACCCCACCTCCGAAGTGGCCCGAGCGAGCCCCAGGCTCCAGGCCCCGATAAGCAGCCACCAAGGAGTGAGCCGGTGTGTACCTGGACGCCCATCCCCGGACACAAAGAACCACCAACGCACCGATGTCTGAGGGAGTCCGCCACCGGATATGAACTTTTTTTAAGACAGTGAATCTTGAAACCAGAGAAAAAATAGAGAGTTTTAACTTGTTTATACAAAGCTAACTGAACCATGTGCTGCATCAACGTGATAATAAAATAATATTATTCACTTTGTTTCTGTCTAAATTTGAATTCTAATAAATATTTTAGCTTGAAATAAGTGAAAAAAATCTGCCAATGGAACAAGTGTTAGAAATGTTCTTCAATCAGCTCTTTTTACTCTCATTTCACAGCCACTACTTTTTACTTTTACTTGAGTAAAGAAGTTGAATTAGTACTTGCTGTATTTTTAACAGTAGTACTTCTACTTCAGTACAGACTGTATGTACCTCCCACCCGCTGCACACAGTCACTGAGTACAGACCGGCTGATTCCTGTAAAGGGAGAGGCAGGAAGAGGCGGAGCAACAGCTGAACAACAAGAAGCTCAACGTCATTTTGCAGAAGTGAAAGTGTGAGAGAGCAGCAGCAGAGCTGCAGTCGAGTCCTGTTTGTCTCTAAAAGAAGATTCACTGGAGTCCATCAGGTTCCTCTCAGCAACAGTGGTGAGTGCAGCTGATCACACTTCCTGCTTCTACACAAATCTTCACTCTGTTCACTTCATCAGGGTCTAGAGCGCCACCTCATTTCTCCATGGTGCCACTTAGGCTACGTCCACACTCGCCCGGATAGATTTGAAAACAGCGCTCCGCGTCCACACTAGTGTTTTCAGTCGTTTTCACAGAGTTGTGCGTCCACATTAAGACGGCTGAAAACGCTTACGTTCCAGTCCTGCGCATGCGTGAAACGCAAGACGATTCGACCGATCTCATTTCTGTCTGCCGCTTATTCACTTTCCAGCTGTTTGAAACGTCGCAGCAGAGGTGGAGGAAAAGCACCGAGTTTTAAAATGGACTAACAGTGAGGTGGAGTTGTTGCTGCGAGTAACACAAAAGTACAAAGTTGCAAAAGCGAGAGAGAATTAAAGAATTTGAAGAAAAGCTCTGTGGAGCATGTGCAGACTGATATTCATCTTTAATAGGACTGTCAAAACTGCTGCTGTATAATGCTCTCCACTATCTTTGTTTAATTGGTCACATGCCTGCATCACATGACTAACATGCATCATTGTTTTAGAAAGTCTCTGTTTTCACTGTTCACTGTGACACAAACGCACCGTCTCCAAATTATTTACTTTCCAGCTGTTTGAATCGTCGCAGCAGAGGTGAGCAGCGTGATAGGAGTGGATGTAGCTGTGGGTAATGAGAAAAGATGAAAAGAACGATTGATAACTTTTTCGTTAAGGCCGGTGCTCTGACACGGAGCCATCAACCTCTCAGTGTCTAACACTGGTCTGCAGACGGCATCAGATAATGAGCCACATTAGATGGACTCTGAGCCCACTGACAGTAAAAGGGTGAAGTGTAGACATTTGGAAGAGAGCGGCCTGACCAGTTTCTCTGACTATGATACTGTAAAGCTGACAACATGATGCATTTACTGTGGTGAGTGTGCAAAGACCATGGCAGGTGTTGTGCCAAGGTAGGGATCCCCAACAGGATCTGTTTCCCTGCGTCAGGAACATCGGCTGGGCAGGGAAAGCGGACCCAACGCACTCCGCCTCCATCACGACCAACTAGACGTGGAAGGAGTGATGTTTTAGTGACAACATGAAAGATGAGTGTGACCGTTCAGTTTGTGGGTTACAACAGAAAATGATACATTTATTGTTCTCGTGTGTTATCGGACGGGATCATTTTAACAAACCGAGGACATTTTCCTGATAATTATCTGTATCCTCCTGTAACTTTACTGTTTAAAGAGGTAAAACCTCCAACATTTCAGGATCAATAAGTCCTTATAAGACGTGTTTGTGAGCTAAAAATCAAGAATGTGGGATACTGTTTGTCTGTGTCAGCCAAACAACTTCACATCTTTGTAACGACTGTTAAAAAGATGTTCATCCTGTTGATCCTGTTCATCTGGACGCTGCACTGTACAGCAGACACGACGTTGTTCAGTTTGTGTTTCAGATGAACCAGTTTGTGTCTGAGTGTGTTGCTGGGTCTCCACCAGTTACTCTGACAACTGAAGGTTCAAGATTTTTATTTTGACATTTGCACACAGGACCAACAGTCCATGCACAGTGGAATACTTGTGCAGAGCTTTCCAAGTCAAATCACACTTTAACAATATAAAGACAGAAAAAGCAGAAGGATAGAAATGAAGTCCGGAGTAGGGTAGTCGTACTATTTTCTATATACAAAGAAAAAGAAGAAAATGTACAGAGAGTGTGTAGTTCTCTACCTCTTATCGCACTCACAGTGTTGCACATTTGTTCCACAGATCTGTTTCACAAGTCTGTTGTGAGTGTATTGCCCGATGGTCAGTGAACCGATGATACATTCAAAGTGAGCTTAAGTAGTGCTGTGTTATTTTAAGTGTTCAGTGTGTTTTTGTTTGCCGTCAGTCTGACAGTTGTGGGGAAGAAGCTGTTGAAGAATCGTGTTCTGTGTGTGATGCTGCTGTCCGCTCTGTTGTGTCTGAGATTGTATGTGCAGCTTTGTATGTGCAGGTCCATGGATGCAAGTGTTGTTCCCATAATCCTCTCTGCAGACTTTCTGACTCTGCAGAGCCTTCCTCTCTGTCTGTGTAGTGTTTCCATACCAGACAGTGATGCCTGCGGTGAGGATGCTGTCTATCAGTCCTCTGCAGGCCTGGGTGAGAGGGTGGTGGTTCATGCCAGCTTTCCTGAGCAGCCGAATGAAATAAAGCCTTTGCTGGGCTTTTTTCACAGTTGCTGTAGTGTTGAGAGTCCAGCTCAGGTCTGATGTAACCTGCAGTCCCAGGAATCTGTGGCTGTTTGCCCTCTCCACCTCCGTCCCTTTGACGATAAGAGGCTGCAGGGGAGGGAGTTCTTCCAAAAGTGCAGTATTCATTCCTTGGTCCGTGTTGAGGATGAGGTGAAGAAGCTTCTGTGATGAAAAGAAACTTAAAGAAGTCCAGACGCTTTTCTCTCCAAGCTCCTCAGACTACTGACGCTTGTTTCTCTCTTTGTAAAAATGAAATTTAAAGTGAATTTTGAATCAAATGTTTCTCTTCTTTCTCCCTCAGAGTGCAGACATGTCTGCTGCCAGCAATCTGCGATCTGAAGATCAGTTTCTGTGCTCCATCTGTCTGGATGTGTTCACTGATCCAGTCTCTACACCATGTGGACACAACTTCTGCAAAACCTGCATCAGTCAGCACTGGGACATGAATCAGAGCTGTCAGTGTCCCATGTGTAAAGAGACTTTCTACACTCGACCTCAGATGAGGGTCAACACCTTCATCTCTGAGATGGTTGCTCAGTTCAGACGTGAAGCTCAGCAGAAAGCCAGCAGCAGCAGCTCAGAGCAACAAGCTGCCAAACCAGGAGAAGTTCCCTGTGACGTCTGCACTGGAACCAGACTGAAGGCCCTGAAGTCCTGCCTGGTGTGTCAGACCTCCTACTGTCAGACTCACCTGGAGCCTCATCTGACACTGAAAGGTCTGAAAAGACATCAGCTGGTTGATGCTGTGGAGAACCTGGAAGGCAGGATGTGCACGAAGCACGATAAACTCCTGGAGCTGTTCTGTAAGACCGACCAGACATGTGTCTGCATGCTCTGCTCTGTTTTAGACCACAAGAACCACGAGTTTGTTCCTCTGAGAGAAGAATATGAAGGAAAGAAGGCAGAGCTGGAGAAGACAGAGGCTGAGATTCAGCAGATGATCCAGAAGAGACGACTGAAGATTCAGGAGATCACAGAGTCGGTGAAGATGAGTAAAGATGCTGCAGACAGACAGAAAGCAGAAGGTGTTCAGGTCCTCACGGCTCTGATGGAGTCTGTTGAGAGATGCCTGAAGGAGCTCATGAAGGAGATCGAAGACAAACAGGAAGCTACAGAGAAACAGGCTGAAGGTCTCATCAAAGATCTGGAACAGGAAATCTCTGAGCTGATGGAGAGAAGCTCTGAGGTGGAGCAGCTCTCACGCTCTGAAGACCACCTCCACCTCCTCCAAAGCTTCTCCTCCCTGAAAGCTGCTCCACCCAGCAAGGACTGGACAGAGGTCAGAGTTCATCCACCTACATATGAGGGGACTGTGGGGAGAGCTGTGGCTCAGCTCGAGGAGACAATCAGGAAACTCATGAAGAAGAAGCTGTTTGAGGCTGAGCTGAAGAGGGTGCAGCAGCATGAGGTGGATGTGACTCTGGATCCTGATACAGCTCATCCTAAACTCATCCTGTCTGATGATGGAAAACAAGTTTATCATAGTGATGTGAAGAAGAATCTTCCAGACAACCCAGAGAGATTTTCTAAGTATGTTTGTGTTTTAGGAGAGCAGAGTTTCTCTTCAGGCAGATTTTACTTTGAGGTTCAGGTTAAAGGAAAGACTGCGTGGACTTTAGGAGTGGCCACAGAGTCGATCAACAGGAAGGGAAAAATCACAGTGAGACCTCAGGATGGTTTCTGGACTGTGATGCTGAGAAATGGAAATGAGTACATAGCTGCTGCTTCCCCTTCAGTCCCCCTCTGTCTTCATCCTGGTCCTGAGAAGGTGGGGGTGTTTGTGGATTATGAGGAGGGTCTGGTCTCCTTTTATGATGTAGGTGCTGCAGCTCTGATCTACTCCTTTACTGGCTGCTCCTTCACTCACAAACTCCACCCATTCTTCTGTCCCAGTCCTAATCATGGAGGTAAAAACTCTGCACCTCTGATCATCTGTCCTGTCAATAACATTAATCTACCCCTGATTTCATTTGTAGATCCGCTTGATTTCTATTCTGATTCTGATTGAAGGGAACAAATGAACATATTGAGTGTAAATCCTCTACAGTCTCCATGTTTCTATAGAATCTGATCATCAGGACTCTGATTCACACTTTGATTCTCATGGAGTTTGATTTGAACAGAAGAAAAGTTGAATCAGGAAATGTTCCCACTGATGGAGACTCGAGCTGAAGAGCAAATATCAGAGAACAAATGTCCAAAAGCTTCATTTCCAATAAAGTTTGTTCAATGCTTTGAGTGAATCCAGACTCATGTGTGGCTGTTATACGGAGCATCAGAGTCCAGCTGAGTTATGTTGGATACAAACTGCTTATTTTGGCTCTGTGAGGAGTTTTGTTCACTGAAAACTGATGAGACGGATAATATTCAAAGAACTCTGTAGAGATTCATGCATCCATGTTCTCCACCTGCAGGTGTGGAGGAGAAAGGTGGAGCACAGACTGCTGCATCCTTCCAGTCACATCATTTTGATGATTATATTTGCATGTTGTGATGATTTGGGTTAAAGACAAACAGAGTTGAACGGCTGCAGTCACAGCATGAAGACGATGCTGAAGCTGAGCTGTCAGTGAACATGTTTCACTGTGATTTGATTTGAAGAATAGAAAGTGTGTGTGGCTGCTGACAGCTGCAGTCTCTGCTAGTCTGCATAACACACACACAACTTTCCCCCTGAGGCAACGATGCAGCAACAACACAAAGAACAGCTGCACACACACACACACACACACTGTTAAAGAACACTTTACTGTTTAAGGCAGAATTCCTCAGTAACAATGATTTGAGTCTACTGTGTCTACTGTGGTTTCCAACATACAATCTACTGAAACATGTTTTTCTTTCTGCCGTACAAACTATTTGATCACAACATCTTTGCTTTTTTCCTCCAATCGTTTATTCTGATTATTTTATTTAGTTTAACTAAGAAAAGCTTAAAATTTAACTCTTAACCTGATTTAAACGTTTAATTTCTCATTAACTCAGACTTTTAATTTATTTCCTTGTTTAATGTATTATTTCTTTATCCTTGTTTAAGTTTGGCCGATCCTTTCTGTGTAACCTGTGTTACGCCCCAGTCTAGGGGTACAGGAACGCAACACAAGTTTGAAAGAATTGCCCCGCCCTGGTCCCCAAAACCATACACAAAGGGAAACCAATTTCTTAGTGAATCGTGATTTATTTTTCTGCACTGCAAAAATGAAGCTCCGGGGTGAACAAAGGCCAAAATAACAAACAAAACAAGCTAAGTCAGGAGGAGGTGTTATCTACAACCCTATGTGAAATCAAATATCAAACAAAAGACAAGCGCTACACCTAACTCCCTAACTGAAATAAACAGGAGAAAACAGTGCAAGGAAAAACAATAAGGCAGCTCACCCCTTCTGTTGCAGTGCTATTTACAAGGCTATTTACAATGAAAACTAATGTACACACTATATACAAAACTCCAAAAAAGTCGCACAAAGTCACAGGCACAAAAGTCTCAGGTTTTGGAGGCCAGGGTCAGGTCTGCTGCTGTTGTCAGTGGCTGCCCCGGGACAACTGCTGGTGAGGGATTTGAATGAAGATCACATGGCCAGGGGACCAATCAGCAGCCGTCAGCTCATCCACTCCGGGACCTGCAAAGACTTAAAGGCACAGACAACAACAGCCACCAAAACAGATTATGGACAGGGCCATAACAGAAGCCATGACTCTGTGAGTTATGATTTGGATGCCAGCTCTGCTATTATAGAGCCTGACAATCTAAAACGATTCAGCTGGATTTATTGCTTACGCAGAATAGTACGAACATGGGGAATGACCCAGGTAAGGGGAGTTTCTGACCTGCCGCTATCAAATTTATAGGTGAACGTAACAAACAGAGAATGGAATGTTTGACTGATGTTGGTTTTTATCACAGGAATACAACATCACAATGCAACTGGAAGCAGGAGTTCGCTACTTTGACTTGAGGATCGCTCGCAAACATAATGACCACCATCCCACTAGGCTTTACTTTTACCATGGGCTGTACACAAGCACTGATGTTGAGGTAATAATAAGCATATTATGTAAAAGTACAAGACTATATATACCAAAGTACAAGACTAAAATATCAAATTTTTTGATATAAAAATAACTGAACTTTTAGCAGATTTTTTTTAACTTAAGAAGACCTTTACTAAGCTTTAGGCAAGACCTGTTTTAAAACTAGTTCAAGTTTTAAAATATGACCAAAGGTAAATAAACACAGGTGTTACTGATTTCCTTTATGAAGTGTCTGTTCTATTTTGGTAATTAGCCTTAGTTAATGTGATTTATAACACATGTGCTCACTTACTGTGTCATGAAGGAACCCTATAAAGAAGATTTCTTTTATCTAATGCCAGCTAATTTTCCCATTGAGTTCAGACTGTTCTCGGGGAAATACATGCCTGGACAGTGGCCCATCCTAAAGAAGTCATCATCCTGGCTTTTTCAAACTTCAATGGTTTTGAGAAAAACATTAAAGATAAACTTCACAACCATCTTATCGGCTTCATTAAGACCATGTTTGGAAGCACACTCGTCCCCCCGGTAGTGTACAGTTTTTCTTCTTTTTTAAAAAAATGTATTCATTTATTCTTAGATCAGTAGGTCAAATAAGTCTCATTGTTGAAGTACTTACTGTAACCTTTGCTTATAGTTTCAAAATAAGATATTCATTATCTTACAACAGGGCATCCCCACACTGCAGAACTGCTGGGACCAAGGCAAAAATGTCATAGTTTCATATGACTATCCAGCAAACTACCATCCTGAAATGTGGAAAAAAATAACATTACTACGCCAATAGCATGGACCGTGCACAAGTTAAATCAAAAATATCTGAAGCCTTGGGAAAGGAAAAGACTTCCAATTGTGAGTTTTCTCAACTATGCCATGTTATAAGTTATAGACAGCAAGACATTCATCTTTGGTGATCAAAAAACAATATTACTTGGGATGTAAATATCCAAAATAACATCTATTCAGAGAGAAAAAAGTTTTAAACAGCCAGGTTATACACAATATAATTTGAGATAATTACTAAGCTTCAACTTGTTCCCCACAGATTTCTTTGTATGTGGTTTGAACATGACTCTTCCAGCAGATCATAGGATACTCATCTACATCCTTCGTCTCTGCGACAGTTTCCCCAACGTTATTAGGAGGGTTAGCCTAAGCTCCTGAAATGGCTGAAGCAGCAATCAGGTGTGAACATCGTTGCCTCAGACTTGGCAACTCGCAAGGACTTTGTGTCAACAGTTGTTGAGCTCAATTCTGCACTAATGAAACCATAACTGAAAAAGTATTGTGTTTCTTTAGTTTGAATATGACGGTGTGTGTGTGTTTTATTCTTTAAACCATAGATAACTCATCGGTTCATTGAAAAGATATAAATATTGTACAGTTACTAGAGGCTTAAATATTTTGCTTGTACATAAGTATTGTATTGCTTTTTTAAATAAACAATAAATTGTTTTTAAATTTTTATTTAATGTGTCAAATACAAAAACAAACACATTTTGTGTTGTATAAATTCAAGACTAATAACAATTAATAAAATAAAAAATGTGTAGAAAAATAAGCATATGAACAGGGTGTAATATTAAATTATAAGCCACATACACAAGGAGGTAGGAAAAAAGTGCAGATATATATTTTATCTCACATATCCAATGCAATGCAAAGATGGTTTATAATATATTAGAATTTGTGTTTTATTTCCTTTAGGTAATGTAAAGATTTTATATTTAATTTAAATTCGTTTACGAAAATAACAAACTTGGGAGAAGACGTTACTGCACAGTTTGTCATTTTTATTTTGTATCACCAAAACAAATACATTATCTCCTGTGATCCCCACTCCTGCTTTGTTGTCGCGCCTCCATCTGTCAAGTGAGGGTATTGCAAAAAAAAGTGTTTACTCATGCCTGGAAGTTTTGACTGCTCTCTTCACAAACTAGCTAACGTTAGCTTGCTAAAGTGACGCACTTGGTGGATTAGGATGTTAAGAGTAGCATGGCGTCGGTCGGCGTCCAAACATAGCCGCGCGGGACCTACATGCGTGTTAACTGCAGCTTATTCGGGAGCGTATAGTCCACAGCAGAAATCACAGGGTGACTTAAGGTGTTTCAGACAAATTCCCCACCCACCAAGCGACAGGTCACCGCTCCTCCATCCCCGGGCGGCCTGCTACCTCAGGTAACGCTGCCTCAGCTAATGTGTAGCTAATGCTAGCTGTACGTAAACACTGCTTTGACATTTTACAGCAAGCATAGCGGGCTTAGCATAAAAGTCACGACCTGTTGTATTATGATACGGTTGTTGCTTGTGGCACAATAGCACTAACGAGTGTCGAACCACACCGTACTCCCATATAAAATCATTCATATTAATATGTCCCTAAGGCTAACTCGTGGCCAGAGACATTCCCCCGTAGGGGCAAACATTTGATTAAAATCATAATGCCACGCATTTCAATTCGGTGTAAGTACAAAGGCTGACAATATGTTTTGGTTTCTATTAACTGGTTAGCTTTTCTTGCTGGTTTCTTGGTAACTCATCGACCACCCTCCGCTAACGATGAAAATTCTAGCATTGTGCTTCTAAGTTACACGTGAAAAATCACGCACATATGTGCAGCTTTTCCACCCGAATTCAACAAAAATGACTCATAAAGTGAAAGCTGTTTGTTGACGTTTTCCGGGGTATGAACTTTTATTTTTTAGCTAAGTCATAATAAATTGGAGAATATTCAAATGGAATTCGCCACGGCTGCCAGTCTGGACTAACAGCTGCTTGACAGCTACTGCAGCTTTAATGAGCTGCTGAACAAGCTTGTACAGCCCCAGAAACGCTCAAGAATTGTAATTAGAAAAAATTAACCTATCAATATTAGTATATTATTTTATATATTCTTTTGTCGATATACTACACAGGGTATTGACAGTGTTTCTGTAAGGAACGGGTATGTATAGAGAAATTTGAACTGAATGTTGTAGCTGTATTTTTATCGTATTACTCAAGGGTAACACAATGACATCCTGGGGCTGGCTTAACATTGTGTAAGGTATTTAGTCACTGTATTTGGGCCCACACCGAGGCAGCAACATCAAGATTGCTCTGTTTTGCTAATAAGAATCAGGATCCACATTCATAAGCATCTTGTGTGTCCAGTCCATCTGTCTTCATGAGTATGGCGTCAGGGAGTGAAGGGCCATCATCCACTTCTCACAAACACTCCAACAGGTTAGCTAAGGAGAGGTCACCATACCTGCTACAACATGCGCACAACCCTGTCGACTGGTGAGTGCTTTTTAAACTTCAGATGGACATACTTTCTGAAAGCACGGCCAAATGCCACGTTTTGTTTTTCTTTTTTCCTTTTTTGGTCAGGTATCCATGGGGGAAGGATGCTTTTGACAAAGCAAAGAATGAAGACAAACCCATCTTTTTATCCGGTAAGAGTTAAAAAAAAATCTCCGAGACATAGATTACAGATATCTGGATCACTACATTAAGAATTTTCTTTTGCTTGACCTCCAGTGGGCTATTCCACATGCCATTGGTGCCATGTTATGGAGAGGGAGTCCTTCGAGGACGAGGAAATTGGCAAAATCCTTAGTGAAAACTTCATCTGCATCAAGCTAGACAGAGAAGAGAGGCCTGATGTGGATAAGGTCTACATGACCTTTGTGCAGGTTTGTATACATTTACATTTTCACATGAAAATCTCTTTCAGCTTCACTCTGCTAGTGCCCCTTTATAATTTTTGCCTGGGAATTATTTCCAGGCAACAAGTGGAGGTGGTGGTTGGCCTATGAGTGTGTGGTTGACTCCTGAACTTCGACCTTTCATTGGAGGCACCTACTTCCCTCCCAGAGACCGTGGAGGTAGACCTGGGTTCAAGACGGTCCTCACCAGAATCATAGATCAGGTAGTAAAACTTCAAGAATTAGGGAACATTATTATATCAGATTTCATGCATTGTTAGTGGGGATGAAAAAAAGTCGTTAAAGAGATTTAAATTATATTTTTGTTTGTTCTCTTTACCCTCCTGTGCTGTCTCTGTGGAAGTGTATGAATGACATAAAGTATGACTTGTGTTCTAAAGTGGCAGAATAATCGTCCTGCTTTGGAGTCCAGTGGGGAGAGGATCATTGAGGCCCTGAAAAAAGGCACAACCATCACTGCAAACGCAGGCCAAAGTCCTCCACTGGCTCCAGACGTGGCTAATCGCTGCTTCCAGCAGCTCGCCCATTCCTATGAGGAAGAGTATGGAGGCTTTAGAGACGCTCCAAAGTTCCCCTCACCAGGTCGACATGAGCCCAAGTGGTCAGCTCTGTAGCTTTAAGGCCTGTAGAAAATTCTTTATTTGACTACCTGACAGCAAGTCTTTTCCTGTTTCTCTCTCTTGCCTATGCATCTGTAGTGAATCTGATGTTCCTCATGTCCTATTGGACTGTGAATCGCTCCACATTGGAAGGGGTCGAGGCTCTCCAGATGGCCTTGCACACGCTTCGCATGATGGCACTGGGAGGCATCCATGACCACATTGCACAGGTATAAACAAACCAAACTAGTGTTGTAATTCAGGGTTTTTCTTTCTTGTTGTTGTTGTTTTTTTTTGTAACAGGATTATGAATGGCAAAGTATTGTAAAAAAATTGATATATGAATAAATATTAAACACAGAAAAACAAAATTCAAACCACCAGGTTGAGTGGTAAAGATTCATGAAAAATAGGGAGTAAATTAACTGTCAGAAAAATTTATAAATTAACCCTAAATTCTGGCTGACAGGGCAGATGCTTTTAGTTCAGCTGATGCTCAGCTGATACAGTTTGTGACACTGGCAGCTGTCATGTAGCTTGTCCCCACCATTTCTGCTGACTCTGCATGCTGCTTTGCAACCCAACTCTACCCTGGCTCAACCTTTTTCTAGCATAATTAATGCCACATCCAATGTCCTTGAGGCCTGCTCTGTTCTGTGAGGTCTGCAGCATAACGTACTATATACAAGTATCCATAACATAAAATATTAGAAGCCTCTCATGAAAAACATCCACAGGTCTCTTTCAATCCATTCCATTTTATGATCATTTTAAATTCACTAGTAGAAACTGGCATGTTTAAGTTTAGGTGTGTTTTAATAAAACGCTGTTTTTCCCACATCTGTCAGAACTCATCAAAAAAGCAAAGTCTTAAAAGGGCATTTGTGCTCGAACAGACAAGGATACCAAGACAACCTGGAAGTTTACCCAGAAAACCAAAATATGTTAGTGCTATTTTGTGCATGTGGTCAGTGATGCCCAACCCATCAAATCATACAGAATGCAGTGGCGAGTCATAGAGATGCATGACAGACTGAATCAAAACTGTAGGGGAAAGCTCTTAAAAAGGGCATTTTGTACGGTTAGGACATTTTATTCATCAAGTAACAAGAAAATTAAATAAAAAGTTGTCAGAATGTTGTCAGAAGTGGTGCTTCTCTAATGTGCAAGCCTGGTTTGTTCATGTCAGACACAAAAACACACAGATGTACTCTTGGTCTCTTTAATATAATCGTGTTTTTAGTTCAAGTCAGATATACTTATGTTGTAGTACTGATACTTTCAACTAATTTTAGTGAGTAAAATTAAGCAGCCTCCCTCTTTATGTCTCTTTATCTCAGGGTTTTCATCGTTACTCCACAGACTCCTCCTGGCATGTTCCTCACTTTGAGAAGATGTTGTACGACCAGGCTCAGCTGGCTGTTGCCTACATAACAGCTTCCCAGGTGTGTGCAATTGTCTCTGTGTGGCTGTTTGTGTATCTGACAGTGTAATTAGCTCTGATCTTTCTCTCTTGTCTGCATAATTAATGTTACCCCCCAACCTAAAATCTCCAGCATAAGAGATGGCAAACATTTACTTTGTTTCAGAGTCAAATCAAACACTCACAGTGACAACACATGTGCTGTTATTGTGAGGCTTATTGTTTGGGCAATGACCTACCAGAACATATTCTGTAATTTTACACATTTATTTCTTACAGTTTGAGCCCAAAGAGTTGTGATAACAGATTTCTTTCATCATCATTTATTTATTTATCTAGCACTTTAAAAACACACCTGGTAGACCAAAGTGCTGTACAATACTAATATGCACATAGTAATAAAACCAGACATAGCAAAAAATAATAATAATTAATTAATGCGGCAAATGCGCCATCTCTCACTTTATGACATCTGGGATAGGGTCAGGCGCCCTGTGACCCAGAATTGAATAAGAAATGGATGAATTTCTTAAACTACGCAGTAATTTTGATGATCACTATCAAGGGCAGCAGTGATTAAACATCTAGTCATCTCAAGTGGTTTCACACATCGCTAATATAGTACAGTAAAAAAAGTATTGTAGATGTAATGCTGGAATTTTTTTTGCTTCCTCAAAGTCTGTATCAACATAGGTCCTAAAAATCCAGGAGTGGTCAGACTGTACTTTGTAACTTTCATTTTATTTATTTAGCCCTCAGTCAAAATGACTGTACTCTACTGTTTTTAGTACATCACTTCAAACACTTGACAGTGTTTTTCACTGCAGTGGGCAGCACTGAGTTATGATGCAGCAAACAACTTAAGAATCTGAATGCCATAGTTTTCAGTTTTCCCGTGAGTGCTTGCTGGGCTGGCCTGCTTTTAAGTCAGAGACTGAAAAACAAACCCTAATTAGGACACAAACATACAAATAGAACTCTCATTGCATACTGCACAGACCACTCCACGTGACAGTACCTGTGAGGTCATGTTAAGGTTAAATCATGTTGCTTTGGGAGGTGACTTGTGTGCGTTTCTGTTTTTCCAGGTTTCAGGTGAGCAGTTTTTTGCAGAAGTGGCTAAGGATGTACTGCTTTACGTCTCCAGAGACCTGAGCGACAAGGTGAGTCTGCCATTTCTGTGTGCACAACTGCTGTGTTGTTTTTGTGGTAATGGGAACTTCACCGTCATTGTGATGGTTTTGTAAATCAGCAAATAAAGAAACTATTTCACAAGAAATAGTTTCTTTTGGCTGCTTCTTTGGCATGAAGGGTCATCACAGCAGGTAACTTTAAAGGTTTAGTTTGGCAGAGCTTTTATACCGGATGTCCTTCCTGATATAACCCCAAAGAGGATTTATGTTTCCAGCTGAGCAAATGTGTAAACCCCTACACTGTGGAGCTAAGGGAGATATTTATGACACTAACCATGTTTATCTTTCTACAGTCCCAAAAAACTTTTTGGGGATTTTCTTACCTGCATGATTGAGCATGTGTCAAGACATCTTTCACAGACTTGGAGAATCAATGCACAGGCATATTAAAGCCAACACTGTATTAAGTTCCTTTCTATGGATTCTTTTTGTTCATGCATCCTCAAGGTCACGAGGTGGGACCCCGTTGATGAATAGCCTCTTAAACTCTTGCTTCTCGTCTAAGGGTCAAGCCTTTTTTCCCCCCCTTTTGTTAAATGAGGCGACAGAAGTGAATTGGGCACACAATTAAAACCAGACTTGTTGCAATAATAATATTCCCTAAGATTTATTATGCAATTACAGGCTAATGAATTGGTGCTGCAAAGATCATTTTCTACAGACTTCATGCTGCTTTTTTGTAATACAGTGGGTGGGATCTTCCCACAGTGAGGGAGACTCCGTGATTGTCCTCAGGCTAAATTACTGGAGTACTTTTTTACTTCAGCTGGTTCCCTGTGAGCTGTGTGGGTCCCAGTGATCTTCAGTCTCTGTATTTCCTTTTTAACTACCTGAAGCTTGATTTATCTTGCATCATAGGGGTTGAAATTAATCATTATGTGTTAAACTTTGTGGTTGGCAAATCTCTGTGTTTCCCAACCACATTAATAGGCCAGTTATGATCTTAAAAAAGTGCAGTAGCAGTGCAGTGTTTAAGTCTTCATTTTAGGAAAAGGATGCTAAACCGTCCTGCTTTTCCTCCAACCAACTGCCGCGGTTTTAGGTTTTCATGTGTTTTTACTTTCCGAAGCTTTCCGAATTAATGCGTTTGTGAAATTTCAGTGTCTAAAATAATTTTTTCATGTTCTCAGATAGTTGTTTTTCATCATCATGTCACAGCAACAGAAAGAGTGTCGTGAATACTGTTGCATGTTTCTCAACTGATCTACAACAGTGCATTTTGTCTCTCGTCCTTAAAAAGCACCTCTCCTGTGTTTGTGCGTTCTCTGAAACAGTCTGGGGGCTTCTACAGTGCAGAGGATGCAGACTCTGTCCCGGCTTCGGGGGGACCAGAAAAGCGAGAGGGGGCTTTCTGCGTGTGGACAGCCTCTGAAGTTCGGGAGCTCTTACCAGACGTGGTGGAGGGCACCGCTGGTAATGCTACGCTGGCTGACATCTTTATGCATCACTATGGGGTCAAAGAGCAAGGCAATGTTGCTCCAGAACAGGTACTTTTGTTCTAGTTGTGTTGGTCTTGCTCAATGAATGAAAGTGAATATGCACAGAATGATAATGGTTTATTATACTTCAGTCACAGAGGACTTTAAGGTGACTTGATAGTGTCAGTAACCATTAACATGAAAAATGCTGCAGTCAGTGTGGATCAGTATGTGTGAACACCCTCTTATTCCCTGTACTGTGTGTTGCCAGGACCCCCACGGGGAGCTGCAGGGCCAGAATGTGCTGATCGTGCGTTATTCAGTCGAGTTAACAGCTGCTCGCTTTGGCATCACTGTCGAGAAAGTCAATGAGCTCCTGGCCTCTGCCAGAGCCAAAATGGCCGTAGTGAGAAAGAGTCGGCCACGCCCTCATCTGGACACCAAGATGTTGGCCTCCTGGAATGGTAAAGTTTACACTACAGCACTGAAATGGTCACTTCCAGTCATTCAAATGGCTCTTAGGCTCAGCATCATTGATTTTTCTGTTTAATAGATGAGTAATCGTAATGAGTGACAGCAGTAATAGGGCTTGATGATATGAACAAAAACATTTGAGGGTGAATGGTGCAGCTTTATATATATTAAGGCCACTGAGTGTTAAAAATGTATGCAAATTTATAGGGAACAAAAGACCACTAAAAACACACGTTCACTTTAGTCAAGGAACTATATCGCTTTACTTTTCAGGTTTAGGTAGGGAAGAAATTCACATTTTCCATTTTCTGGAATCAATAACTCATGAGGAGCGTTTTTAGAACTCCAACAGCACCTTTTTCAATCATTTTATTCAGGACGTCAACAGACCACAAGTTCTTTTTTATTAAAACGAGGCAGACCTGGAGCAATAATACACATTAATAAGTCATATGTAGCTGACTGTGAGAGGAATGTGCTGCGACCGTCTACAGAGTGCAACACTCAGCTGTGTTAGCTTTGCACTCACACAGTGAAGTGTCACTGAAATCACTTTATCCTTTTTGGGCACACTACAAGTCTTTGTTTGTGAAAACCTGTTCCTGTTTTCTTTTTTTTTTAATCAATTCAATTATATTTATATAGAATAGAATAGCCTTTTATTGTTAATGTACACATACAACGAAATTGTGGGTGCTCCACACCAACTGTGCTGGAGCAAAATCTAAACTGTACACAGCAGGAATAAATAGCAAACAGGAGAAATATATACAATCAAGAGGGATTTATACAAAACAAGAGAAAGGCACACAATAGAGAACAAAATAGTTGCAAAGTGCTTGGATGTAGAGCAAAGAAAAGACTGCATGTGAGAATGGCCCAGGGGAAGAAGCTGTTTGTAAGTCTGGAGGTGCGGGAGGGCAGCGGGGCAGGAAATTGGTGGTCGGGGTGCACCTGTGATAGATCTGGTTTTCCTGAGATGGGAGGAGCTGGTGATGGGCTCAAAGGGTGGCAGAGGGCAGCCAGTGATTTTTTTGAGGTGGTGTTAATTACCCTCTGTACAGCCTTCCTGATCTCTTTTGTGGCCCCTGGGTACTAAACAGCCAGGCAGCAGGAGAGCATGCTCTCCACTAAGGAGCAGTATATAGCTGTCAACTCAAAACAGTCCCCTGAAGGATCTTTATATTGTAAAGTAAAGAAGCTACGAATAATAGAGAATAAAGCAAGAATCAGACGACCCTCTGCGAACAAGCACTTTGGCGACAGTGGGAAGGAAAAACTCAATTTTAACCAGAAGAAACCTCTGGCAAAACCAGGGTCAGTGAAGGGCAGCCATCTGCTGTGACTGGCTGGGAGTAGGGGAGGAAGATGGGACAAAAGACAGACTGAAAGTGAGCCACAGATTAGTAATAACTAATGATTAAATGCAGAGCATTATTGGAGCACTATGAGCTCTGTAAGATAAGATGAGAAATAATTAGAAATTCATTTAGTAACTTCCTGTTCTCATAAATTTGCCTAAATATGGTCATTTTTTGGACGATAGAAAATTTACTCCCTTCTCAGCCCCCCTCTTTAGTCCTTTAATCTTTTTTTTTTTTTTGTACCTTAAATGGACCAAACACTCCTAGAGTGGTGATACCCAATACATATGTCTGCATTTTGTACAAAACCAAATTTGAGATATCAGAAGTAATTTTGCCTGTTTAGCTGGGGATAGATAATTTTATCTGAAGTAAGGCTGGCTGAGGTTGTGATCCACGGTCAGTTTGTTTTCTTCAGTAGATGCCAGTGACAGAAACTCAAACAGACAGCACACAGCACAGAAACTATAGCCATGTACTGCTGAGGACACAGTCAGCGCCAACATGGATTTCAGCCACAAAAAGGGATCAATATCTGTTTAAGTGTACTTTATGTTTAGGACATTTCCAGGCTTTTACCTGAAGAGAAGGCGGTGCACTCAGTCAGACTCCATTGACAAAACCAGTAATTTTACCTCCCAAAACAGCAGTAAACACAGTTGTTTGTGTGCTCCTACCTTGATTGGTCAGTTAGTGTTGTGTGACTGGTGAGTTAGGGGCCTTTCATCTGAATTTCATCTGTCCCACAGAGTAACTGCCAACCTACACTTTCTTTCTTAACACAAATCAACAAATGTCATCTGTTGTTACATACAAAGTTTAGCCATTAATTTAATATAAAGCTTCAAACTTAGAGTTACTATTTATTGTTGGACCTGCACTGTGTCTCCCTCCATGCTGCAGGAGAAAGTTGGACAGCGACCTTTAGGTAACAGTGCTAGAGTGCACCACTGGAAAAGCTGTGACTTTAAACATCAAACTATGTCACTATGAAGGACATGCACAAAAAACAATGTCAGTGACGTAGTAGTTCAAGCGTTTCACGATCGGTCACAGTTCTGAGCTTATTGCCTCAAAATGACAAAAGTGATGTTGACCTTTGGGCACAGTTTGGGTTAAGACCAATAAGTTGATCACTGTGTGTAAGTCTGATTAAATTCTGACCATTAACACAGGAGGAGTCGCGGGTCTTGTAAATTGTGCACGGCTGTGGCATGAGCTCATCGATCCTTTGGCTGGATTAGCTAAGTATCGATAGACAGCTCAGCCTCGTAATCAGAGGCAGTGATCTGTCTGATCAGGGATTCAGGTTGCAGACATGATCAAAAGTGTAACACAGCGTGCCAGAAAGGAGAAGTTTTTCTGTGGGATGTTCCACAATGTGACCATTAATTCCACAACGGAAACAGACACCTTACATTATATTAGTTGATAGATTATGAGCACTTCTTCTTTTCTCAACAAGACAGTTTGATTCTGATTATGTCAAGTTAGCACAAGCAATTTTATCAGACTGTCATATATTTACAGTAAATACCGCTCATATTCACGAGCACGCCGTTTTTCTGCAGTGTCAAAGTGTGCGTAGATTATTACAGACACTTGTCATTTGGGATTAATGTGATGTCTCCTTAGCACTGTTTGTCCTGCACATTGTCTCAGATTCGATTAATTACAAGAGAGCACACATACACAAGTGCACCCACGAATTTGGCTCCCGGGGCTGACGTCTCAGACAGTGTGTGTTAGTGAGGTAATGAAGCTCGGCGATCCTGAGAACTTTCCAATTAGACGCAAGACTCTCTGTCTCCTCTCTAATGAAGAAACCTTGCCATTAATCACCTGTCCTCTGCTGCAAAACTTTGAAGGCGAGGCTGTGCACTCACTAGGCTTTGATTTACTACATAAAAGACGGGTGGAGGGAAAGCGGGAGGAAGGATGGATGCAGATAGGGACAAGAGGAGGAACAGGAGGACTTCAAAGGAGAGAGGGGGGGATAACTAAATTGGAAGTGTGGCAGGGGCTACATGTTGATACCTAAGCAGTGAGTATGTCATTTTATTACTTGGTGACCTCAATACACTCACCCTCAACGACATCACCGTTACTTTCTCCCTGTTAGGCCTGATGCTGTCGGCCTACGCTCGCGTCGGAGCTGTGCTGGGAGACAAGGACTTGGTGGAGAGAGCAGTGAAGGCTGGGGGTTTCCTAAAGGAGCACCTGTGGGACGCTAAGCAGCAGACCATCCTTCGATCTTGTTACCGTGGAGACCAGATGGAGGTGCAACAGATGTAAGCGAGAGAAAGTTTTGATGGCTCAGTTTTTAAAAGCTTTAATTCAGCGATCATAGTCAGAATGAGAATCTGATGACAGCTGGTTGCTTGATGCTTTTGTTCACATACATGTCAGACTAGACCCACACAGTCCTGCAGTTTTTGAATATTTAACTGTGACTGAAAGCTGTCAGAGGATGTTTGTCCTAACCTTGATTTGGATTTTTGAGAGTCTCAGAATTTTATTCCTGATTCGATGCATCTGTAGTACAAAATTCTCTCAGAGACACTGCATGTGTGCTTTTTTCCTGAAGTTTAGCGAGCCTCACGGGTAGGGCATAGAGTCATTGCAGGTGAGGCGGAAAGGTTATGGAGTGAAACCAAAATGAAATGAATATGATTTATGGAAAGTAAAGGTTTGCTGAACCCACTGCACTAAACAAGTTGTGCTAAATTGAGTCCTCCTCGGCCGAGAGAGTTGTTGAATGTTTTAGTTCTTATGAGAAAGCAGAAGACCACAAAGGAAATACTCCTGTATTTGTCTGAGTTTCCTTCGCTTTCTTGAAGTGTTTGCTAGATTTATAAGGTCTGATCCAGTATTTGGGCCCACAAAAATGAAAAGCCTTAGCTGATTTTGGGTTTGGTTGATTTCTCCTTTAACATATTCCTGTTGTTGTGCCTCTAGACTGTTTTGAGCATTTTGCTATTTTTAGGTTTTAGTGGACACTTGTGCCTTCATCTACTGGATCTTCTCCAGCGGTGATCCTTCAACTTGATTTTCATTTTTGGGTGGCAGACAGAGTTCCCAAGGTGGCCGAGTTGTAATCAACGCGTTGCCAGAAAAAGTTTGAGTTTGCTGGAACACATCAGAGTTCTGGTTGTTTCCGCTGGAAGTTCTCTCAGGGGCCTTTAGACGTCACATCATAACGTCAGGTTTCTAATCTCTCACTCTGTGGTCTAGAATCTCAGTCTTTCTACCTTCAGGCTGATGACTGTGTGGTCTTTGAAGACTGTCCTGTTAGAACTGGAGACCCAGGCCTAATTGCAAGGGATGATCCTCCACACCAGGATTTTTCCAGATGTTGATGATTGAGATGATATGAGGTTATAATCTTGAGCTTCTCAATGCCAAATGACAGACAGCTTTGTCCCTTTTGTACTGTGTGACATTGTTAAATAGGATGTGGAAAATGGTTTTTTTTCCACTTTGTAGTAGAGGAGCGGTACGCAGTAGTTCTGTACTGAGATGGCTGTTTATATGCAAACAGGAAACGGTTATATCTGGATAAATCAGGTTACTCTGAGAAATCAGAGAACATGTTCACATGCATTCTAGTAACCTGGTTATAGCAAAGCCACATTTACATGCTGCAGGTCAGTAATTAGTTTTTCTCTTTTAGTTTCTATCATTTTGTCTATCTGAGACAAGACTGGCCCTGTGTTAACTGGGTTAAAGACGCCTGTTGAATGACTCGTGATGAGTTTTTTTCAGCCTACATAGCAACAGTACAAAATCTGTTTTGTCTTAGAATGACTGTTTTCTTTTACGGGGTGCCGTGTTTGATTTTTAACCTTTTACAGTTAAGCCTAACATGAAGTGGAAGATGGCACAGAGTTAAGCTAATACTGTTAAGCTTAAGCTCTGGTTTTTGTGTTGAAATGGCCAAGACGACCAAATACAAACAGAATTTCTCATCAGTGTGACAAACACAGCGGAACGAACAGAGTCTCTTGTTGATTCTACACCATCACTCCAGGTGTCCCCGTTCTGTTGGCTAGCCCTATGTCCTAGTTACTACGAATGAGTGAGTATGCAGTATGGCCGAATCAGCAGAAAAATATGCCAGGAAGCCCACATCACAGCATGAAATGCATGCAATTTTAAACACACATATAAACAGATAGACACCACGAGCCTCTGTCTTCCACAGCCTGTGTCTCATTCATAATGTTCCAATTCAAGATGGGGTCGGCACTGAGAGTGCTTACCAAAGCCCTTTTCTCAGGGCTGGTTTACTTTCTGTACATTGGTAAATCACTCTGTCACACCAGGCCAGGCACATATGGGCCGTGCGCTAATTTACCAGGAGGAATAGTAGGTGCTCGGGCTAACTGGGTTAATAGGCCGTGGTAATGTTGAGGAGCTGATCATGAAGAGTATCACCAAGGTCTTTAGGAACCAAAGGAAGGCATGACAATGGATCCAGTATAGCCATGGCAAGTGGGTCACTGGTGATGTTGACTCATTACTCAGGCTGCTGCTGTAGCCTCTTCAGCACTACACTTAGCAGAGATAACTTCTCAATTAGTTGTTTTTTTAAGATTTCTTTTTTGGCATTGTAGAATTATTAGACTGCAGTCTACTCTGTACTATCCAAAGTAGGAAGAAAGGGTGGGGCCAGATGAAATTGTGTGGGGAGAAATGGAGCCCAGACCCTTGTTGGGGCATATGTATTGCCTGGTCAACCAGCTGACCTATAGTGGAGCCCCCTAATTTATTTTATTTTGTTTTAGTTTAATGTTAGCCTTGCATCAGGCTCGCGACCTGTCCAGGGTGTACTCTGCCCGTCGCACTATGGTAGCTGGGATAGGCTCCAAGCCCCACCCCCCCAATGCCCACCAATTTGATTAGATTTTTAATGATGTTAGTTTTAAGGATGGTTTGTTTTCATTCAATGACTGTTGCAGTTTAAATTAAATGTTATTTTCTTGTGCTAAAATGAATCTGGCTTTTTAAGCATGAGCCTGTCATTACTGTGTGGGTCTGTTTGCTTGTTTTTCCAAAGATCACAATAATATGTAGTAATGCAAATTCAAACTTTTTGAGCCAATAATCAAATGTGATTTTGACTGCACTCTAATAGTGTCATAAGCAGTTATTCTTTTTCCACCTCACTGCCGTTCAATTACAGTTTTATACACAATCCCACACACGCTGATGGGCTGGTGCATAAAGAGCAATTAGATGAGGGCATTCAAATTAATTTCAAGGGTCTGCAGAGTATCATAGGCTTCTGTTAGGGTTAGCTACATTGTTTTATTAATGACTCAGAAAGGGGAATCTCCTTCTGTGTGTTTTATTTTTGTCTCTCCTTTGTTCACAATTGTGTTTTTTCATATGTAATTGACTCCTCAAGCAGCACGTTCTGTGGGACGAGCAAACATATTAAATTAGACTCGAACATAAAGGTCAGTGCTGTTGTTAAAACGATGGGACCCGTTGCCTTTCTGTGACCCACATCACCCCAGTAAGTTCCTCCATCTAAGCTTTATTTAGTGGGAAGTGAGTGCCTGTGTATCTGGGAACCATGATGAAGCCATCATTCTAAAAGTGTCCCCCGCGGTGCTATGATACAGTAGACTGACAAGGTGTTTTATCTTTGCTCTCAGGGAAATGACTCATTTAACACGGGCTGTTGAAGGTGTGAATAAAAAGGCTGTCGAGTATTTCTGAAAGGCTTTTTACATTTTTGTGTTTGTGTGTTAGTGAGGTCGTCTTTAGCGCTCGCCTGTGGCTGGAGTCACCCCAGCCAGATGACATGTTGCTGTGTGACTGAAAAGGCTGTTGTCCTCTTTTGTTTTGTTTTTTAAACTAAGAAAACAAAAATGATTCAGAAGCTGGCTTAGTAATGTCTGTGTGTGAGTGTAGGGAAGGTTGAGATTGTGTTCTATTGAAAAACAATATTTGATGTGTCTGATGTTAAATGTAATTTAAAATGTTTTTTTGTTTTTTTTAAGTTTTCAATTTAAAGACTTTGCACCAGCAGACACTCTGTGCCAATACTGCAGTAGTTTTCTAAATCACTGCATAGTGTGGGTGTTTCTAAAGACCCAGACTTCATGAGGCTCATGCAACAAAGATTTTAGGGAAATAAACTTCTCATTATTATATATCAGGGCTCTAGACTAACTTTTTGCCATGGGGGTACCGGCACAAAAGTTAGGCGCACACAAATTGTATAATAATTGATATAATATAATGTGTTTTTCTGGATACACTGTGCTTTTTCAGCATTCAAAGATTGATGACACGTGTCAGAGCACTGGCTATGAATTTCAGAAGTATCAGGCCTTAACTTCACAGAAGAGTTATCAATAGTTCTTTTCCTATTACAGCTACATCCACTTCTGTCGGGCCTAGGCTGCTCACTAGGGCTGGGTATCATCACTGATTTCTATAATCCATTCGATTCCGGTTTTCAAAGTCCCGATTTGATTCAACTTAGCCTCAGACAGTCAGAAATATTATAATTCTGATCATTTATCAGTACTGACTTCATCACAATTGTGAACATCACAGCAGATGCCTTTGTGTGAAAGTAACTGAGAATAAAACACAGAAAAACATGAAGGAGATTTTCCTGGTCTGGCTTTTTATAGCAGATAACCTTAAAAATATTCTACAATGTTCTGCATATAAAGTTTAAATTTCTTCAGTATTGAACAACAGAAAAAATAGGCTTTCTTGTCCGAGGTCATTTAAGTGAAAAAAGTGAAAAAAAGTGAAAAAAAGAAAAGAAAAAGACAGCAGCCACAGCGCTGTAAACAGCGGTAGACTGGTGGGTAATAAGCGAATGAATAATACAGAAAACAGAGATTGGAGACGGAAACTGTTCTTGAAGTACAGAGAGAGAGAGAGAGAGAGCTAGCTGTGCATGAAGTGTGATTTTAATAGTCGTGGAAGCAAAACAGCAAAATTCATGACGATATTGATCAAATGTGAAGCGTAGTTTGCTGCTTCTTTGGTGAATTTTGGTTGGAGAGACAAAACCTGCAGCTCAGAATCAACGCAAAAAGACGTAAACACAGCGCTGACCAGACGCATCAGGATCGCTAAGCTCCGACAGCGTGTCCGTCTACGGGCCGTCGGGTGAGAAAGCCGAGAAAGACAAAGCTGATTCTGATGCGTCGGCTCTGTGTTTACGTCTTTGTGTGGAGTCCGTGTACCTGCTCTCATCTGCTGTTTGGTTGTTGTTGAAATGGTTTAGTGGCGTTTCTGGCAAAACACAGTTATATTTAAAAGTCAGGATTTAATGAATTGATATCGCTTTATTCAAGCTACTCACCTCCCACTTCCACCTGCACTTTCAACTGGACCACGGCCAATCAGAGAGGTCCCGCCCCTGACTATCTCTGATTGGTTTAGTCCACGATAGGGGCAAAATGTGTGTCTGTTGTTGACCACAGGGAAGGTTGCATATTTATTTATTTTTTTTTTTTTTGCTACCCGAACATTTGGTCTCACAGGTGCAACCAAATGTTTGTTTTTTTAGTCGCACCACTGAAAAATTTGGTTGCATTTGTGACCAAATTGGTCGCACTCTAGAGCCCTGTATATTAGGGGTGCAACGATACACAAAATTCACGGTTCGGTTCGGTTCGATACTTTGGTGTCACGGTTCGATATTTTTTCGATACAAAAAATGTTCATGCCTTTTAAATTTGTCATTTATTAAAATTATAAATATATATTTTAACTCAAAAGTACAGTTTTTAAATTTAACCCTAACCCTTGTGCGCGTTTTTTATTTTGACAGCGAATGCGCACCTGCGGACCACTTATGTGCAGCCCTGGTTATTTAGCTTGTCACATTGCAGCCACAGAAATTCTTTTGTCCATGAAACCATAAAGCTGCACTTTCTTTTTGCCTTATAGTCTGATTTGTCATAACTTCTCCGTTTTGTGGTAAGTTTTTCTTTGGCTGTCACAATCCTGCTACTTTTACACACGCACTCACATAAGCTCAGCGATTCTCTGCGCGATCAACCTCTCACATGTTTAAGCTGCGGGAGATTTCACTTGTCATGTTTGCATAGTAAGCTAACGATTAATAAGACGATGTCAGAGGAATTGGTGCACAAATTATCATCACTCACAGATCAGTGCTGTCGCGCTCTATACACAGTTCGCACGATTGCAAAGTGAAAGCAAAAAAACAAGCGCAAATTCAAATGCAACTTCAATATGTCACATATTGACAGTGGCTCACCGATGCCAATGACATAATTACCCAGCTACATTTCTGAAAGAATGCAAAAGCATTGACATATATTTTTCCTACAATAGCCCGACGGGCAGGGCAGAGAGATTTTTGTAGCCCGACTGGAAAGATCGCTAGCTCCGGGACGTTGGGCTAGTGATATTGCAAGCCCTGTATCTGATTGAGGAATCACTCATCTTTGGAAAAGAGAGTTTATTACAGAGAAATGTCTCTTTCCAAAATAAAAGCTATACTATCCGCTTCTTCTGGGCTATATTCTCAGCAGCATAAGGAGAATCCTGTGCTAACGGCTGTCTAAGTGACTCGGCTAAAGTTAGTAGCATGCTTGTTGTTTTTGTCTTTGCACTAGGATGATGTCGGCGTAAATGTGCAGTCATATTCGTTGTGTTCCCACTAGTGCTTTCAGGTTAATCTCGTTGAAATGACCTTAATGCCACAACACGGCAAATCTCCGTTAACGAGCTACCGCCGATCGCCCCGTGCATGGGGCTAGACGGCCAACACGTTAACGAGCTAACTGCGCTAACACACTAGTTAATTAAGCATTGCATGGCACATCCAACATACTGTTTTACTTTAGTCCATGACTCGCTTACCTTCAGGGTCATACGTCACATGAAAACCAAAATAATTCCAAACGCCAGATCTGAATGAGGGTGGGGGAGGTCCATCTTGCAAGGAGAGCTTAACTTCTGTCTCGCTAGCTTGCCCTGCGCTCTTCCTCCTGACTATGCTGTCTGTGTGGAGCGCTCAGTGGATCTGCGCTCGACAGTGCAGCCTAGGCGGAGTAGTCGAACGCAGATTCACTGAGCGCTCCACACAGACAGCATCGTCAGAAGGAAAGTTGATAAAATAAATTACAAATGTTGTATTGTTCGATACATATGCGTACTGAACTGAAAGCACTGTATCGAACGGTTCAATATCGATACGAATATCGTTGCACCCCTACTGTATATATATCTGCTTTATAAGCTCAGTACTGTGCAAAAGTATTAAGCCAGTGTAAAATTTCTTTATATTTTGTAAGGAAAGTGGGAAATGAATGCAGCGATTTACTGAAACGTGCAAGCATAAATGGAAGTACAGAATATGAGGCAAAAAACGAGTTTTCACAGTTCTGTCAAGCAATAACTGGAATGACCAGATTTATTCTTCAGCACAGCTTGAATTCTTATGGTCAAGATTTCTTATAATTTCTTTATCAATCTCAAGGAATATTTGTCTGGGCATCTTAAAGGACTTGTAACAGGGTTCGTACGGGTGCTTGAAATACTTGAAAATGCTTGAATTTTAATGTTGTCTTTTCAAGGTTTGAAAAGTGCTTGAATTTTTAGATGTGGCGCTTAAAAGTGCTTGAAAGTGTAACTGTATTTCATTCACCACAAATAACTATCTGATTGAATAGTTTTCTTATCAGATAGAGAAATAATATGAGTCGCAAAATGTAAAAGAAAAATTTCCCCGCCTGGGCTGCCTTGCGTCTGTTTCAACGTGTGACCCCGCCCTTCCCTCGGACAGTCAGGGATGAGTGCGCTAACATACCTGTAGGTTGCTGTTTTAACGAGTGTTTGATGGAAAACGACAATGGCGGAGTTTGCGCTCTCCAGTCGCGTGATAGGTGAGTCCTAGTAAATAATTTTCCAGTACGTGTACCCCATATGGAAAAGATATATAGATACAAACTTTATAAGATTTATGTCTTGTGTGAAACTTGTATGAAAAGTATACAAGAGTGAAAACAGGTATAAGATCCCTTAAAAATTATATAAATGAAACTTGTATGTTTTGGATACTTACTTACATCAAGTTGCTGGAAGGAATTATTTATGTGTCAAACTCAAAAAACAACGGCCTCCTTGTTGACAAAAAAAGAAATCACATTCCTTTAATTATATAGAAAATATAAGAAAAATCATTTATTTGCTATGTGTAAACATAGATCAGGGCCTCCTCCTGGTGGGACATGCCTGGAAAACCTCACCCAGGAGGCGCTCAGGAGGCATCCTTGTCAGATGCCCGAACCACCTCAGCTGGCTCCTTCCAATGTGGAGGAGCAGCAGCTGTACTCTGAGCCCCTCGCGGATGGCTGAACTTCTCATCCTATCGCTAAGGGAGAGGCCAGCCACCCTTCGGAGGAAGCTCATTTCTGCCGCTTGTATCCGCGATCTCGTTCTTTCGGTCACTACCCACAGCTCGTGGCCATAGTTGAGGGTAGGGACGTAGCTCGACCAGCTGCATCACTGCGGCCGCAGCACCAATCCATCTGTCGATCTCCGGCTCCCTTCTCCCATCACTCGCGAACAAGACCCCGAGAACCTTGAACTCTTCCACTTGGGGCAGGAACTCATCCCCGACCCGGAGTGGGCACTCCACCCTTTTCCGGCTGAGAACCATGGCCTCAGATTTTACATAATAATCTATATGATAATTGTAAGTTTACAGGGACTGAAACGAGTGAATAAAGTGGCCAAAGCCACTTCAGAAAGCCTCAGAACTTTTGCTTAAGGCCAATTTAAAAATAACAAGAAATTCTGGCTCCATGGAAACAAAAGAAAAGAGGGGGTGGGTCAGGACTTTTGCAGAGTCCTATACTGAGTTGAGTTGGCTAGAACAAGTGCTTTTGCTCTGTGTATGAGTTGGCTCATGAATCAACCTTTTTTCTGGGGAAGAAAAGCTGCTCTCTGACTCCTCACCTCTCCATGACCTTAAAGTCATGCACTTTATCTTCTCCAAGTGCACCTCCTGTTTTTAGCCTCTTGACTGCCAGCCATCAGCCTCTCATGTCACAGCACTGTCTGGCCTCCTGTCACTGTCTGTCCCCATGCACTCACTCAGACGGGGTGCCGTCATAAGAATTGGAGGGGAAAAGTAGCACGGGGTGGAATAACCCTCGAATTTAGAAGCTGATTTGCAGCGACTCAGTAGCAACATTGTGAAGGACAAGTCTTGAACAATAAATCAGAATCAATTTCACTGACAGAGAATGATTTGTAAAATTGGGAGAAATTGGTAGGACAAAAGAACTCGTCTGAATGAAGTGGAGGAGGAAAAAGAGTTACTTCAAACGTCAGACATCTTATGTATGCAGTTGTGTGCCTATGCGAATGTCTTTGCCTTTACTATAGAAACACAGATGAATAATTACACATTGAGAAAAATGCTTCAGGAAGTGATTATACTCAGCTAACTATGTGTATTATAATGTAGTCGTGGATTGTCCCAAGTATCTCCTTCAGGCTCTTTGTAATGCCTTTGTAAGGCAGTCCCTGTTTGTCTTCCTCAGGCAGTATAAAAAAGTAAAGCATGGAATGGAGAAAAAAACAAAGCAAAACTAGTTCACTAAAAGTAACTCATGTCAACGCATCGATCAATAAATTCTTAATGAAAATTGTCCTGATTCCCACTCTCCTCTCCTGCTCCTCTGATTTTCACTTTCTCCCTCTGCGCTCTGCAGATCTCCGTCTATCTCTGGCTTCCTGGATGACTATGCCTTCATCATATGTGGTTTGCTGGACCTGTACGAGGCCACGCTACAAACAGAGTGGCTGCAGTGGGCTGAGGAGCTGCAGCTGAGGCAGGACGTGTTGTTCTGGGATGATCAGGGCAGAGGCTACTTCTGCAGTGATCCCACTGACAGCACAGTACTGCTGCAGCTGAAAGAGGGTGAGGGATGGATGCATTAGCTGCTTTTTTTTTTTTTTTTTTTACCATAGGAACATTTGAAGATGCTCAATGCACTTAACTTCAATAAGAACTACAATATCTTACCCCCAGCAAAGTCCCTGCTCAGGGGGGTTGGCACATTCTGGAAGTTTAGGGATGTGTGAGTGGTGACTGCTTTTTGTTAGGATAACATTTAAATCTGGCCCAAGCACAGCTTTTGATTGCTCTGTTTGAGCAAGACAAGAGAGGCTTACACAGCTGGAACGTCTGGTTTGCCATGTTTTTAGAAAGTCTTGTCAGAATAGCTGTTTCTACATCAGTGAACTAATTTGCCTAATCTCTGAGGTTCTTCAGACTGAAGTGGAATCACATATGAACAACAGTGTAAAGGAACCTTTTCTTTCTTTGAAGTTTCAGGGACAGAATAGGTACCTGGAGTGGAAATGTAGGTGCTGATAGATTGGTAGATCATCTCAGTATGGGTGTTGAGGCAAACATGATTTCTTTCTTATAAAATGAAAATAAACTACTTAGATATCTGAAATCTCTGTTATCTTACCTGTGTCTACAATATTAGTAGTGAATTTAAATACATAACTCTGGAAGACATTACCATCATGTCAGAGCATGATGGTAATGTCGCCTGTGGCAATTAGGAATCCGCAAGGAGTGTGATTTTACAGTGTCATAGAGCGGACAATTTGAGTGATTGTACTCTGAGCTATAGTGATTCATACGTCTTTTGTTTCTAAAATATGAAAGCCAACAAAAACATCACAGTTTGTATTTAGCATTTTTTGTGACTCATACTGAATAACTAACTTCTTCTGTTTAAAAACTTGCTAGTGTTTTTGAATGTTGTATTTTAACCCTCTAGAAATCTAACTGCTCTGTAAAGTTTCAACATACACTACATATAAGAGATATAATGTAGCTACCTTAATGATCTCACACACACACACACACACACACACACACACACACCGACCGATCTATAACCACTATATGAACCCTATAGTCAGCTCCTCTGACTTTAAGTCCTATGGATAATATACAGTTTATACAAAGAGGCAAATTAGCCATGGAGTCAAAAGTGTGTTAAATGGAAGTCTGTGGTCTTGAATAGCTTTAAGTGGGTCTTCAAGGAACAACAGTTTTGATATTAGACCTGAAGATTTGCCCAGATTAGTAACTGAAAGGAGCACGAGTGCTCGAATGCAGTGATTGTGTTGTTAGATGAGCACAGAGGTGATCAGGAAAAGTCTTTAACGTCCATTCTCCTGGGCTCACAAATGTCTGTAGAAAACTTAGGGTAATTTTGTTAAGCAGTCATGTAATGTTTTTTTTTTAAGCTTCCAGCTGCTCCTGTCAAGCAGTAGAAAAATAAGTCAAGTGATTAACAAACTGAGAAGGGTTCAAGCTTTGGATACACATGGAGTCAAATGTGACATCAGAAAATGATGCCAGTCGACTAAGCAACAGGCCGAAAGTGCTACAGGCATGTACACACATCTGCTGTAATATTGGAAGTTCTGTTGAGCTGTTAGAACATAAATAACAAACTGGTGCTGCTACTGTGGGGCATGTGGCAAGTGTGTTTAAAGATGCAGGTTGGATTGACAAACAGGTGAAAGATTAATAGCACTACTGCAGAATACCGCTGCGGCTCAGGCAAAGTGTGAGGATGTAGCTCAGAGAGATGAATAAATACTAAGTTTGAGATGTGTCTGCAGAATTGGAAATTGGCAGAAGTTGACCACACTGAGTTAAACAAACAGAGGAGGCATGAATGGATGCTGAGTTACTGGATGAGCGTAATCATTAATTGCTCATCTTTTCATGTACCGTCCATCTCTTTCTCGCCTATGTATATCTTCCACCTTATTGATCGATTTGGATCTTAACACGATGGAAGCCTCGTCTGTAATATCTCTGTCAGTCTCCCTCTATTGCTACACTTTAAATGTTAGTGAAAAGGCAAGAAGGCACAGATTGGTGGATAGACTGATGAATAGCTGGAGGATAAAAGAGGGGAGCAGAGGAGTATTGACCTCCTCCTATCTACCTTCAGCACTGTAAAAGCCTCACTCATTCAAGCTGAACCTCTTCAACTTGAAAGCACTCAAAGACTGATGCTCTGATTCTTCGGCTACTTTGATCACCAGGCCTGTCAAATATGTCTTCTTTCTGTCTCTCAGTCCATCTGCTCCTGACAGGCTGGAACAGGACGACAATCTGCAGTGGGAATCTCAAACCCACCTTCTGCTTCTGCCTGCTCTCATCTTGCTTACATCTTCATTCTTTTCCAATTATTACATGTTCTTCCTTGCTGCCCTCGTACTTACCTTTTAGCCTTGTAGGGTTTGTTTCTTTTCCTTCCTCAGTATGGGCCTTTTCATGTTGATTACAAATATAAGCACAATAGTTTTCCTTACAAACAGTACTAGAGTGTTGTTTTGTTTCAGGCTATTCGATAAATAAAAATCTGTTTTCTGCTTGAGGAAATGAAACCCAACCCAGAAACAATCCTACTGATTTCCCAGTGACTGAAGTCTTGTCTTTGACCTGGTCCTGTGCCTCAGCTTTACAATGATTTTGAACCTGGTAAATGACAAAACAGGTGGCATTGCATTAGACTAGCATCAGCATGGTGCAGGAAACCTTTGAGGACAATATTTTCAGCAATATCTAACATAATATAAGTGATTGATGGAGCTGTGATGAGATGTGGGACATTTGGGCCAGGCCCCTAGTGGACAAGCTGTGTAAGGCCAGTATTTATGTGTTTGTTCGTTATTTATCACAAATGCACTGAAAATATCTGATCTAATCTAAAATTGGCATATAACTGTAGAGAATAAATTGAATGATTAAAAAGGTTAGAAATAGATTGAACAAGGTACACGAATGGCCACTAAAAATGAAAAATGTTGTCTAACCTTGTTTTCCACTAAGAACTTAAACCTTTCCTGCAGTGGAAAGTTTGGAGTTTTGTAGAAATAATTCCTTTAGATGCCTAAAGTTTTGCTAATTAAAATCTTCTTATGTAAAAGGTAGTGATGAAACAGTGTATTACTATAGAAGTAGAAGAAGTAGCACTGTGCAGACAGACTGACAGCCTGCTGTTTCAGAGATTCAATCCTGAATTGGGTGAATTTTTCCAACTTTTCCAGCTGGATAGTCACGTTCGGGGCACAGTCACTTTGACTGATAGGTGTCCCAAGACAGACAGTTATAGTGTCTACTGACCCCCCCCCCCCCCTCCCCCCCCCTTAGTGTGTGTGCTGTTGGAGAATTTTTAAATGAATTATGTAACTACTATTATGGGTTGCTGGCCATCCCAGAAGTTTGTGCTTAGTTTTGGTGATTAAAATATTAGTGCCTTCTTAGCTGTTACTTAGAGTGCGGGAAAATATTATTTGGTCACTTGCTGAATTTGTAAGTTTGCTCATTTACTAAGAAATGAACAGTCTCTATTTTTTATGATGGTTTCATTTTAATTAAGTGAGACGGAATATTAACCAAAAGTTCAGAAAAAACACATTACATAAAAGTTCTAAATAGATTTGCGTCTCATTAAGTGAAAGTGAAGTACTTGATTCCCTACAGCCCAGCCAGAATTCTGGTTCCCACTGATTGGTTGTGTGCCACGTTACAAACAATCAGTCAATTACAGATACTCCTGATCTCAATGTGTTATGTGTGTAAAGCACACCTGTCCACAGAATTAGTTTCTTCCATTCCAGTCTGTCCGCCATGGTCGGCAAGACCAAATCTTAACTTTCCCATTGAACAGCTAAATAATTCAGAGAAGGCTTGGAATA
Organism: Aulonocara stuartgranti; assembly: GCF_965226115.1. Lineage (NCBI taxonomy): Eukaryota > Metazoa > Chordata > Actinopteri > Cichliformes > Cichlidae > Aulonocara > Aulonocara stuartgranti. The sequence continues at coordinate 74,685,920 of NC_138941.1, read as the reverse complement.
AGTGCTGCGGTCAGATGAAACTCACTCACATCAACCTAACCTGCCATGTTTGGAAGAACAGATATGTTCTTTGGGTCACACTCAACATATCTGTTCTTCCAGTCTCCAGACCTCAGTCCTGTAAACGTCTGTGGAAGGAGCTCAAGCTTCAGGTAGCTAAGCAGGTAGCTAATCTGTTAGCCAAGAAAGCTAAAAGATTTAAAGAGTTTCTGTAAAGAGACTCGCTGCGCCGTTAAATATAAACAAATGTCCAAGAAACCCATCCGCATATATACATATTCTGTACAGTGTCTGAAAATATAATGGTCTATACCAGGGGTCTGCAACCTTTAACACCCAAAGAGCCACTTGGACCCGGTTTCCACGCAAAAGAAACACTGGGAGCCGCAAATACTTTTTGACATCTAAAATGAAGATAACACTGCATATATTATTTTGTTTTGTTTTTTACCTTTATGCTTCAACTAAGGTGTGTTGCTTATGAAATCCATGAAGTGCTACAGAGAAAATTACATTTTATTTATGTAATTAACACATTTTGAACTCTTAAAGAAATATAACAAAAGGAAAGACACCCAGCTGAACTAAAATGATCCAGCAAACAAAAACTGTTGTGAGGCCCCCTTATATCGCCTTTGGGCTTTTGGAGCCTTGACCTGACTTTGAAAAAACAATTGGAAAAAAAGCACTATGCTGCTAAAAGATGAAAAATAGATATTTGCAAAATTCTGCCTAAATATGTATTTTACCAGGTTGATGTGTGTGGCGGGGCATCGTCTGCAATGCCGCTGCAGGGGAGGCGGACGCACCTGAGCGGCACCCGCAATCTCGCCTCGCCGCCTTAACGTCTGTGCTCTCGGCTGTTGTGTTGGTGTGTGTCGGGCTGTGAGCTGAAAAGCTACAGCCGGCTGTATGCGTACAGCAACCGTGTGTGAAAAGTGGTCAATAAAGAGATGCTGAAAAGCACGTTCATGGAAACATCGTCGGGTCTGCGTGGTATGTTTACAATGGGACTTCCGCTCCTGAACCTCCGCGCACAGCGTCTGAAAATCGGGGCTTTATTAAGTCACTTTCATCTTTACGCAGGACTGTAAGCTGTCATCTGTGAGGCGTGAGCGGTGTTTGTTTTTAACATAGTTCACGGTGGAGAACAGCTGCTGACATAATGTGGATCCGAAGATCCATAATTGGCCTACCTGGGGTTGAAAGTCTCGATAAATGCACGGCGCTTCGGCGGGTACACCGGCTTCCGCGAGTGTGACGCTTATTTTGAGCGATGAAAAAATAATAAAATATAATTTTATTTTATATTTCAATATCACAATAATCTTCCAATTTAGAACTACAAGTTAAAAAAATAACTAATCACAAATAAAACACACTTCAGCTAAATACTTCTAATTTATTTTCCCAGACCACGCGGAGCCGCAGTACAAGGACTAAAGAGCCGCATGCGGCTCCGGAGCCGCAGGTTGCCGATCCCTGGTCTATACTTTTTGCTTAGCTCGTAAAAAACAAAAAACCTTTTCCTCAAGAACTTCTTTAATGTTGCAAATCTGTAGAAAAAGGAGATTTTTTTTGTACCAAAGGACTGGGGATATAAAAATAAATGGTCCTGGCCTGGATGTGCACTCCAGCCTTTCTTCAGTTGCCAATCCACTTCTGTAACTGATGGCTGCTGGCATGTCAGAGAAACTGACACTTTGTCTACGTGCTGACATGCACCTTTGATCTGCCAGGCTGTAGATTCCAATTTGGATGTAGTTGCCTATTTGTTTTTGCTCCCAAGCTGCTCTGTCTGACAGGGACCATCTATTTCAACAGCTTCCTACTCCCACTTGTATTTTTATTCATAACTCTTTTGTCATCTCGACTCAGTTAATGTTTTTTTCTCCTTACTAATACAGTCAGTAGGCTCGTCTTTCTCCCTTCCAAATGGATCTCACGTTACATCTTTTCTTTTCCTCCATGACAGGATTCATCATTTTTCAGTTGGAAATGCAGATCTTTTGGTGATTGTTATTTTTATTATGAAATGTGGGACAGATCAGAGATGATGGCAGCCTGAGCTTGTGTGTTTTGGAGCGCTTGTCCCTGCGCGCCGTCACACCTGCATCTGTGTGTGTTTATCGAAGCTGACACGTGAGAGCTCTCTCATCTGAGAGGATTGACGGAGCCATTATGGTGGCGGCGCTGTGTGGGGTTGAAGCCCATTAGTGACGCTACACCCGCTGCAGTGTGGACGCCGGTCCCAGCAGCGTGGCCTGTCACCGCAAGACGGATTACCCCACTATGCTGCCACTCTACATCCCCTCGCCTCAGCCTCCCTTGTGTGTATTTGTTTTTGAAGACTAAGGTTGCAATTATGCACAATATCCGTCTTTGTTTTGTAGTTGAAAATCAGTTGTTTGTGAAAACACTTTTTGTCTCTCGTGGTCACAGTGCATTGTCAGATGTATTCCCATTTAAAAAGACAGAAAAATACAGGATACATCAACTTGAGACTGCTTCAGCTGTTTTTGTAGACTTTAAAAAACTGATAAAAGTCTTAAGTAGTGCTTTACTGCAGTGAGTGTGTGTTTCTGTGCTGACAGCAAGTTTTCTATGTGTGTGTCTGTTTGGAAGCAGTACTGTCACGCCTTCATCTGCCCTCCTTCCATGGGGATCCTTAAGAGATGAGATGTGAAATGTTGAAAGCAAACAGACTCTCAGGTTAAACCTCTGTGTGTGTTTACAGTGTGTGTGTGTGTGCTGAAACTTCCTTGCTGTGGAGTCCAGAAACATGCAAATCAAAGTATTTCTGCATTTCAGTCACGCATGGATGATGGTAATTCGTGCTCATTATAAAACATATTGAATATGCAGTGTACAGGACAGCTGTGTGGCTGTGTAGGGCCATTTTGCTGTAAATACTTAGAAGTCAGAACTCTACAACTCTACATTTCCAGGTTTTGCTCAAAATGTGCAGTTTAACTTAAAGAGTAAATTGTGTTGGACAATAAAAAGCACACTCACACACATTCAGAAACACAGAACTCAGGCCTGAGAAGCAATCATGTAGCAAGGGCAGAGGTTATGGGAACATCACCTTCCAGGTTCTCATTAGACACTGATATGAATGATAAGGACCAGTCACTGAACAGAGCCATTCATAGGGTTATCTGTTGTGTCCATCACATCACACAGAAAGGCATTGCATCCACATTTGGATTACAAGCATGGCATCATTCTGGATTTAAAAGCGAAACTTTTAATGTTTGTTCATGTTTAGACAAATCACATTAGTTAAAAATAACGTACAACGCATTGCTATGCCATAGAGTTTATAAAACACTGAGCATAATCTGAGTCTGAAAAATTAAGCATGAAATTTCCTAAACCTGCATTCATTTTTTATTATTTTTTTAAAATGATTTTTTTCATTAAAAATAAAATTGAAAAATAAAAAAGAAGCTTTTGTTGATTGATGTTGGCATTTTAAACAAACAAACAAAAAAAAGAGGACAATTTGCTGAACTTAGTGGGCAATACCTGTGTTTCCACAACTGAATGTTCAAACATTCAGTTTCAGTCGGTCACCGACAGCAAAAGACTTCAATGCAGTCACTGGGCAAAAATTGAAGCCAACTTTAGTGAAGAATATCTAAAAGACAAAATAATGCTTAAGTTGATTATTGTTTTTTGTGCACCTTCCCAGGACCTTGTTTCAGATAACAATAAATGAGTTGTGTTGTGAGTGAGTCTGTTTTGTATCAAGTCCTAATCCCCGTCTTATGGCTCAGTCACACTAGAGTAAAAATAGGATGGCAACATCTCTGTAACTAGGAATAATCACTGGTCGCCTGGTAATTGCATTGAAGTTTTTTGCTATCGGTGAACAATTTGCAAGTAGTTGCTGTGAGTATTTTTATTGCACGTTGCCTGGTGAAAAGCAGCCTGTCTCCAAACAACTGAAGTGTATCTTCAGAGGAGTCGTTCAAAGCCAGTGAGTTTGCAAATTCTTTGCACAATTGTGCAATAAATATGCTCATGCTGAAATCTCTGACCACGGTTTTAGTGTGACTATAACTTTATACTCGGTTTCATTTAAATAACTCCTCTGTTTTCTTGATTCAGAGTATATTCAAGGTCTTAGACTGTAACTGTTGAGCATCTTTTGTTTGTCTTTGCGTCTCAGATGAGGATGGAGCTGAGCCCAGTGCTAACTCAGTCTCAGCGTTCAACCTCCTTCGTCTGTCCCACTACACTGGAAGACAGGAGTGGCTCCAAAAGTCCCAGCAGCTACTGACAGCATTCTCTGACCGTCTGACCACTGTTCCCATAGCCTTGCCTGAAATGGTGCGAGCTCTTATGGCCCAGCACTACACACTTAAACAGGTGAGTTTGAAACTAACACACATGATCATGAAGGGGAACAAGTTCAGGCACCAGAAGGATTTATGTTGTCCTGTGAGTTCACCGGTTATTAAAGTCTTTTGAGTTTTGCATGTAGGAATCAGGGCTACTGGTGGGTTTTAGTTACTATGACAACCAGATAATACTTTACAATTGGTATTGGTAGGATAGTCAAAGTAGTCTTGATTTAATATTACGCATTTAAAGTGCCACTGTTGATTGGTGTTAGCCAAAGACAGTTGTCCTAAAAGCCAGGTTGGCTTGGAGAGCAGGTGTTTGCCAGGCTGCCAGCCCAAATTGATTTTTGCATCCACCCACTAAAGGCAAAGGTTTCTGCTTGAATGATGTATTGTGCAAACACAGTTTGTCATGCAATTTGCATTTAGCGGTAAACAAAAACTGAAGAAAATGATGTGGCATAGCAGAAACAAAAGCTGAACAAGAAGCTGGTGAAACAGATTTAACTGATTCTCTTGTATACTCAGTAACCATGCAGTAAAGTGAACGTGAATCAGTATGAAACTATTCCACTACATCTCTCCACAGCACTGCAAATAAAGTTTTATTGATTGATGATGTTTGCATATTTGGGTAATAAAGTTCTCTCTTTAGTTGGTCAAACTACAGATGCCATGAAGCAACCAGAGCCTAAAGTCATGTCTGTTTGTTAACTTTTTTTATAATAACAAATATTGCAAAAAGTGAAAGACAGAGATAACGTATACTATTCCTTCCGATTGCAAATCACAGCAAGCAGCCCTACTGTACTGTACTTTACTGTATTGTGTTTCAGCCATTCCTAAACTTCCACGGCACAGTTTGAAATGGGACACACAAAACTTTTAGTCACTCTGATCGTCTCACAAATGAAAAATGAAACGTTTCCTGTGCGTGTTTTGTCATTCATTTGTTTTAATCTTAGTTTTTCTTTCCAAATTAAGTTTCCTGGTTACTATGAAATGTGAGATGAGTTCAAGATCAGGAAATGGTCTGAAAACCTGAATAATAATAATAATAAAAAATAAGTTATTTTGAAACCCCTTAAACCCTCAGAAGTTCTTTAGAATCCCAAAACTTTTAAAATAAAAATGTGTTGATTTTGAAACCAATCCTAAAGGATTTTATCCTGTAGGGTTAAATAATAAGTGCATCTAATTTTATAAAGTTATCAAACAGGATTAAGTTGTATAAAAGTCTAAAAGGTGTGACTTTTAAAACGATGCTTTTCTGTGCACTTGAAATGTAATTTGTTTGTAAGAATCAAATATTTTTTTTTAGGTATTTATTGTAAATTATGCTGCGCGGCCCACCTGGATCAGTTTGTGACCCACATTTACGTTATCACTGTTAAACATCTTTTACTGAACAAAAAAAAAAAAAAGTTACGATTTTTGTTCCCTGAAATCAAAACGATTTTTCATTTAATGAAAAAAGATAGCAGGGAGCTTTTTAGTTCAGTCAAGTCCATTTTGTTTTTCTATCACATTTGTGTCTGCTTTTAAAGTAATAAGTAACATTGTGTTCAGAAGTTGTTTTTGTATTGTAAATCAGTTTTTGATTGATCTCAGCTCCTGGCAACTAATTTCTTAGTCGACTAAATGAGGGGCTGCACAGGAGTGTGCGTGTGGTGTAGGGCTGCAACTATTCCTCAGCATAATCGACGACATCGTCTGCGCAGAAATTTATTGTCGACGCATCAGACGCTAGTACCACGTAAATGTGTTTTTGTAACTGACCGCAAAACAAGGAGGACGGAAGAAAATGGAAATGAGAGATTAAGATAAACATTAAATGTAGATTGTGCAAAGTGGAGCTTTCCTCCCACAACAGCACTACCGCAGTGCGTGATTATTTAAAGCGCCCGCACCCTGGAGCTGTGACGCCAGGTCTGAATGGGTCTGTTTTAGAAAGTTAAAGAAAAAGGCAAATTAGATCACTACATGAATAATCTTTAGTTACAGCCCTGCTGTGGTGGGTGAAACCTTTCTCCCTCCTTTGTCCGATCAGACTATCAAACCAGCTTGATTAGCAGTGACTTAAATAAAGGATCAAGCCTAGATTTACAGATTTATGGGGGTTTCTACAGCGATCTTGGGGCTGCAGCTCCATCTGGTGGCTCATGGATGCATAACCTTTACGACACAATAAATTGCTGGCATCGATTGAAATGTTAACAATTAGATTAAATGAGCAGAATGTCTGGTACCGAGCAGAATGTCTGGTACCAACCAGCAGCGACAGTTAGTCATCTAGTCAAGTAGTCACGCACATCCTTAAGCTGAGGAAGTGTTCTAAATCAAATGAAGGATGAAAAATCTTTCACTTTATATATAATGAAACTGGAATGTATGAAAGTTTTGCAGTAATTAAAAAAATAAGAATTTTTTTAAACAATGTTGTATTTCTTTAGCTTCATTGGTAAACCTCGATCCCAGTAATAATCATGAGTTAGACTGTGAACAAAGTGGCTGTGTGTGTAATTTACTGACTAATGAAAGTGGAGTTAGAGCCAAGTAGCCTTCAATATCCTCACCATTCACAATATTTATGTCCTGTGCTGTTTCTCCTCCCGCTGCTACTTTTTCATTATTAACTTGGAAGCTCAGCGCCCATCATATAAACCCTGTTTGGATAAACATTTGTTTACAAGAGTCCTCCTTAAGCAAGCAGCTAATTTGTTGATACATATTTTTCACCCCATTTCATGGCCCGTAGGTCATCTGAGGACAGCACCTCTCTAAGCTCCCTGCACATCTAATCCCTGGACACACAGACTCTTAATCATTTTCCCCTGTTTTTAAACAGGACTTGTGCATTTAAGGGATTATTTCAGCTGTTCAGTTATGTAACTGCTTTGAAATATTAACACCCTCAGTTTAGCCTGAAACCACCAAAAAATAGCAGGCACAGCAGGAGTTAGCCCAAAGTTTCTGTAACACTCAAAGAAAATTTTAAGTTTGAAAGCGTGTGAGAGAAGGGAATAACAGGAGCCTAAAACAGGATTAGTTAGGGGTTTGTCTGTCATAGATGACAGGGTGACAGGTCAGGGTAACAGCGCGAGGGTAACAAACTGAGAAGTAAAGCAGGGGAAGGCAATCCCAGAGAAAACACCTGCCTCCCTTGTTAGTGCTACAAATACAGTACTGACCTATATCACTTCCTCTCCATCTCCTCGTCCCACGTGTCACCTTTCCCCCCCATTGCTTTGGTCTTATTATACTTCTTTCCTCTTTCTTCCTTCTTCTTTCATCCACATAATCTTTTTTTCCTCACCCTCCCTCTTCTATTTTTTTTTTATTTATCTTTTTTAGATTGTGATCTGTGGCCAGAGGGATGCTCCAGATACCACAAGTCTCCTAGCAGCAGTCAAGTCCCTCTTCCTCCCGTATAAGGTAAGCTTTCAACATCATGTTTGATTGAAAGTGATGCATCATTTCGACAAACTGAGAAAAATATATCACCAATCGCTAAAGCAAAGATCAGCTTTCAGCTTTGTAGACGCATGCTGATTTACTCCAGCGTCAGTGTCTTTAAGGAGGCAGCAGATTTGCACTAACCTTCTAAACGTGCACACACACTGACACACAGAAGCAGAGTGAGCCCAACGTAGAACAGCGCCTGTGGCGTTGGCTGATTTAAGTGTGGTTTTTTAAAGGTCAGCCTGAGCTTCTCTCTTTTCCACTCCTCAGTGTAATAACTTCCCAGCTATCTCTTTGGGGGCATTAGTTGACCTTAAAGCCCGTTGCTGACATTGAAAGGCCCAGTAGGTCTAAATCTTAACTCTGCAGTCGGTGAAGGCCTTACTTGTCTTCCTGCTAGCCCTGATGGAGGCTGGTAGTTAAGAACTGGACAGCTGTCAGTCTGAGTCAGTCTTAAATTCACTGTGGCTAGCCAACATTTTTCAGTGCTTTCAGACAAAAAATGTTTCTCTGTGTTTCACACTAAATATAATAAATGTTAAAAAAACAACAACAGCATAAATTGTATATAATGGCAGGTTACCCGTGGTGAAAATCCAGTGTGGGAGTGCCTTTAACCTGCTTTCTTTGTAAACTGAACATGTTAGAGTAAAACCTAAAAGATTGTCAAACAAGCACCAGAGGTTTCCAATTTGTGAGCGTTAAAAAAATGTCTTTTTTAGAAAATTTTGACACAAAAGGAAACAAAGCTAGAAGATGAGCCAGTAACAGAATGTAGATAAAAGAGACCTTTTACTTACTGTAACTTGTTTATCAAAAAAATACATAAAAAATCTCAGGTGAAAATACTAGTTTCTAGTATTCTGTGTCATTCTGTGGGGGGGGTGGGTGTAATGAAATTGAAAATTTCATGTGACTATTTGCCTTTACGTCTGATGTGGTCAGATCTGAGTTGACTTAAAAAGGCCATGCTTTCACACATGCCTGTGATTTGGTGCCAGCCTCTATCTCAGAACATCTTGACAGCATGGAAGAAAAATTTCTGCGTGGCTTTGACTTTGAGAGGGTGAGGTCGGAGACAGTCACTGTCTGTTATGGATGTTAAGGTCCAGAGTGCATCCACAGGAAAGCTCCTTGGTGTTGTAGCTTTCTGCTGCTTTTGTCACTTTGTGGGTTGAATCAGCGGTCTCCAACCTTTTTTGCACCACGGACCGGTTTATGCCCGACAATATTTTCATGGACCGGCCTTTAAGGTGTGGCGGATAAATACAACAAAATAAAACTAGTACCGGTACCGAAAAAAAGAAGATTTATTCATAACACACGTGAAAAGACCCAGGAAAACCGAGTTAACGATAAAAACGATAAAATAACGCTGAAAACCGATAAAAACCCTGAAAACCATACATTTCACACCTGAGCCTCAACTCTCGTGGCCTGGGACCAAACGACTCACGGACCGGTACCGGTCCGAGGCCCGGGGGTTGGGGACCGCTGGGTTAAATTGTAAAAAGAATCTTTACAAGCTTGTTGAGTAAGTGAAACTCAACAAAGAAAGGGCTCCAGCACAGATTCACAGCTCTCACTATAACACTTCTCTTTAAATTCACTTATTTGCCCAGCTTGCAACCAGAATTAGACTACTAAATTAAAGCAGTGATTGTCCACTCCATCTCTCGCCCTGTCTTTTCTCTCACACACACACACACACACACTCCACACTGCCCTACTGAAATATAGATGAGTTGTGCAGTATCAGGCAGTGGCTGCAGTAACATCAAGCCATTCCAGATCCCCGCAGAGAGACACAGATCAGGACCGAGCTGGATGGAGCCATTATCAGGATGGATGTATTATTAAGGCTGATGTACACTGTGTACTGTCACATGCTCAGCCATGTTATATTCAGGGTAATGACAGTGATTTCTCTGATGGGGTACTGTCTCAGTCAGGAGAAATGGTCACATCAATAATAAAGACAGGTTTATTTTCAAGTTGGGTTCATTTAAATGAGAAAGTTGGTCATGAAAAATGTAGTTTTTATTGCTCATTGATTTTACGCTGCAGCCCCTCAGAATGGTAACCACGTCATGTCAGTGCAGCTGTGATCGGCCCATTCGGTGGTGTCATTTCCTCCTGTGCAATTCCAGCTTCTCTTTCTGTCACCATTTTTTACCCCTTAGCCACGTAAGGCTGATGGGGTATCATGGTCACCCCACCGGGTGGGTGGATAAATGCTGGCAGCAGCAGTGACTATGTAGGCTAAATTGTAGCCTCGTATTGTAATCGCGCATGAGGAGGCCATCTCACAGACGAGCCCTTGTGTAGTGACGTATGAGAAATTTGTCCCTGTTTGTTTGTTTTTCTTGTGTAAAATGACTCAGCTGTCACTCCTGTGCTCTTCAGCACACTTCAAGTTTTTCATTGACAAAAATGCCCGGTGGGGAAAAAGTTAAGGAGATGAGATAATTGAGAAGCTCCGCAAATGCACTGTCAAATTACACTGTGATTCAAAAATCAATCCAACACTCGGAAATGTCCTCCTCTTGTTTTCTTTCATTTCATGATGACTATGATGGATCAGTGTAGCTGCTACATACACACACAAATAAACTTCAGCGTGCACAGAAAACACACAGACTTTATACAGAGAGGTGAACCAGGAGCCTTCTTGTTGTGAGGCAGTAAGTGATCAGCACTACACCACTTAGAGTAAAAGAATAAAATGTTCTTTGGACTGAAAACAGTAATATGGTTAAAAAGAATACAGAAAAGAAGTAGAAACATTATAGTCGAGGAAATTTTATGTGTTTATTTTTTATCTCGAAGACATGGAATAGAAAAAAAGAGGCTTCACTGGTATCTTGTTAGATACTGAATGTAAAGATGGAACAGTTTACAGTATAACTGTGCATTTGTGCTTTTAGAAGCAAAGAAACAAAGACTCCTGGAGTCTGTTTGAGTGACACGTCAGATACAGATTTTGTTCTAATGAGCCTTCAGAGTGAGATGAAGGGGGAGGCTGAGAGGGAGTAAATGAGGCAGAGGACAGAGTGTGTGTGCACATAGTATCTGTGTGTGTCCAGATATAGTGGCAAGAGCCAACTTTAGTGGCAGTAGAAGCTGTCTCAGCCAGGATGAGATTTGATGGTCCTGCACAACAATAAACATGCACATAAACCTATTTTTGGAGATGAGACATCACACTTTGAGAGGAATGGCATCACTGCCTACAGCAGATGTAAAATACACTCACGGACTTTCTGATACAGTTTGTTCACAAGCAACACTTGGAGCACATAAACACATTCTGGGAGATACACAGTTTCACATGCAAATATAAGATAAATAAGTGAGGACAAAAGTTCACATGTACGTGATGTGATTACAAACTAGAGGAAGGGAAAAGGAAGAAATTAAGAAAAAATAAAACTGTGCTCAAGCAGTTCGCCTGTTAATTGATTATCAAGAAATTTAATCAGCAATTTAATCAGCAGCATAAACAGAGAAGCCCACACCTCTCCCTCTCCCCAGCCACCTCCTCCAGCTTGTCCGGGGTAACACCAAGGCGTTCCCAGGCCAACCGAGAGAGAGATATAATCTCTCCAGCTTGTCCTGGGTCTGCCCTGGGGCTTCCTCCTGGCTGGGACATGCCCAGAACACCTCACCCAGGAGGCGCCCAGGAGGCCGCCTTATGAGATGATTGAACCACCTCAACTGGCTCCTTCCAATGTGGAGGAGCAGCGGCTCTACTCTGAGTCCCTCCTGGATGGCTGAACTTCTCACCCTATCTCTAAGGCAGAGGCCAGCCACCCTTCGGAGGAAGCTCATTTCCGCCGCTTGTATCCGCGATCTTGTTCATTTGGTCACTACCCACAGGTTGTGACCATAGTTGAGGGTAGGGGTGTAGAACTACTGGTAAATTGAGGGCTTCGCTTTATACTCAGCTCTCTCTTCAACATGATGGACCATCAATCTCCCGCTCCCTTCTCCCGTCACTCGTGAACAAGACCCCGAGATACTTAAACTCCTCCACTTGGGGCAGGAACTCGTCCCTGACCCGGACTGGACACTCCACCCATTTTCCGGCTGAGGACCATGCCCCCAGATTTGGAGGTGCTGATTCTCATTCCCACCACTTCACTCTCGGCTGCAAACTGTTCCAGTTTAATGGTTCAGTGTTTAGAATAATGCTTATTTTATAGTGAACCTTTGTGAAGCCCTTCACTGCTGTTAGAAACCAGCTTTTTTTAGCGCCTTTCCACTTACTTTTAACATAGCTTTCCTTCTGATTGGTTACATTTTTTAAACAGAGGGATTGAGCAGCAGATGGGTGTGGATTTAGTGCTGACGTACTAAATAACTCTGAACGTAAAGCCTTAGTTTTGGCTTTACAGGGGTTACTTTATCATATGCTTAAATATGGCTTGAAACTTTAGCCATGTCTAATTTGAGCATCCAATTTAACAATCCAATCCAATTTTATTTTTTTTAAAAAGTTGACAAAAGTAGTGTTGTGTCGGTCACGAACGAAATGGCTCTTAGTAATAAAAGCATGTATAACTTTCCAAAAGTTAATAATAAATAAGAAGTGCTTGACCTTAGAAGCCTTAGTTGGTAAAAACCTAATTGAACAAATGAATTAAGAATTGTTTGTTCAGTCTTTAAGTTACAGCCCATTTTCACACCAAGCTTATTTATAATGGAAACTAAAAACGCTACGTCCAGATCAACAGAATCAACCTTTGGAGACATTGGACACAGGTCCAGTTTTGGATCATCGCTGGAACTAATTGGTTTTTATTATTGTAATTCATACTTCTCATTAAAGTAAAAAAAAAAAAATTAAGGTCATTCAGACTTTAATGTCACTTGACAAAATATGTAATACTTTTAGGAGCAGGTAGATTTGGAAATCATCAGCACAGAATTGATACCTGGCAAAGTAATAGAATAGAACCCTGTGAAACTGGTTAGATCTAAAGCACTAAAATAATGCTGTCCACAGAGTCATTAGCTAATAAAAGATCATTTAAAAACTCTTAAGAGAAATGATTCTGTTCTGTGAAATGTTTTAAAACCTATGAAATAATAAAAACCTCGACACTTTCTTGGTACACATTCTTTGATCTGTTCCTTTAAAGTAATTCATTTCTGGTAGCAAGAACAAGGAAAAGTAGAAAACATGATCTAAAACAGATAATGTACAAGATGACACGAAAAAACACCAAATGAACTGGAAGGGAATGGGTATAATGCAAGTAAGGGGTAAAGTGCATGATGGAGTCAGCTGGGTGGGTTATATAAGCATCAGGAGTGGGAAGAGATTGAGGGTTGGTAAATGAGATAAAGGGAAGAAGTCGAAGGAAGAGTAAGAGGACTGTGCGCCACGTTACATTAGGTAGCTATGAGCAGAGAACATGTCTAATTTAAATCCAATTACTCCTTGCCTGTTTTCCTGGTTTTAGACCGCCACAAACTAATTGTGGTGAATGAGGTGCTCAGAACTCAACTCATGCTAATCTAGAGCATGCACGCACACACACACGCACATTTTTATTTCTTCACACTTCATTTAAAATACTTACTATTTTAATTCACCGCAAGAGTCTGCACTTCTCAATTCACTCCAGCACTCGGAGCTGCTTCTTCACTTTTTGCTTGTTGGAATCAATTATAGGCCTCCGTTAAACCGAAACATCGCTCTTGATTGTAATTGCTGCAATAAATTGTGGTTAATTTTTCTATTACACAGAAACATAGCTTGATTAGAGTCGGGTTAGGGTTTGTTGATTGTGTAAGTACAGGAATTGTAGTATGGGATTTGCAATACAAATAGAGATGCAGTCTTTTTTAGCAATTGGGCCTAAGGATAGAGATAGACACTACAGTGTTACAGTGGTGTTTTGTGACATGAATCTTAGTCTTACATTGGTAGGACTAGAAACAGTTTTTCTAGTGTGCCTCCTCTACTTAGGACATGAGGTCTATCTTGTGGAAAATATGTTAACAGTGTGAAAAACACAGGTATAAATGATAAATTGATGGTGGCTAAATTTTCTTCTTCAAAGCCACGTTGGCACTGAAAACACCAACGTGTGGAATTTCTTTGCTCTAAAAGTGTGCAGTCAGAATGTGTTCTCAAAATAAGGCTAATATTCTAACAACACTTGCAAAGTTGTTGTATCATCTTCATGTTAGTGACCTCTGTGAGTCACTGATTCGAAAGCATTACATCCATATTTGCACTCCAATAATGTTCAACCTGTACTGAGTAATTCGCTTCCTTTTTCTTTTACCATGTCTGCATTTGGGCACATTTGTGAGTCAGAATGGTTTAGCGTCTTTTGCAAATCTCCACATAGTAATGCTTACCGAGACTTTTTGTGGTTTATAACAAAGAGATGACATTATCAAAATGATAACATGTTTTACCCAAGAGGCAACGTGTGTGCAAGTGCCAAAAACTGCCACTTGAGCACCTTCAGGATTAAAAAAACATGTTTCAACCTGGTACCAAAAGGTTGTTTTTGTTGATAGTTTCTCCCTTCATAACAACTCTATGACTACTGAGTTATTTATTTATTTGTTTAATTCATTTTTTAAACAAATCCACCTGGGTGCTGGAGTTAGACACATAGCTGTGTTTATGGCAGATGTCCTAACAGAGGCAGCTGAAACTAGAAGGTCTTCGCTAGGGTCCATTCACTGCTTTGAGTCATTAAACTAAATTTCTTCACTGTGTTTGTGGCTGATTAAACAGGAGTTAACGTTTATTAGGGCTGATGCAGAGATGAGAATTGTCAAAACAAAGTCCAAAAACACCCACGAGATCGTACAGTTCAAACATACTTGGGGAATTTAACAGACCCAGGGACAAAGGAGAAAAGAGGACTATTTATACACTTGGGGCAAACTAGACATAGGTGTAGAGTAGATGATCAAGGCAATGAGACAGGATGGGGGTTCAAGGTCAAAAAGCCATTATCAACCTGATGAATGTCTCTCTTTAAAATTTTAAGGTTTTATTGCTATAGAGAAAAATGTTTGGTAAGTAAGGTAAGTAAATGCAATTTAGTTCTCTAGGAACATTACTTTTGAAAGAGGGTTGGAATTGTTGAAAGAAAGCTTCATTTTGAACTGTGTGCTGGTTAATCTTGGTGGTTAAAAAAGAAAAATCAAGATTTCTCCATTGGTCTGTCTGATCAGCATTTTTAGAATACATTTCTAGAAAATGGAATACATTCAACACTAAACATGAAGATTTACATTCATCAAGCTGTGATCTCAAGGCTGCTTAGTAATGTAAGCAACAAAGCATGTTGGCAGTGGCATTGATAGTGGTTCAAATTATGAATTTCTGTCAGCCCAAGATTTACACATGATCTTTTATGAGTTGAATAATGCTTTACAAGAACTGTAATTCCCATTGTGAGTTCCCACTGAGCCCGACTGTGTCTTGTCAGCTCTGCTTATTCATCAGCCTTCCCCCCAGAAAACTAGCCAAGTAACTTTGTGTAACTCTATTATAAGCAAACTGTCACAGAGAGCAATAGAGTTGCTGTTCCTCTCTCGAGTGTATTTAAGTAAAAACTTCAGCAATATGTGTCCCATAATCTGGAAAGTGTTTGTGGCACGTCTTATGGAGGACTGTAAAATGTGAGCGTTAGAAAATATGCTTAGGACAGAGAGATTTTTTATGGTTTAAGAAATACCATGTAAGAATTATTAAATGGAATTAAATGTAGATGGATATATTTCGCATTCCCTGTGCCTTTCGAAAGACGAGAGTGAGGCAGAGAGAATAGGACAAATCGTAGAGTAGAAGGATGGACCGTGGCCTATTAAGAGGAGAGTCCTTTTGAAAATGTCTGCGAACAACTGGGAATCCCTAACAAGACCTTAGAGACATGGGGGAACAGTTAGCAGGGTGATATGGAGTGTGAGTAGAGAAAGGGAAAGGAGGGGATGGGTGGAGATAAGAGACAGTATCTACTAGCCAACTTGCAATGGTAACACGACTGTAAAAAAGAGGATTAGAGTTAGGCATGCCCAGGGTCCTCAGTGATCTTTAAGCTCCGTTGTTTCACTCTGTGTCCTGTTGTGTCTCTTTGTTTCGCTGAGCCTCGGTCACTCATGAAAGCTCCTTAAAAGATTGCATATGTCCGCTAAGAATTGTTTCTTCTGTTCTGTTAAACAGACTCATACTTGTAGCAACTTTCTGCTCACTTTGACCACTCAAAGTGCTTTCTACCACAAGCCACTTAAAAACACACAATTTCAGTGCTTTTATTTATTCCTAAGCACTTTTTAGCCAACATTTATAGTCTAATGGATGCGTCAGAGGCAACTTGGGCATCTTCAGCGTCTTCGACATGTAAAGCCAGGAATCAATCCACCTCCTGATTGTTCGGCAACTCTCTCTACCACCTGAGCCGCCAATACCTTGATGACCTGTTAAGCCCAGTAACCATCCAGAGTAGAAAACAGTCTGACTGACAGGTCTGGGAAAGGCCCCAGATGGCCCCAGATGGTTCATGTAGAGGAAAAGTGCATTTCATGCTTACTTTAATGCATTCAGGTAGCCACTTATCCTCTTTTTCCTGCTTTGTCTCTGCTATTTTGCAAATGAACATCCTTTAGATATTCAGTTTCACATTACATTCACCTCCTTCCATTCTTCTAATATTTGTTAATCTAAAGCATTACACATTCATCCATTAAGTGAATGTTACTTTTTTTTTCTTTTCATCTTCATAAAGCAACGGTGAAGCTGCATGTACACTCATGATTCAGCAGAGTTGACAGCTTTAGTGGCATGTGTGCGATATAATCCTCTGCCCGTGGTATCTTGAGTGCTGTAGCCATGCTTGATGCTTCGTGCTTGTCCATATCTCAGCTCAGTAAATATCCTTATGCTGTGTGTGGATACACATTTACACATACATAAATACAGGCATTTTGCAACTGTATATCCCTTTGGGTCATT
This sequence comes from Aulonocara stuartgranti, assembly GCF_965226115.1. Lineage (NCBI taxonomy): Eukaryota > Metazoa > Chordata > Actinopteri > Cichliformes > Cichlidae > Aulonocara > Aulonocara stuartgranti. Next base: position 74,669,117 of record NC_138941.1, on the reverse strand, counting down.
CTTTCCCTCTCTATAAGCTGTGAAATTCTTTCTCATGTAATCACAGGTGTAGCAAGATGAAAAAAAAATTTTGTTTGATCGTTCTTATGCTTGTAAAAAGATTTTTCCCACAGTTGTGGACAGAAGTTTGCATATATATATTTAATACTTTCTTTGAACTTTTTTTTTCTTTCCAAAGAATTACCTTTAAAAAAAACAAGTATTGTGTTCACAAGTTTGAATTTATTAAGAATTTCCTCTAATGCACACAAGGTCAAAACTATACTTACATGTTCAAATATATACATGCAATTTCACTCATATTTGGTTAAATCTCCCTTAGCAAGTTTTACTTTGACACTTGATACCCATCAGTGTATCTTTCCTGTATTTAAATAAAACTCAAGATTTGCTTTTGTCTTGGAAAACTCGCAGCATAAATTTAACTTCTGAGATTTTTTTTGAGTAAATGATTCCTCTACACAGCATGCTACGACAAAATGTAATAATTTTAGTTAAAGTTTCCAAACCTGGAACTAGGTAGACTGCAATACAGTTGCAGACTAAAGCTGACAAACACATCTTGTTTGGTGTTACTTACACTCTCCTTTTGTAGTCTAGGTTAGTTTAAATCAATCAAAAATAATGTTTTGAAATGTTGTGCTGAAAATGCTACAACTTTGTGTGTCCCATGCCTCCATATTGGTGACCCTACCTTGAACACGCATCGAACCATGGAGTTCGCCCTGGACGGCCAGCTACTGCCGGCCCTCTAGCTCCTGCTGTGGCTATGTTTGCTGTGGCTACGTTTGCCGTGGCGCTCCAGTTGCTGGACTTCTGGCTCCACGACCCCTCGTCATGGTTTGTCCGGTTTGTCCGCGTGGAGGCTCAGTTTGCTCTCCCCGGCATCTCGGCTGACGACACGAAATTTCATCATGTGGTGGCATCGTTCAACCTGCTAGCCACCCGCCGTGCGATGGCCCTCCTCCGGGACCCGCCCGTGCAAGGGAAATATGTCGCCCTTAAGGACCTACTCCCGCGGCGATACACCCTCTCCGGTGCGGAGCAAGCCAAGAAACTTCTTTCCCTCTCCAGGCTGGGCAGAGGCACGGCTCTTGAACTCACGGAAAACATGTTGTCCTTGCTCGGTTCGGACGACGGAGGATTCCTTTTCGTCCATCTCTTTACCAGACAACTGCCTGTCACTGTGAGAACTGGCCTCGCCAGCTCCCCGTTTCTAGCGGCGCAGGAGTACCGCTCCCTGGCTGAAGAGGCAGATCGCATCCTGCTGGTTTCCCACACATTTGGAGTGCATGCCTCGGCCGTGGATCTGCCGGCGACACCCCCAACAGCCTTCTCCAGAGCGGACAAGCTGGCACTAACGGCAGGAACCGCTACACACTGCGGGAAAGATTTTTGTTTCTACCATCAGCGTTTTGGCGCCAGAGCGCGTTGCTGCCTGCCGCAGTCGCTGACGATATGGAAAGGCTGCTCTTCATTGAAGACTCACGCTCCGGGCGCTGGACTCTGGCTCCCAGAAGAGCCTCATCACGCCCACCGCCGCGGACCGCTTAGCAGCAGGCCACGGACTGCAGCTGATTGCGGCTAACGGTTCTCCTATTGCAACTTGTAAAGAAAGACGAGCCTCATGCTGGAAGACACGCCGGTGTGGGATGGCGGTCCGCGTTTGCTTTGCGACGTGTCTATGGGTCGCCCGTGCCCCGTCGTTCCCCTTTCGTGGCACCGTCGTGTTTTCGACTCCATCCATGCTCTCTCTCACCCGGGCTTACAGGCTTCGGTCAAGCTGGTAAGCGACAAGTTTGTTTGGCCGGGCCTGCGGAAAGCGGTAAAGAATTGGGCTGCTGCGTGTGTTCTGTGCTAACGCTCGAAGGTCCACAGGCACACTCAGGTGCCCCTCGGACCATGTGCACGACAATTTGGTCGGACCACTCCCACAGTCACAGGGTTTCACACACCTTTTGACTGTGGTGGATCGCACCACCAGGTGGCCAGGGGTGGTTCCCCTGGCTTTCACGACAGCAGAGGTGGTGGCCAGGGGGTTTCTTTTGGATTTTGGGGGCCGGCAGGAGGTAGTTTCAGTGGACCAACTTAAGCCTGCACACATTCTGCAGGATGCGCCTGTGGTGCCAGCCCTCCGCCGCAGCCGCCCACCTGCTGCCGGAACGTTGGACTCTGACCCTCCCTCTGTGATCCCACCGTGCCCGTCGGCGCTTGTCCGGCAAGCGGAGGGTTCGGCCTGTCCTTCCCGGCCTGGTGAGCCCACAGCCAGTTCTCGGACTCCGCGTTTCAGTCGTTCTGGACATTTGATTAAGCCCCGGGTCCTGGACTAGTGGACTGTTTGTTTGGGTGTTCGGGGGGCTGGGCATGTGTGGCAACCCACTAGAGGGCTCTACTCACACCCAAGCTTGGCGGTGGTGGATTTAAGTAATAATACATTTTTACATTTTTTAAAAAAACTCAAAAGCCAGTTTAAAAAACTTAATATCACATTTTTACAGTGTATTTCTATTGTGATATCATTTTTATTTTAATTATTTAAAAAATACATCATCTGTGGTAGCATGTATAGATATGAAAAAGTAGCATTTCAGCACAACATTTCCAAACATGAAAACTCAATCTTTCATGTAAACTTTTGAAAGGAACAGTAGAAAACTGCTTTAACGAAAGTTTGTGTGCCCATAAATAGTTGGAAGCACTCTAAGCTGAGCCAACATCTCCCTGGCAGTCAAAGGAAGGAAAGCAGTTCTGAGCATTTTGTTCATTGACAGTGCCAAGAATCAATTTGCATTTAGTGGAGAACTGTGTTGAAGAAAATCCTGCATCAACATTACTCCGAACTGCATGCAAATTCTCTACAAGCAGTTCAGTCTTAGTCTGTCTCTTTCAGATAATTTATTTTCAAAGCAACAATTTGGATTTTGTTCCTGTTGGCTGCCTGTGTCTCCTTCCTGTACTGGTGTACTTCTTCATCTGCCTCAGCCAGTATCATGTAATTTTCACTTGGATCTCTTATCTGAAACTGATGAATGGTATCTAGTATCTGGACCTTGTAACATTCTATCGAGGAGGCAAGGCAAGTTTATTTCTTTAGCACATTTTAACAGCAAGGCTATTCAAAGTGCTTTACATAAAATTTCAAAAGACATCAAAGGTAATTTACAAAAGCAGCGTAAGAGGATATAAAAGAGCATTTAGACCAGGGATGTCAAACTCATTTTCCATTGAAGGCCACTTTGATCGCCGAGTGAAACATACATTGTGTAAAGACATTTAACTACACATTTAACTACACATTTAATTCCTGAGACATCTTACTATAAAATAAAGAAGTTCAATTTCAGTTTTTCTACACGATAAATATCTAAAAATACAGAAAAGATTCTGGCAGCTCACTGCCCAGACTGTCCCATATTTATAGAACTTACAGCTTATTGATTGATGAAAGTTTTCTTGTTTTAATTGAAACTTCTATGGTAGAAAGTAAAAAAACAGGAACTTTTCTGTCATTTAATTGTTTATCTGTTACTTAACTACTTTGGTGTAGTAAGAATGGCTATAGAGAAGATTTTTATCAGTTGTATAACTTCTAAAACTTTCTGCCCTCTTCATATTTTCCTTGCTTGCTGTCCTTGTCCTTGCTGGGCTGATTGTGGACCCTGGGCCTTATGTTTGACACACTTGATTAGACATTAAAATAGCTATATAAAATTAAAACAGTCATTTTTTGTGACGTTGCAAGAAGAATGAAGTAGTTATTAGTACTAAAGTTAGAAATTAGTAGTTATTTTCTTTAACCCTCTAGGGTCGACGGATGCACGAGTGCGTCAAAATCACATGACCAATTTAAGACAACAAGATGCAACGATGCACAGCCTCCATTTCAACTTGTCAAAAGTGTGGACTGCAAACTATATACCAGTTTTTGAATTGTGTTGATAGGCCATGTAAAACGAGAGTTATGATAAAAGAAAAATACACGCTATGTTTGTGTCTGAATAAAATGGTATAAACAGTGTTTTCTAAGGACAGCGCTAGCAACCACTCTCCCCTTTGGAGCAAAAATTTTTTTTTTAAAGAAAAACACCCCTTTCCTATTGGTGTTAAAGTGTACCATGTCAACGAATCACAAAATTATATGTGGCATTTGGTTGTTTAGGAAGAGGGGGTAAGTTTTAGGAATGACACCAGATATGAGGTATGAGGGCTGTGCTGAAGAGAATGATACCAAACAAAGCAAGATGAACAGTTTTTAAAGGTGAAATATAGAAGTAAAATCAAAAGTACGGTAGTCAAAAACGGCCAATTATACCCTGGACCCCAGAGGGTTAATAACGCTTGAATAATTCAGTTCTGCTCACATTTTTTACAGCAGTATGAAGCTAAAATCTCAGTATACAAAGATATCCTGTAAACAGAATGGTGTTGTTGGAAAGGCTAAGAAAAATAATTGAAAACTCACTTTGTTCATTTTGTGCTGAAATTAAAAGACATACAAATATGTTCTAGCTGATCAATCTTTCACACACAGAGCTAGTATCCATACACGTGCTGAAATTCACACAATTTCCCATAGTGAATTAGAAAGAAGCAAAATTTTAGACCTTATTTCCAATTCTGGCCCACTGTACGACTGAGAGCTAATGAAACACCTCAGATGGAGTCCAGCAGTCTTTCATCTCACACATCCAGTTAGTGGCTAGTGGTTCTCAGGGGCACAGATGTACTGTTCATCTGCCTTCCAGTGACCCTGAGTGTAAAGCCACCTGAAACAAGAGCCAAGCTCTCTGTCAAGGATTAAATTAGTTACATCTGACAAGAATCTAGATTTCTTTTGGTTCAAAAAAAAGTTCATCTCTATTATTTTTTCTGCTTTTGCAAAAGCAAAACAGAATGTAAATCTTTTCTTATGAGTCGATATTGAGTATTGACAAAGGCCGATTATGATAATATAATATTTTTATTATAATTATTATTATATAATAATAATTTGCAGACATCTGTAGTATTCTGATTGATGATAATAATAATAATAATGGATTGGATTTATATAGCGCTTTTCAAGGCACCCAAAGCGCTTTACAATACCACTATTCAACAACCACATATTGTTGATGTAAGTTGATACAGATTTGAGCAGGTAAAATTCACCACAATATGCTTTGTTTAATCTATAAATATAATAATTTACAGTATATTAGAATAACCTTCAGTACACTTTTGATCAGGATATGTTTTTCAGTGCACACATAAACAAATATGTTGGACTGATTATCTCTATGCTGGACTATTGATGTTTGTTATTATCAGGTTTTATCGATCTTATAATTCCCTAAAAAGCCCCCAGCTTTGAGAGGATGAGAGTTCATTTTGCTTGTTTCTGTTTTCTCCCATATTAGTTTCTTGTCATTGGCTCCCAGTTAAATCCAGAATTGAATTCAAAATCCTTCTCGTCACATACAACATCTTGAATAATCAGGTCCTGTCATACATGCACATGATCCTAACAGAGCACTCTGGTTCCCAGAGTCTCTAAAAGTAGAGCCTTCAGCTGTCAGCTCCTCTCCCATGGAACCAGCTCCCAGTGTGACACCCTCTCTATTTTCAAGATTAGGTTTTTTTGATAGAGCTTGTAGTTGGGGCTAGATCAGATGTCCCTGAACCATCTTCTAGCTATGCTGCTTCAGGCTCAGAATGCTGAAGGACTTAATAGGATACACTGTGCACTTCTTCTCCGCTCACCTTTTTTACTCTTCACATATTTTTACGCCACTGCAGCATTAATTGTAGTCTCCTCTCTCCCTCACCCTGCTTTGTCCCGTCTCCCTATGTTGTGGTTTCATTTGTCTTCTCTTTTTCGTATCGTTTTCCTCTTACCCCCCCAAATGAATTATTATAAAGGTAAAACAGTGAAAGTTTGTCATGTCTGCTTTTCCTTCAGTGGACTTGTAGCCTCTCTCATTCACCACCACCCACATTGCTCCACCTCAGTCTGCAGCCCTCCTCGGCTCTGCTCCTCAGGCCTGAAATCAGTTCAGCTGATCTGCTGTGTATTTCACTTTTTTTTGCTCTGATTACTACTTTGGACTCTCTGCTCTGACAGTAGAAATCTGCCCAATTCTCTACACTTCCAGCCCCGGGTCAGCACCGTAGTAACCATTCATCTTTTATCTAACTACAGTGCCCTGTGTATTCATCTATCAATCACATCTAGCTGTTTCTTGCTCATGTGTCAACAATGCAGGTGTGCTGTAAATGTAAAGTGCAGCATTTTTACAGTGATTTCTGTTGGGGGTCAAATTCTCTTGGCGGCTTTAAGTAGAGGTGTTTGTAATAATTTGTCATTTTAGCCAGCACTAAAACACTGGATAAGTAATGAAGTATGAGATGATGAGTTTTATACACAGCTACATAAATGACCCTCTTGGTGGTTCTAATATTAACCAAACTAAAGCTAACCGTTGCCGTTTCAAACGTGTAGCACCAGGATGATTCTCCACCCGTGTTGTGGAGCCGTGCTTAACATTCTTCTTTAAATGTGAAGTAGGACACTTATGCATTTTGTGATGTCTTTGATATAATGTTCCCCGTTACATTAGTAAGGGAGGACCTTTGATTGGGCCTTTCCATACAACCAGATCTGCTCCACTGTTCCTCCAGAAAGATCAGCCAATCGCTGAAATGTTACTGGAGTAATGAACGACATTCTTCCAAAAAGGTAAAGGTGATTCCTCAGAACATCTTTGTATGGATTTACAGTCATCCTTCCTTCTAAGGAGACAGACCCCCACCCCAGCATAACAGAGCCAGCAGATCCTCTCCATACAGGGGTCAAGGGTTCAAGTCTTTTTCCTTCATTAGTCACCCGCCTGTATATCTGGGATATTTCAGACTACTGGCCTCGTCCTTGTATCACTCATATGTCAGATTTTATCGCTTTAGCATTTCTAACTTGGCGTGACTTTTACGACATTAAAAAATGAGAATCTTCTTTCATCTTAAACACAACAGAAGCTGATGAAGTGTGCCGTAGGTGTCAGGGCCTGATTGAAGAGAGAGGCTGTTAATTCTGCTCAGATCCCAAGGCATTCTCACATCTTGCTGCAGACACAGTTTGATTTAGTGAAGAGGGTCCTGTAGAGACTGTCAGCAGCTGAAAACTGATGCCCAGCTTGACAAAAGACAGAACACACTGCCAGAACAGGCTCGCCCACTCATTCTAACTCGGGTCAGACGGCAAGTGTGTGTGTGTGTGTGTGTGTGTGTGTGTGTGTGTGTGTGTGTGTGTGTGCGTGCGTGCGTGCGTGCGTGCGCGCAGGCTTATTTTGTAGTTTTTTTCCTTATGTCTGTATTCGTAGCTCTTGTGTCAAGTAATGTGCATAATTTTGGACATTAGCTTGATTCCACATTTTCGTGTCAGTCTTTTTAATTCTCTGGATTTAAAAAAAAAACAAACTGGGAGAACATCAATGATATTGTCACATTTCAGTAACCTGCTGTGAAACTCCTGATATTCATGCACATGATAAGCTGATTTACACCCCCACCACTGCCACCTACCTAAACATTTCTGCACATTTAACACACCCTTCCTTTGACAGCAGTGGTCTTTGTGAGCAGGACAGTGGGAACTCCACACTGTAAAAACTGTTAAGCGTTAGCTTGAAGAAGACGAAACACCTCAAATATGAGGCGGTCCAAAATTTTAATCCATAGGAAAGCCTCAGATCCTCGTCAGAGCCCTTGTGTGTCATAACTGTTTTTGGAAGGATAAGGAAAGCTTCCAGATTCTTGCTTTTAATGTGGTGTAGGTGATCATATTTGGAGTCTGAGTTTAAACTGAATATTAAGCCTTGCATTAAAATGTGCACTTAGTTGAAGTGTGTTAACTGTTCTGGATATTATATAGTTAAGTGTAGAAAAAGGCAGATTTTGATCTCTGTGAAGAGTTTTAGCTCAATCCTGCTTAATGCTCCCAAATCAGCCGAATCCGTTCCCGTTTCTCTGACCTTCTCCTTCCTCTCAAATGTCTCCTGTCCAGTTTTCTTTCTGGCACACTCACCTCCTCTCATCCTTCTCTCTTGTTGAAAAGATAAATAAATGAACCCAAGGGTAAAGTTAAAGTCACTGGATGACTGGTGATATGAGCAGCACACTGTCACAGAATGTACGTAAAAGCGTGAATTTGTCTGTTTCTGTCCTGGGGCAGAAGTCCAGATGTCAGGTTGCAGTGATGACTGAGCAGCACACAGTGAGCATGCATGCATGTGTGTGTGTGCGTGTGTGCGTGCAAGTTGGACAAAACAAAAGTGAGAGGGATGGGGGAAGTAATTCTCTTCACGCTTGACTGCGTGTAGAACTGTGATTGCTTTTCCTCAGGTGTGACAGCGGCTCCTGAAAGCACGCATTCGATGCGATCATTGTGTGAGTTTAGCCCCCAAGTTGTGCGGATGCTAAGTATGATAAAATGATTTCCGAAGCTGCGTGTGTGTTTGCGAGTTGCTGTCAGCACAGGTACGGCATGTTCTTTTTAAATGTCTGAGCTCTTCTGCTTTGGCAGAATGAGAGATGTAGAGTGGGAGGGAGCTGTCAGTGTAGGGACATTTAACGGGTGGGAGGTGTGTGTGTGTGTATTTGTTTCAGGGTTGCCCAGTATGAGGGGATTAACCCTGTGGGAGTTTGCACTCTCATGTGTAGCCAACTGTGCTGTCTGCTACAGCTTCACACACACACACACACACACACACACACACACACACAGACTTTGCGTTCAGTCCGTCACATCCACAAGCCTTCGTGTGTACATTCACACGTAATCTGGATCTGTCTGTCTCTGTTTCTTTGTTTCAGCTTCACACACACACACACACACACACACACACACACACACGCACAGGTCGTTTCCAGCACCGAGGGGTCTGTGCAGATCGTGTTGTTGTGACACAGACAGACTACTGAGCGACCTTTAAGTTGAGGCCACGTGGCTGGATGTGGTCTGAACCCAGGGAGGGACGGCATGAAGCCAAAAGAAGAATCAAGTCAGGGTGGAAAAGGTTCAGTTTGGCAGGGAAATCCTCCTCTGGTCGCTATGACAACGGTCACACCAATATGAACACACTCCATCATGCTTCTTCCCAGTCTTCCCCTGATTTATTGCCCAAAAATGTTTGTAGACAGCTCTCTCCGGTGCTCGGTGTGATGTTTCCACAGTTTTCTGTTTTTTTAGTGCCAAAATTATTTATCATCTGAGCTTCTTCAAACACGTAAGCCTGCATGAATTTTGAGAAGATAAGATGTGGGCAGCATCCTTTCATGCTCCCCTTAAGGAAGAATTTTCTTTACCACACAGCATATTTAGTAATAGACACAGAAGTAGTTCAACACAGCGGCACGGTGGTTAGCACTGTTGCCGCACAGCAAGAAGGTCCTGAGTTCAATTCCAACATCAGGCCGGGGTCTTTCTGTGTGGAGTTTGCATGTTCTCCCCGTGTTTGCGTGGGTTCTCTCCAGGTACTCCGGCTTCCTCCCACCGTCCAAAGACATGCAGCTTGTGGGGATAGGTTAATTGGATAATCCAAATTGTCACTAGGTGTGAATGTGTGAATGAATGTGAGTGTGAATGGTTGTTTGTCCCTGTGTGTTGGCCCTGCGACAGACTGGCGACCTGTCCAAGGTGTACCCCGCCTCTCGCCCTATGACAGCTGGGATGGGCTCCAGCGCCCCCCGCGACCCTGAAAAGGATAAGCGGAAGCGAATGGATGGATGGATGGATTTGAGCGGCGTAATCTATTGATAGTTTTTTGGCTTTTGAAGTGCAGATGGCTATCGGCACAAATGAGCATCTAAATGGCTGAGTGGAGCACTTGGGGAGCTCTGAGACAGCCAGTGAATGAGAAGGCTCATTGAGACGGGGTGAAGAGGATGCAAACAGTTCCGCATGGTGGCCCGGGTGAGTGCTGGCTGGCACGCTTACAGAAGAGGAGAGTCTCCTCCAGCAGACAATTTTGTCTAATGACTAAAGAACAATTAGCGATGAAAGCAGGATCGGGAGTACCTGTGTGCTCTAGTTTATTACAGCCACCTGTACATGTGGACATGTAACAGGGTGCAGCGTTATTGTACGGAGTGGATCACAGTACACGGATAAGCTCACATTAACATGTCCTACACACCCCCACGTGCACTCGCATACTACAGGTTGAATTAATCGGAATAATAACAATACATTATTGATGACTGTGTCAAAACAGCTGTAGATAGAAGACCAAAAACATACATCTGAAAGGCAAAGCGCAGGATTTCTGTTTATATCTATACTGTATATTGCAGTGCAGTGTCAGTGTGTGTATTAGCATTATTAATCAGTGTTAATAATGTGTGAAGTTGATTAATGTGCTTCACATTGCTGTATGCACTTCAGAGTTACTGCCTATTTCAATTTAAATATGGATGTTTCTAGCCACTGGGTAACCCATAGGAAGATGAAGGACCGTGATATTTTACTGTATCATTATTTATGTTTAATCCATACTTCATACTGATCATTATGTACTCTGTGAAGGGATGACATTTCTAATATTCCCAGATCACAGTTCTGATATATTAATGTTGTTTTATCACTGATACCAAAACAGTGTTTCGATCTTTTTATTAAATGCTTTGCTAGCAGCTCTAAGAGTTAGTACTGCAGCACAGCAGCATTTAAGGAATCACAGGGACAGCTGGGTAATGCTGATGATTAGCAGGTTTGTGTTTAACAGGTTTGCCATTAGAGTTGAGCATGTTAGCAAATTTGGACTAAATGCAAAGTACAGCTGACTTTGATGGGAATGATATTCATTGTCAACCATATAGTTGTGCAAAAGGGAAGTGTCGGAGGGTAACTGGACTCATTAAGATGCATCATCTAGGAATTATACATCTCTGTGAATTGTATCAGTATCTGAAAGTGACGACCTTAACAATTAGGAAAAAATCTATTAAAGACCTGACACAATATCAGAGAGATGCATCAGTTGTTTACTGAGCATTCAGCACAATGGTCTCTGTCAAATGGTGGCTGTCAAGAAGACATTCTGAAGGAAGGGAAACTGGGAGAAAAGGCTGAGGTATCCCACATTACACAAGATCTGGACTAACAGGACTAAACCAATGTCGGCAGGAAGTCAGCAACGATGTACAATAGTGAGTGTCTACAGCCATCTGTAAGACACGGTGGAGGCTCTGTCATGGTTTGGAGCTGTTGTTGGAGAACTTGTCAAAATTGATGCAATTTATCAATCTAGGAAAGTACTTTCAGATTTTGACCCACCATTCAATACCAACTGGGAAGGATGTGAATCGCAATGGCTGCATTTTTCAGCATGACAGTGTAAACACACGGTCAGTGCAGGAACAGCGAATCTGGATAGAAAAGCACACTATCGAACACTGTCAGTCATGGATTGGCCTCCCCGCCTGGACCTCAGCACTATTGAAGCAGTGCGGCATCTCGACAAAGAACACAACGAAAGGCAGTCGACCTCCAAAGAAGAGAAAGGGGACGTCTGGAGAACTATTCCTGAAGACCCATAAGACTACTTTGGGGGATTTCCTTACCTGGATGATTTTGCATACATCAAGATGTTCCTGAAGACTGCCTGAACAAACAACAGGAAAGCTTTCCTAAGATAGTTCAGGCTGTGCTAAAGGATAAGGTGGTCATTTGTCTTACTAGCAAACGTACAATTTATTATTGGAAAAACAAACAAGACCTGATTAAGTTCATCTGCTGTGTGGATAAAACAGTGCAGAGGTTTAACCTACCTGGCTCAAGCTTGTCTTAGATGTTTATATACTGCAGATACTCTGTCGATCATTCAAACCTGTAACCAGTGTTTGTTTCCTATACTGCCTCTGGTTGTCAGCTTATTATACCGACGGTCATGTCAGTCTACTCAAGAAGTTTCACCTCTACCCTCCTGCAGTCGTCCGATCTTTTCTCATTTTTCCCTCCGCTCCTTGTTTGTATTGTCATTTCTCGCTCCGTTGTGAACCAGAGGTGGTGCAGGGCCAGGAGGAAATGACACGTGTCTGACAGGAAACCGCCCAGGGACCAGACAGGGCAGCTCTCTTTAACTTCGCTCTGCTGCCTGTCCAACACTGCAGTGACACACAGACATGCACAAAGACAGGCAGCCGGTTTTTCTCTCTCTGGTGACCTGAAGCCCAAATTCACATTCTTGTGAATACATACTTAAATTATTTGTTTGGGTTTTTGTCTTTTTTTAAAGCGTCATTGCTGCAGGCAGGACTGGTGAACCACGCATGTATCCCCCACACAGACACACACATAATAATTTCTTGACTTGGTGTGGGCATGACAGCATAGCAGCCACTTATTGAAGGGTTATTTTGGGTGAGTGTATGGGAGTAGTACAGCTGTATTAAAGGAATAAAGAGAGCAATCATGATCAGCACGAGGCCGCGCTGTGTGCCGAGATGATGCGTTGACACAGAAATGGTTTAAAGATGTAATTACACTGAACATCTTTCTCCCGGACAGTAACACTCTTCTTTAGTGACTGGACTGCTGCCACACAGATGGAAGTAACATAAAAATGACAATCCAATTACTCAAACCATTTTCACGCTTGGCCAAATGGCGACAACTGACTTTCTTTTTTTTTTTTTGTTCGTATTAAAACAAATGGTTTCTATTTACTGTTCCAGCACTCGTTTGATTTTTCTGCTTCTCAGCTGTAATTCCTGTGTCCCACACACAGAATTCCAGTTTTCCATGATGCTAAAACAAAATGTGTGTATGCATTAGGAATTAGCATACAGGAGGGGCTAGCTTCACTGAAATCACTGCCTTTGAGCAGATGCACAATACTTCAACTCAGTTCACTTTTATTAATTTACAAGCATAACAGCATGTCTTCTGTTTGATGTCAGTGAGAGCAGCATACTAATATGGTCATATCAGGCACATGTCAGCATAGAAGCCACACCCCAGAGTAGAAGCCACACCCACCTGCTGTTCAAACCTTTTGTCTTTGAGGGACAGCCAATCAAAAGAAGCCTGATTTAAAGCGAAGACCATAGGAGTTAAAGTGGCTTGTTTGAGACAGAGGATGGTCTACCAAGTACTAGCTGGAGATGAGATGTTAACTATTTTAACTGGCGCTTGGATTGAGTTTAATTAACCTCTCTTAATCCCGATTTGTTAATTAGAGATTCAGCACGTACGCTTCTATATGCAAACATTATCCTAATCTTGAAGCATAAATGTTATCATAATGGCGAACTGATTTATGGTCAAAGAAATGTTTACTGCACCTTGTTGATCAGTTCTGTCCTTGTAATCTGATGCCACATACTTTTTGCTTGGCTCTTTCAGGTCTTGATGCTCGCTGATGGGGACACGGAGAGTTTCCTGTGCCAGCGCCTGCCCGTCCTCTCCTCCATGTCGCAGCTGCGCGGTGTAGCCACAGCCTACGTCTGTCAGGACTTCACGTGCTCTCTGCCCGTCACCGACCCACAGGAGCTCCGCCGGTTACTCCTGGACGGAACTAGGGCTGAACGATTATGGAAAATAATCTAATTGCGATTTTTTGCCCCAATATTGCGATTGCGATGCGATATGCGATTATTTTTTAAGGTATTTGTCTTCTGTATTATTAAACAAAGACAAGCAATACATCATATAGTATGGCCAATACTATATTACATTAATTTTAAACTGTTCTTTCCTGGAAGACAGACCTCTGTTATGATGACATGAGGTGATGCATGAATTGATGACTGACATTTTTATTTAACTTCTTCAATCACAACAGTATATTTGAACATACACAATAGTTTATTTTTAGCTTACAAACATCTGAGCATAAAGTGCTGACAAGGAACCCTGGTGTAAACATTAAAATGAAAGTCAGTACAATGTGCAGATTGCAGAAATATACATAAACAAAATCAGTGGCTTTACCACACTCAGTTTTTCGACATCTGTGAACTACTAGACAGTCATTCAATTAAAAAATAATATTAAATAAATAAAACTAATAAATAAAAAATACACACATCTTACTGATCTCTGCAGTCAGTAACATTACACATAAAGTGCAAACATAATAGCAATTGTATAAACACACACACAAACACGCCTTTAAAGTTTAAAGGAGTGAGATTGGACGGTCTAGTTCTGATTAGCGTCACCGCTGTCTCGGTGGAGTTTAATAAACTCGGCCGTCTGCTTCTTGCTATCTAAAATATAACCAGACACTGGTGTAAATTCTCGACTGTCTCATACTTCTGTTTAATCAGTTTTCTGTTTGACGTTTAGTCAGCTGTGTGAAAACCAAGGAGGAACCCACCCGGGGGATTAATAAAGTTTTATTTTATCTAATCTAATAACTTTAATCTCAGCCAAACCGATTTACTCACGAACAAACAAAACACTGAAAAAAGCCCAACAATAACATTTTTAGGTTGTCTAAGTGACTTATATATTACGTTTAACCCGAGCAGCGAAACTCCGCGGTGATCTGAAAATGATGTGCCGGGAGTTGTGCCGTTCTCGGCCGCATCAGTAACCCTCGAGCTCCCGGCTAGCTGTCGAGCTGGTGGGTAGCAGACGCCTCTGAAAACGTCGAAGCACTTTTGCAAATATGGGATATCTTGATAAACCGAGCAGATATTTGATGTTTACACAACTACTTTCTCGCCTGAAAATATGTTAAAAGTTTATTTTGTGACCCAGAAAGATTAGTATGAGTAATTTTAAAACTTAGTAGCGGCCGCCATTGTTGGAAACTGGAGTTTGGCTGGGCCGCGCTATGAATTCTGGGATATGGTAGTAATTTGGACAGCCTTCGGCGCGTCGCTGTGACGTAATCGGTCTACAAATGCGGCCTCAGGAGGATGCAGCCCATGAATTGTATAATATAATCGCAGTATAATCGCAGCCTTTGCGGTTAGAAAATTGCACTTGATCATGGCGCGATATTATCGCAAATGCGATATATCGTTCAGCCCTAGACGGAACTACAAACACGCAGATAGAATGACAGCTGAATAAACTGACCGAGCATGTTATCCTCAAAAACTGCTCTTCTAAGACCTGCAGCTCAAGCCTAGTTCTTTTTTTGTTGGATGTGGCTAGTGAGTCCGGCTTTGCCATCACTGGATGGCGGTGCTTTAGCAGCTGATGTTGGTAGGGGTAGGGCTAAGGAATCTTGTTAGAGATTTTCTACATTATACATTATAACCAAATCTCTATAATACAATATAATCAAGTGTGCCTTATATTCTAACCAAGTATGCCTTATATTTTCTTGTGTTCATATATTTTCACATAACCAAGCCTATTGTTGAAGAATCACCTAACCAAGTCTATTGTTAAAGGAAAACATGATGCATTCCTTACCTCAGTGTCTGAGATGTTTGACAAGCATGATATACTTCTGTATTCTTATCCCAGTGTGTGAAAGATCAGATAAGCTGATTTAATGTTTAACCTCTTCCCTGACAGTTAAAAGAGGAAGTACTATGTAACCCATTTTTGCCTTATAAATAAAGCAAGCAGCCTGTGCTCGTTGTGTGTGTCTTCTCAGAGAGACATTCACCCGTGCGCACGTTTTCTAATTACACTCTGAGTCGGTCTGCAGTTGTCTCATTTCTCTTACTTGTGTTTGAACAAATGTCTACCCTTGACAAATCTTGAGGGTGTCGTCCTGCTAGCCATTCCACATCTGTTACTCCAGCCTGTTCTTTATCAGCAATACCAGGTATTACCTCAAATATCAGCTCCAGGTTTTAATTCAAATCAATGTGTAGAAATGCTCAGATGAGCTAAGCAACAGTGGCAATCTGAAAAACCTGTAGCAACTTTGCAAAAAGTTGTAGCTTTACCGTTACCCCAGAAGATCCCTAATAGAGGATAAACTGAGAGCCCTTTAAATGAACTGGGCCGATAACATTTTGCAGAGGGACCTCTCCGGCATGCGTTCCAGCTCCTGTGTTCACGACACACGGATTTGACAGAGGAGACCTGCCTGGCGGCGGTTGATTTGTGTGTAACCGTGTACATACATTTTAAAAACCATTGCATATGATGCTTTTATCTGTGAGGAGCGAGTCTACTGAAACTGTTGCACAAAAGATCCGCCTTGTGAATGTTGTCTTTACCTTTAGACATCATAAAAAAACAGAGCATGTATATTCACAACCCCCGAATAATAAATCTATTTCTCCTACAAGCAGTGGGTGTTTGATTTTTGGATTGATGCTTCTGTTTTGTTTGAATGTGCTGCGTTATGTAATGCAGCTATAAAGGTGCCCAGAATAAGTGTCATTTTTGTGGTGTTCGTTTTTGTCTGTGACGTCCAAGATGGGGAAATTCCATGAAGGAGTGAGTGAGTCTGTCCCAGCAGCGTTTTTCTTCTCTGTACTATAAATACTCGTACAGAGAGAAGCCGTCAGTTGTGTATTCTCTTGCTGTCTGTTTCCCGCTGTAGGCTGGGCCAATGTAATGTAAACATTGTGTGAAACACTTGGGAGTGTGTGTATTACTGCGTGTGTTTTAGGGAGACACAGATGGACCGCCGATGTCGAGGCAGGCAAGTCTCTGAGGGTCGTCCTCTGAGCTACGGAAGCAAAGCGAGAAGAAAAAGACGAGAGGAGAAATGCAAAGTTTCCGCAATGGTGGCGGCAGATTCGTGTCCTTCACCTCGCATCCACCGCTGTCCTTTAACAACACGCAGACCATCTGCACTTGTTTACTTTTGTCTCTGTACTTTTGTCAGCCAAGTCTCCGCCCTCCCCTCCTTTTTTTCGTGTCACCTTAAGATTGAGGAGGGATCATATTGGCAGACGGCTGCTTCTGTGGAAGAAGAAGTAGCCAAGAGGAAAACAAGGCTGTGGGGAGGAAGAACATGAGGCAGAGGGAGAGAGATTTGAATGAAATGTCCCAGCATCACTTTTCTTAACTTATCAGATTGTGAGCGGTTGTTCTTTCTGTCTGTTGAAACATTTGGATGCTCCTTTTCTTGTATTTCCACACCGCTCTCTCTCGCTTGCTTCCTTCTCCTCCCTTTCCTCTCATCTTCTCCCAGGATTGGACCCCTCTGTCTTGGTGGCATATACACACTGGCCATTCCACTGCTGTGCCATTGGCATTGAAAGCATGTTGGAGCCTCTGTCTCATTTATTGAATCCTAGTCTACAAGCACACACAGTCCCCCTCCTTCCATCACTCCTCTCATTATTGTTCTCCACTAATTGTTTTGATGAGCTGCACAAGCTAAATTTTAATTAGCACTGAGATTAGTGTTTGACCCCAGCTAACCTGACGGCCCGCTAATTATGAAGTTGTAATCTGCATGCCTCAGATCTTAGTCATGATATGAATGATAAACTTGTACATTTTGAGCAGCACCTTTGTAGAAAGAGGCTAAATGGAGTGCATACGCAAAAGGCATGACACAGTAATACAGCTGTGCACATAAAGGAAGAGATGTTTTAATAAGGTTTTTGTTAATCGTTTTTTTGAAAGATATTTTACTCATTTTTAAATAAAAATACTTAATCTGCACTTTTTAATTAAATTTTAATTTAATTTCTATAATATATCACAATTTATGAGATTTAGTTTCAAATCCACAAAAAAAGAAGACTGGTTTCTAAGTCTGCACATACAGAGGGAGGAAACAATTATGTGATCACCTGCTGAATTTGTTAACTTGCTCAGTCACAAAGAAATGAACAGTCTCTAATTTTTATGACAGTTTCATTTTAATAGAGAGAAAGAGAAAGAATATTGACCAAAAATCCAGAAGGAAAAACACATTACATAAAGGTTATGACACAAAGAGCTCCATTCCCACAGTCAAGCACGGAGCTGGAATAACATCTAAAGTCGGGGCTGTTTTTCCACCAAGGGTACGACAACTTCACCGCATTAAGGGGCCAATGGACCAGCATGTGGCGTAAAATCTAAAGATGGGTCTTCTAACATGACTAAAGAAGAAGCCCATTAAAGTTATAGAGTAGGCTAGCCAGTGTCCACACCTCAATCCTATAGAAAATCTTTGGAGGGAGCTTCAAGTTGCTAAGTGATAGCCATGAAAGGATTTAAAGTTTCTGTAAAGAGGAGTTAGCCAAAATCTCACCTGAAATGAATGCACACCTGGTGGTCAACCTCAAGAAATGTCTTCCTGCTCTGCATGCCAACAATGGTTTTTCCAACAAAAATGTTCACGCGATGTCATGCACATTGCTCAAAAGTTGCATGCTGTTTTGGCCATGATACAGCCACCAGTTGCTAGCTTAAAATGCATATTCCTCGACTGTTTGGCAGTGGTTCTTGTAGGCTTCCTAGAGAGTCTCTCACTGCAGCAAAAACCTCCTAGTCCTTATCTAGTCAAGTCATCTTTATTTATATAGCACATTTAAAAGACATCAAGTGTCGGCCAAAGTGCTGAACAGAGGGATAATATAATTAAAAAGAGTTAAAATAGATAAGATGAAAACATTATAAGACATCCATGTATGTTTGTAAAAAATATGTGTACATGCAAATATGCACATACATGTACAAAAATGTACACATTCACACATAAGCACACATACGTGAACATAAAATACATGTATACGTATATACACATTTCCACAGTTGCCTGTAGATGTTCATGTTTATCTGTAAATAATTGCTAACAACTAGCCTAGCAACAGTAAAAATCTGAGCTAGCAAAGGGCTACAAAAAGGTTTGTAGGACTGGGGCTCACATTGTTGCCATGATTGTCGCACATCCAAAATGACAGATAAGTTAACGTCATGTGGTTAGCGGTTGCATGTCTGCAACCACTTAATAAAAGGGTCGAGCTGCATTGTGGAACAATTTAAAATTGAGTGTTTTATTGGTATGTTTTTTAACCAAATGCTATATAAAGAGAGTTGTAATAATCAAGAGGGAAAGCAGTGAACCTGTAAATATTTTTAACCAGTCTAGCCTCCTAAAAGGTTTATTAGAGCAGGTGACATGCCTCTCCACTGATAAAAGCTGATAAAAGTTTGGATATGAACATGAAGATGGTAAGACCAAGCAGAGCTGAAACCATCTCAAAGATCCTGTTGGAAAATATGATGATGTACATTGCTGCCATAGTTGCGTTTCCTGTTTTGAATGCGATTTGCATTTTCCAAATGTTTAGAGAGAATTGATGTATATCCTACATTTTGTGTGGGTTGGATGTAAACAATGAAGTGAAGCTAAAATTATAGAGCTGTATTTGTCTTGTTATATAATTCCTTATTATTTAGCGTGCATGTGTTTCGTGACTCCGTTCTGGTTTTTGAACGGACATTAAGTGTGTGGAACGATCTGTGTTTTAGATGAAAGCAAGTGTCTGTGTGTCTGTGTGTGTGTGCGTGTGCTGTTGTCCTTGCTATCAGACATGGCTGCTGTGTTTCAGTCTGTGTTATAATGAGGCCACAGGGGGCCGGGAACAGCAACACACCAACTTGGAGGAAAGGAGGAACATTCAGCAGAGGGGGAGGTGTTGCGTACTTTCTGTCACCCAGCTCACGAGTCTTAAGGTTTTCTCTCCACTCCTGATGTGTTCTTACAGGACATTTCATTTCTCAAACTGTTTAAGATGCTTTGTTTAAAAGGAAAAGAAAAATCTTTGAGAAAAAACGTTCTTTTTAATAAAAATAAAAATGTTGTTGTCACTTGTAAATAATTAGATACGTGCATTGTGTGTTTATGTGATTCTGTGAAAACACTTCAGATATCTGAAATATGGAATCAACACTGTAAATGTGTGTGTGTGTGTGTGTGTGTGTGTGTGTGTGTGTGTGTGTGTGTGTGTGTGTGTGTGTGTGTGTGTGTGTGTGAGAGAGAGAGACAGTCAAAACAGGTATCACAACACTGGAACTTGTCTGATAAGACCTAAACCTCCTGGAGAAAATCAGTACCGCTTATCAGCCCAGGCTGGTACTTTGTTGATTACACAAAGCAAAAATAGAGTTAAACTGGGAGAGCGGGGTCCCAAGGATTCAAACGAGCTGATGCACCATTATTTCACACTACAAGGGAAGTTGCTGAGGTGCTAAGGTTGAGCAGGTAGGGGGGCTATAGCTCAGGCAGCAGGCGGAGCAGGTCATTTACTAACCTGGAAGGTTGGTGTTTTGATTCCGAGCTGCTCCAGTCTGTTTGCCAGAGTATCCTGATGCAAAAGGTGTCTTTGTACAAAATACTGAGCCCTGAGTTGCTTAATGTGTTCTCATTGGAGTATGAATGTAGAAAAGCACTATATAAGAACCAGATCATGTGCCAAGTGAGGTGGACTTGAAAGTTAGTGTTTTTTAACTAATAAAGCTAATACAAAAGATTTTAACGCATTATTAAATTAACATCAACGACAAGCCTTAGCTGCCTTACGTTTGACTCTAAACTACTTTGGTGTAAAATGGAGTTCATGGTTGACACAATGTATAAAGGAACCCCCAGATTCTTTGGCTGCAAAACAAGCCCGAATCGTTATACTTCCACCACCGTGCTTTACGGCTGGTATGTGGTGTTTGGTTTGCACCTAACCTGGTCCTGTGCATGATAGTGACTTATCGCCCCTTTGATCTTGTTGGTCTAAAGAACATTGTTGAAGTCTTGTCATTTGTCCTGCCATATTCTTTAAAGAGAAAAAAAAAACTTTCTCCTGGCAACACATCCAAAGCATTAGATGGATTGCTGCAGTCTTTGATTGTACTTAAATAAATGAACTTCATTTCAGTTCAATTCGGTTCAGTACTTCTTTGCTATTCCAGTTTCCATATTTGCTTCTAATTTTTCGTCTTTCAGTGCTGTCTGGATTTCCATGACTTCCTTTTGTTTGCAATTTCAGTTTCCTGGTTCACTTTTACATTTTCTGTCTTTGCTTCTTGGATTTCTTTTTTGGCCTCCTTGAGCTTTCTCTGGAATTCCATCAGTTCTTTTTTTGCGATTTCAGTTTGCATCTTTGCCTGTTTTTATTTCCTTGTCCTCTACTTCCAATTCAGTCTGCATTTCCATCAGTCCCATCTTTGCTTCTTCGGGTTTCAGTTCTGCTACCTCAGCTTGCAGTTGTGCAATTTCAGTTGCATGTTTTGCTGCTTCACTTGCTTTCACTTGCTTCTGGATCTCTTTTTTCTTCTCTCCCAGCACTCTCTAAACTTCTATCATTTGTTTCTTTGTCATTTCTGTTGCCTTCCCTACTGTTTCATTTTCCTCCTTTGCCTTCTGTATTTCCTCTTCCAGAGCTCACTGGACTTTTCAGTCCCTCATTTTCAGTTTTGCCTATTCAGTTGTCTTCTTTGCTGTTTCCTTTTCCCTCTTTGCTTACTGCATGTTTCCCCTTTCTAGTGCTCTCTGCCTTTCCCTCATTGCCATTTTTGCCTTTTCAGTTTCTTTGTTTGCCTTCTTCATTTTCTTTTTCTTCTCATCAAGAGCTCCCTGGAACGCCATCAATTGATTCAATGTATTTTCTGGCTCTTTCTTTGCTTCTTTGTTTTCCTTCATTTCTAAAGTTTTAGTGTGTGGAGCAGTGCTCACTAATCCTTTTGTAGAACTTTGGTTGTCCATTTCAGGATTTCAGAGAGGCTGTATGCAATAAAAAAGAATCATACGATAATAACTTTATTTGTATAAAGTTTTTTAAACATAGTTACAAAGATCCTCAGATATAAAATATAAGCGTAGATGTCCCAAAAACAAACACGTCTTCCATATGTTCACACACACACACTTTCATACATTACATACTTGGAGAAATTTAAAGCTGCTGATGAACCTTTCTCTCAGCAGTCCAGCCAAACTTTGGATAACCCAGCTTCCTGTATTTCAGGTTAATTAGTTATTCTAAATTAGCCATAGGTTGAATGGGTGTCTGTATGGGAACTGTGTTTGTCCTGTAACAGACTGGTGACCTCTCCAGGCTGTAAATTTGATAAGTGGAAATGGTTGGATGGATGTTCTGCAATGATGAGTTAGTCTAGTCTAGTGATGAAGAAAGAGTTCTCTGTTCAAAATTCATCATCACTTGATCCAAAGTTCAAGAGGCAGGAGGATGAAAAACATTACATTCAAACACTGAGTTGTTGCCACAGTGTCACCTCCTTTACCTTTCTGTATCTGCTCCTCCTTGCTTTCTCAGTTTGACATTTTAGCTAACTTATGTGCATGACAGAATTGTGTAGGCAGGAGTGTTGGATCATGGCTCAGACTATATCAGAGGCAACAGCATGTCAAAAGCAGTCATGGGCAGCAGAGTGCATCCAGCCAGACACTGTCAGGCCAACTGATGGCTGGGTTGGAGGTGGAGGGATAATAGAGTCATGGACACAGCCTAGATGGGAAACAACATACTTGATTTTGACATTTCAGCACAAACAGCATGCATCCATGTATTTTTGGTTATTTATGGTGTCACACAGTTTGTTTGTTTTTTCCCAGAATGTATGAATTTCCTTTAAACGTGAGAACACAGAACACAACATCTGTTGCAGCACCTAGCTTCTCTTAATAGCAGTGTCACTACTGATGTTGATATGTCAGTGCTGATATTATAGCAATGAAAACTTTGTTACACATTGGTAAGACAAAAGCCAGCCATCATTGTCATTCCCGTATTCATTTGTGTACAACCAAAACAACTTGGACCGCCCATAAAGGGAACAACTGTTAGGATCTGCTGAAAGGTAGATTATCCAAGTCGATGTGATAAATCATTTCCACCAAAAATTACTCGTGCAGTTAGTTCTGCTTTGGTGTCTTTCAAGATCAAACCTGCTATTCAACAGGTTTACGAGCAGAAGTTCAGGTAATTTCCATTATAACTGAATTATGGTGGGCAGAATCCATGGGCTCCATCTTCCAATAATGAGCAAATTTCTTACCTAGACACTAGCATTAATGGTCCCAGCTTTGGGCCCACCATTTCTGTGGTGCCATGATGGTATCACCAGTTATTTTATATATGGAAATACATGGAACTGACACCACATCTGTAGAAACAGTCTACAAGTATGATGGAGTCACTGCATATCAGGCTAGTCCCACTTTGTAGTCAGCGTTTCAGGTTTTGTGCCCCCTCAGACCACTGTCTCCAAGAATTTAGCATGGTTAGTCCGAGCACCCCACAAGCCTCGGAGAGGTAGAAGTGTGCCAGATCCACCAAGTGTCATTCTCTATCTCTGGGGCTGCGTTAAGTCAACGCAAACTCATGGTAACACCACAGAAGTGCTTTACAAAAACTGGAAATAGTAAATAAATTATTAAGGTGCAATGGAGGACGAAGCCATGTTAAGATTTGCAGCTTAGCTCAGCAAACCATAGTGTGTCTGTGTGTGTTTTGGGGTAACGGACTGGTTCTCATAAAGCCGTGTAAGTTCTCAGTTAGTCAGGTCATTGCGGTCTAAATCTTCTTATATGGTGCATTTCCACTCCAAGTACTTAAAGTGCTTAATGCAACATGGCTCATTCACCCATTCATACAAGCACTTTTTTCTTAGTGCTTATATGAACATTCACACTGTGATGAATCCAGTGGAGAGGAACTTGGAGTTAGTATCTTGCCAAAGAATATTTAGGATGCAGACTGAAAAACCAGGGATCAAACCACAAACCTTCTGATTAATAGATGGCTTGCTCTGCCTCCCTACCCAACAGTTAAGTCTGTAGGCTACTGCTAGACCGTCATGTTGGATGAAGGGTGGAGAGAACAAACTACACGAGAGAACAAACTACACCTACCTGGTCACAGGTAGAGAGAAAGCGAGTGTACCATGAGGTCTTGCACTGCAAAGTTTTTATCAAGAAGTTTGGCTGGCAGCTCAGCTGAAAGACCAGAGGTTAACGGCTACCAGCCTGACGGTGTTGTTTGTGTTGTTCCTACATCACTACAAAAATCCAGGCTCAACAATGCCCATTTTTGCAATGTCAAGCTTTAGAATGTGGAGGAAAAAGAAAAGAAATGCTTTTATTTATATAATCTCTCTTCTGGAACAAATGGTAATCATCCCAGGTGTTTTCTTTATTCATTATCCATTTATACAATGTATAAATAATACTATTATCAACTTAGGTTTGTGGTTAGCCAAATTTAGGTTACTCACATTGGTTTGGTAGTGGTAGCTTTCAATAGCATTAGCTAACTTCTTTGCTAACGCTAACTGATTGCTCAGAAAATGTGGGTGGTCAGTTGAAATGCTAATTCTGGACCAACACTGTTGTGATGATGTCGGAACAACACAGACAGAAGAATATCAGACTGCATGCACAGGATACGCAGAAAGATACTACAGGAAGTAGAAAACTGAGATAAACGTGCCGGCAAAAGTTGAATGAAGAAACACCAGCAAAGTGTACCAAACCAAGAGCGTTGCAGGAGAAGCGCCTACCTGTATAGTTAAAATGCACTTATGCAAACAGTGTAAACTATATATAGACACATGGTGCCTATGCTCTTTTACTCTTTTAACATTCTGACATTCCCTCAGGACTCTCCAAAAACCAGCAGGTTCCTGTTTCCAGCTGGAACCTTGGCAACTGCAGTGGGAACGCTCACAGTTATTGGTACAGTTTCAACGTCCTCTTTAAATGCTGACATTATTGTTCTATTACAAATAATTGCACAGACCTGGCATGTACAGCTTTTATGGTTTCAAGATTCCCTAACTCCATCATTTTTAATTGGCTGGATCAGCACTGGTGGGTCTACAATCCATTTAAAAAGGAATTAAAATATTTCAGTTTTTGTACATTTTGACTTTGACCACATATAGATGTTTTATTGTTGTACCTTAGATTATTATGGTTGGAGTGCTGGGCAGAACACTGACTGTCGTCTTTGTGAGGTGTGAAATTCAGTAACTTGTTTTATTGTTCCCATTCAGTCACTTTGTGTGAATGTTATCACTGCCCTTCTGTTGTTGTGTTGCCTTTTCCAGCTGCTACAGTGCACTATAAAGCTGCCCAGTGGACATAAAGCACGGCTCCAGGCGAGATATCATTAAAGAATGTGAGCAAAGATTCCCTTTCCCTCATGACAGCAAGAAAAACAAATCTTTTTGAGTTTCTACACCAGTCTATAATTTATCTCATGAAACCCCATGTTTCTCAGACAGGGTTCTCCAATGGAAACCTGTTAATGCCTGGAAAAAAGACAATTAATATAAAATATTATTAATAACTTTAATTTATTTGTCTACTTTTACTCATGAAAAAGTTGCCATATGTCAGTGTCATATAACCACCCTAGCTGATATAACCAACATCTGATTAACTTCTTCTGCAGACTGAAAAAGTCTTTCATCGGTCTTCTTGATTAATATGCTTTCATTGAATGTAGGAGCAGCAGAACACATAATCAACCAGTCATCATTCAGACAGAACATGCAAGAGCTGTGAGCAATGAAACTCCTAAATCCATTCTGTTATTATGGGAACGCCTTTGTTTTTCTTCTCAATTACAGACCTACCCTAATTCTTCAGAGCACAGATTCAACAAAGCGCTAATCTCAGAGATTTTGGTCCATGTTGACATGATGGCATCACAAAGTTCCAGCAGATGCGACTCTCCCATTCCACCTGATCCCAAAAACTGGATTGACAAGCGGTGACTTTGCAGGCCACATGACAATGATTTCAAGAAAAAGGTCTGAGGTGATTTGAGTTCTGTGACGTTGCATACTGCTGGAGGCAGCCATCAGAACATGGGTACAATGTGATTATAAAGGGACGGACATATTCAACAATACTCAGGTCGGCTGTGGTGTTTAAACACTGCTCAGCTGATAAGTCCAAAGTGTGCCAAAAAATATCCCTTTCTTGAATAATCAGGCTCCATCTTATCTTAAGACATCACAGTGCTGTATCACCCAAATAGAGCACTTTGCTCTTAGACTGCTGGCTTAGTTGCAGTTCTATGGATACTTAAAAGTAGAATGGGAGGCTGAGCCCTCAGTTTTCAGGCCCCACTTCTGTGGAGGCGGCTCCCAGTTTGGGTTTAGGAGACAGACAACCTCCTCTACTTTTAAAATGAGGCTAAAAACTTTTCTTTTTGATAAAGCATGTAGTCAGGGCTGAAGAAGGTGACCCTGAACCCCCCCTTAGTTATGCTGCAATAATCCTAGGGATCTTCCATGATGCACATATTTTTTCTTCTTCACTCACCTCCTTTCATTCACTGTGTGTTTATACACCATCTGCATTTAATCATTAGTTATTATTCATTTCAGGCTCTCTTTCACGGTGTGTCTGTTGTCCTGTGTTCATCACCTCACCTCCAACCACACACAGCAGATTGCTGCCAGGGGTTACTTCCTATTATTTTGTTTATTAATAGGAGGTCATCTGATTGTTGGAGTTTCTCTGTATTATTGTAGCATCTTTACCTTACAATGTAAAGCATTTAAGATGACTTTTGTTATTATTTGGCCCTATGTTGAACCCATGAACCAAATGTTATTGAATTTTATTGTTTGATTTACTGTTGCCTTCCTATCAGCTTGAAGCAGTCTGGTCATTCTCCTCTGACCCCTGGCATCAACAACGCATTTCAGCCCAGAAAACTGTTACTCACTGCACATTTTCTCTTTTTCAGTCCATCCTCTTTAAAGCTACTGATGTTTGTGTGGGTAAATCCCAGCAGATCACGGGTTTCTGAAATACTGAGATCAGCATGTCTGACACCAACAACCTCGCCACAGTCACTTAAATCACCTTTCTTCCTCATTCTGATGCTCATTTTGAATTTCAGTCTTGACCATGTTTGCATTGCTAAATGTACTAAGTAAGCAGCCTTGTGATTGGGTGATTGGGTAATTAGATATGTGCGCTAACAAGCAGTTGAGCAGTTGTGTTAATTTATTAATTTTTAAGTGCTGACTGTTTCTTAAACACCACATAGGAGCAGTTCCACAGTAGATAGTGTGACAGTGGGCCCCAGTGGGCCCAACCACCACAGTAGATATGGTGGGTGGGCCTGAGATGGCTAAATTCTCCTCAGCTCATTTGTCTGGACAAAGCCTGTTGCTTGTTTGCATGCCCATTGATGCAAGGCCTGCTGTGCAATCACAGTCAGACAAGTTCAGTTAGAGCTGCTGCTGATTAGAGTTTGCTCTTTTTGAAAACCCATTTTATTAAAGAGACTTTAAATTACTGAAAGTTGACCGCATTTAACTTGAATGCACTAAATGATCCTTTTTTACTCATCACGTGGCTAAGCACACTAAACTCCAGCCATATATAGGGTTAACCCAGGTTTTAATTCACTTTTTGTTGTAAAAGGACAATAAAAACAGTGCATATGCCAGCTTGTGGCTGCTGGTGGGCTGGTAGACAAAGAGTGCAAGAGAAACCAGAGAGAACAAATCGACATTTATTCATTACAACAGAGCAAACTCGTGCTCTCCATCTCCCTCTCACCTGCTCCGCTGTAAATTTATCATGAGGTACCAGGCCTGGTTTGTGCGGCGTGTAGGGAGGTAACTAGAGCGATGGAGGCTAAGCGGGAAAAGGACGACTAGTTCATCATGTTAGCCCAGTTAGATGAAAGTGGAAAGAAAGAGGTGCTCATTAAAGCCTCCGTGGTTTCCCATTGTCCTCTACAGTTCTGTCCTCTTTCCTCTTACTCAGTGTCAGGGTCTTGCGTCATACTTGGTAAGGGGGGGAAAAAAAAATCAAACTGTTGCACAAGACAGTCTGGTAATTTTCTACTGCCTGCTGCTCATTTCGTCCTCCTAATTGGAATCACTGTCAGTGTACGGTAGGACCTGTCACTTTTGATGATGGTGTGTGATCATTATTGGCTTAAACCTGCCACAGACGAGGGGTCGGCTGAGCTGCTGTAAGCTGAGGTGAGGGGTCGTAAGGGGCTCATGATTTCTTTGTGTTGTCTATATCATATATACTGTCATGTTGCCATTTTTTTTGTTGCCTTCCCAAAAAGATCTCCCTTCCACATTCATGTAGTGCGTACACACACAAACTCAACTATCCCTGCTTGCCTTCTTTGTCTGCGGCCTTGACATTTGCACGACATTTGTTGACATTTGTGGACACATGTCACCAGGCTCTGGCCATCTGTTATCATGGGACCAGAACTGAAGGGAAATGCGATGTGGGACAGTGTGACGCTGGACACTTATGCTGCATTGTGGCTTTAAGGGGCAGTTTGTGACTTTGTAGCCCTGAGAAAGTCTAAGATTTTTTTCCAGATCTATTCCAGTGTTATGGAGTGGATGTGTCCAGGCTTGTAAAATTAAGAAGGGTCAAAAAATTCCAATTCCTCCAATGACCACTTGAGGATGACTCCAAAAGTTATTCAGTGGCAGGATATGCTGGATATTGCTCCCTGTGAGTTGGAGAGGAAGACTGCCCCAAATCAGGGAATTCATGTTGCTCGACATTTTATTTATGAGTGATAGGAAGATGGAGCTTTAGATAGACTGGCAGATTTGTGTGCCAGTAATCCAGGTGTTGAACAATGTCTCCAATATTTGACTTGGACGTCAGACACTGCAGGGAGCTCAAAGTAGAGCTGCTGTTCCTTTGTGTTAAAAGGAGCCAGTTGAGGTGCTTCGGGCATGGATGCAAGACTTTGGAGGTTTTCTGGGAAGAGAGCCAGAATGCTGAACAAAGAACGCTTATCAGGCGTAACATTATTAGGTGAAGTCAGTAGCACTGTTTATCTCTTTATCATGGTACCTGTTGGTGAGTGGCATATTAGAGAGCAAGTGAACTTTGTATCCTCAAAGTAGATGTGTTAGAAGCAGAAAAATGGGCAAGCGTAAGGATGCGAGCAATTTTGACAAGGGCCTATTGTGATGGCTAGATGACTGGGTCAGAGCATCTCCAAAAATGCAGTTCTTGTGCAGTTTTCTTGGCCTGCAGTTGTCAGTATCTATCAAAATTATACCAAGGAAGAAGGAGAGGTGAACCAATGGCATGGCCATGGATGGCCAAGGCTCACAGATTCATGTGCGGAGCGAAGGTTGGTCCGTGTATACACAGTGTATCACAATTTGTTGTGTTTTGGGGCTACATAGCCACAGACCAGTCAGGGTACCATTGCTGACCCTTGTCCACCACTGAAAATACCATCAGTGGGCACATGAGCTTTAGAAATAGACCACGGAGCAATGGAAGAAGGTGGTCTGGTCTGTTGACTTATGTTTTCTGTGGCCAGCTGCCAGGAAAACCTGGCACCAGAATGCACTATGGGAAGAAGACAAGCTGGCGAAGGTAGTGTGAACCTTTGCACAGTGTTCTGCTAGGAAACCTTGGGCCCTGCCATCCACGCGGGTGTTACTTTCACAAGTACCACCTACTTAAGTATTTTTGCAGACCATGTGCAACCTTTCATGGAAACAGTATTCTGTGATGGCAGTGGCCTCTTGTAGCAGGATAATGCGCCCTGCCACAAAGGACAAATGGTTCAGGAATGGTTAGAGGAGCACAGCACAGCAAATTACTCAATCCAAATCTCTATCTAATCTCAATCCAGTCTCAATACAAAATGAGCATCTGTGGAATGTGCTGGACAAAGAAGTCTGATCCATGGAGGCTCCAACTTACATGATCTGTTGCTGAGTCCATGCTTTGATGTGTCGAGGTTATTTTGGCTATACAGGTACACAAACAAGGTTTAGCTGGTTCAGTTTATTTAACAAAGAAATAGTTAACTGTGTAATGTGTGTGTGTGTGTGTGTGTGTGTGTGTGTGTGTGTGTGTGTGTCCTGTCTGGCACTGTAGCAATCAGAATTATGTCTGAAGGCCAAGACAAATGCCCAACAGATTTACTTTCCCAAGTGGGCCTTTTGCAATACTGGTCCACTTGATTGTCATAGTTTATTTGATCTTTATTAGTTATTTTTATAAGTTATTGTAATCAGGCCAGACTGGACTCGGGGACGGGAAAGAAAAACAAGAAGAAAAGTTCAGAAGAAAGTTAACAGAAGGAGAGAGAAAGAAAAAGGAAAAGAGAGAGAGAGAAAACACGATGAAAATCTGCTTCATCACCTTTTTTTTCTTTTTCCTTTCTCTTGATCACCTGTTGAGAAAGAAAAAAGAAAACAAGCAGAGGAAGACTAGAGCAATAGTATAAACAACATCACGATGATCTATGTGACTATAACAGTAATACTAAATATTAAACATTATTGTGCAGCACGTAAGATCGACAGCACACAGTGTGCTTTAAGGTCTCAAACTTAGTGTCAGTAAACAGTCACAGGCCTCAGGTACTTTTTAACGTTCTTAATCGCTTTCTTAGTTTATGTGATAATTCTGGAGTCACTTCTTCACCAAGTATGTGCGATGATTTTTTAGCATTTTTTTAATGACAAGATCCTATCGATTAGGGCCCTCGTCTCGTTGTCTGCTGCCTCAGATCAGAGTCTTTCTCCTGTGTGCTCAGCTGTCTTAGAGCAGTTTGATCCCGTCTCCCTTAAGGACTTGACCGCGGTAGTTAGTAACCTAAGATCATCACACTGCCCCTCTGATTGTCTCCCCCGAGCTTGCTTAAAAGCACTTTTAATACTGTTGGGCCTTTTATCCTGAGATTAATTAATACGTCCCTTGCTACAGGCTGCGTCCCATCATGCTTTAAACAAGCTGTAGTTCAGCCTCTTCTTAAAAAACAAAACCTGGACCCAACTGTTCTGTCCAACTACAGGCCTATCTCAAAGCTTCCTTTTCTTTCTAAAGTCTTGGAGAAAGTGGTCTACCTACAGTTGCAGGCACACCTTGATTCTTATATGATCTCTGAAAAATTTCAATCTGGTTTTAAATCCCTACATAGCACTGAGACGGCACTTTTAAGGATTTTTAACGCTATTCTTTTAACTCTGGACTCTGGCAGCCCTGCTGCCCTTTTATTGTTGGACTTGTCAGCAGCTTTTGACACGGTCGACCATGACATCCTGTTATCACGGCTAGAATTTCATGCTGGCCTAAAAGGATCTGCCTTACAGTGGTTTCGGTCCTATCTGTCAGAAAGGTTTTTTTATGTCAGTATGGGCCCCCACAACTCCAAAATAGCCCCTCTTAAATACGGTGTACCTCAAGGCTCTATTTTGGATCCTGCTCTGTTCGCAGTCTATTTGTTGCCATTGGGCTCCATCTTCTCGCGGTACAGCATTTCATTTCATTGTTTTGCTGATGATTTGCAGATTTATCTACCTTTAAAAGCAGGGTCAGACCATCCCCAGCTCTTATTACGCTGCCTTGATGATGTCAAACAGTGGTTGTCATTAAATGTTTTAAAGCTAAATGAAAATAAAACTGAGGTTGTCATTTTTGGCAACTTTAATCATATCGACAGCACTCTGGGCTACTTTCCTCGTATTGTAAAACACATGTAAAAAACCTCAGTGTCTACATTGATGGTTCTTTTAAATTGAATAAGCAGGTGAGTGCAGTAGTTCAGTCCTGTTTTTTTTAGTTAAGACAGCTAGCCAAGGTAAAGCCATACCTTCCGGCTAACGTCTTTGAGCGTGTTATTCACCTTTTTCTTACTTGCAGATTGGACTACTGCAATTCATTTTATTATGGTCTAGATCAGGCCATCATCCATCATCTTCAGATGGTTCAAAATGCAGCTGCTCGCCTGCTAACTGGTACCAAACGGAGAGAGCATATAACCCCACTTTTAGCTTCTTTACACTGGCTTCCTGTCTCCTACAGGATCCAATTTAAACTTCTACTTTTTGTTTTTAAGTCACTTAACGTGGTGTGGGGAGGTGTGGGGAGGCCACAGCCCCGTCCTCCAGGGCATGAAGCAGGTATGGAGGAGATCAAAACTCCAGACATCCAGTGGCCCCCAGAACACAAGAGACCAAGGAAGACCAACAGAGGGGCAGCCGCGCCACTGTCCCAGTAAGAGCTGAGGAGAGTCCCAGATGAGGGCTCACCCAGCAGCCGCGGAGCAGAAGCCAGGGGGGGTTGCAGTGACGCGCCCGTGAGCTCCGCCGGCAGCCAGCTGCGTCTGAGTGACCGAGCCCCAGACCGAGAGGCCGAGGGCACCCCACCCCCGAAGTGGCCCGAGCGAGCCCCAGGCTCCAGGCCCCGATAAGCACCCACCAAGGAGTGAGCCGGTGTGTACCTGGACGCCCATCCCCAGACACAAAGAACCACCAACGCACCGATGTCTGAGGGCGTCCGCCACCGGATATGAACTTTTTTCAAGACAGTGAATCTTGAAACCAGAGAAAAAATAGAGAGTTTTAACTTGTTCCATTGGCAGATTTTTTCACTTATTTCAAGCTAAAATATTTATTAGAATTCAAATTTAGACAGAAACAAAGTGAATAATATTATTTTATTATCATGTTGATGCAGCACATGGTTCAGTTAGCTTTGTATAAACACGTGTTAGAAATGTTCTTCAATCAGCTCTTTTTACTCTCATTTCACAGCCAGTACTTTTTACTTTTACTTGAGTAAAGAAGTTGAAACAGTACTTGGAGTATTTTTAACAGTAGTACTTCTACTTCAGTACACACTGTGTGTACTTTTACCACCTGTGTCTGAGACCTCCTTCAGGGTCCACCTGAAGCTCTCAGTCTGCTGTGGAAAAAGGAAATCCAGGTGAGTTTCTCCTGATCACCTGAGGCCGTCATTACTGTGTGAACCCACACACCACTCCTCACTCCTCCCACCCGCTGCACACAGTCACTGAGTACAGACCGGCTGATTCCTGTAAAGGGAGAGGCAGGAAGAGGCGGAGCAACAGCTGAAAAACAAGAAGCTCAACGTCATTTTGCAGAAGTGAAAGTGTGAGAGAGCAGCAGCAGAGCTGCAGTCGAGTCCTGTTTGTCTCTAAAAGAAGATTCACTGGAGTCCATCAGGTTCCTCTCAGCAACAGTGGTGAGTGCAGCTGATCACACTTCCTGCTTCTACACAAATCTTCACTCTGTTCACTTCATCAGGGTCTAGAGCGCCACCTCATTTCTCCATGGTGCCACTTAGGCTACGTCCACACTCGCCCGGATAGATTTGAAAACAGCGCTCCGCGTCTACACTAGTGTTTTCAGTCGTTTTCACAGAGTTGTGCGTCCACATTAAGACGGCTGAAAACGCTTACGTTCCAGTCCTGCGCATGCGTGAAACGCAAGACGATTCGACCGGTCTCATTTCTGTCTGCCGCTTATTCACTTTCCGGCAAAAGGTGGAGGAAAAGCACCGAGTTTGAAAATGGACTAACAATGAGGTGGAGTTGTTGCTGCGAGTAACACAAAAGTACAAAGTTGCAAAAGCGAGAGAGAAATAAAGAATTTGAAGAAAAGCTCTGTGGAGCATGTGCAGACTGATATTCATCTTTAATAGGACTGTCAAAACTGCTGCTGTATAATGCTCTCCACTATCTTTGTTTAATTGGTCACATGCCTGCATCACATGACTAACATGCATCATCGTTTTAGAAAGTCTCTGTTTTCACTGTTCACTGTGACACAAACGCACCGTCTCCAAATTATTTACTTTCCGGCTGTTTGAATCGTCGCAGCAGAGGTGAGCAGCCTGATAGGAGTGGATGTAGCTGTGGGTAATGAGAAAAGATGAAAAGAACGATTGATAACTTTTTCGTTAAGGCCGGTGCTCTGACACGGAGCCATCAACCTCTCAGTGTCTAACACTGGTCTGCAGACGGCATCAGATAATGAGCCACATTAGATGGACTCTGAGCCCACTGACAGTAAAAGGGTGAAGTGTAGACATTTGGAAGAGAGCGGCCTGACCAGTTTCTCTGACTATGATACTGTAAAGCTGACAACATGATGCATTTACTGTGGTGAGTGTGCAAAGACCATGGCAGGTGTTGTGCCGAGGTAGGGATCCCCAACAGGATCTGTTTCCCTGCGTCAGGAACATCGGCTGGGCAGGGAAAGCGGACCCAACGCACTCCGCCTCCATCACGACCAACTAGACGTGGAAGGAGTGATGTTTTAGTGACAACATGAAAGATGAGTGTGACCGTTCAGTTTGTGGGTTACAACAGAAAATGATACATTTATTGTTCTCGTGTGTTATCGGACGGGATCGTTTTAACAAACCGAGGACATTTTCCTGATAATTATCTGTATCCTCCTGTAACTTTACTGTTTAAAGAGCTAAAACCTCCAACATTTCAGGATCAATAAGTCCTTATAAGACGTGTTTGTGAGCTAAAAATCAAGAATGTGGGATACTGTTTGTCTGTGTCAGCCAAACAACTTCACATCTTTGTAACGACTGTTAAAAAGATGTTCATCCTGTTGATCCTGTTCATCTGGACGCTGCACTGTACAGCAGACACGACGTTGTTCAGTTTGTGTTTCAGATGAACCAGTTTGTGTCTGAGTGTGTTGCTGGGTCTCCACCAGTTACTCTGACAACTGAAGGTTCAAGATTTTTATTTTGACATTTGCACACAGGACCAACAGTCCATGCACAGTGGAATACTTGTGCAGAGCTTTCCAAGTCAAATCACACTTTAACAATATAAAGACAGAAAAAGCAGAAGGATAGAAATGAAGTCCGGAGTAGGGTAGTCGTACTATTTTCTATATACAAAGAAAAAGAAGAAAATGTACAGAGAGTGTGTAGTTCTCTACCTCTTATCGCACTCACAGTGTTGCACATTTGTTCCACAGATCTGTTTCACAAGTCTGTTGTGAGTGTATTGCCCGATGGTCAGTGAACCGATGATACATTCAAAGTGAGGTTAAGTAGTGCTGTGTTATTTTAAGTGTTCAGTGTGTTTTTGTTTGCCGTCAGTCTGACAGTTGTGGGGAAGAAGCTGTTGAAGAATCGTGTTCTGTGTGTGATGCTGCTGTCCGCTCTGTTGTGTCTGAGATTGTATGTGCAGCTTTGTATGTGCAGGTCCATGGATGCAAGTGTTGTTCCCATAATCCTCTCTGCAGACTTTCTGACTCTGCAGAGCCTTCCTCTCTGTCTGTGTAGTGTTTCCATACCAGACAGTGATGCCTGCGGTGAGGATGCTGTCTATCAGTCCTCTGCAGGCCTGGGTGAGAGGGTGGTGGTTCATGCCAGCTTTCCTGAGCAGCCGAATGAAATAAAGCCTTTGCTGGGCTTTTTTCACAGTTGCTGTAGTGTTGAGAGTCCAGCTCAGGTCTGACATAACCTGCAGTCCCAGGAATCTGTGGCTGTTTGCCCTCTCCACCTCCGTCCCTTTGACAATAAGATGCTGCAGGGGAGGGAGTTCTTCCAAAAGTGCAGTATTCATTCCTTGGTCCGTGTTGAGGATGAGGTGAAGAAGCTTCTGTGATGAAAAGAAACTTAAAGAAGTCCAGACGCTTTTCTCTCCAAGCTCCTCAGACTACTGACGCTTGTTTCTCTCTTTGTAAAATGAAATTTAAAGTGAATTTTGAATCAAATGTTTCTCTTCTTTCTCCCTCAGAGTGCAGACATGTCTGCTGCCAGCAATCTGCGATCTGAAGATCAGTTTCTGTGCTCCATCTGTCTGGATGTGTTCACTGATCCAGTCACTACATCATGTGGACACAACTTCTGCAAAACCTGCATCAGTCAGCACTGGGACATGAATGTCATCTGTCAGTGTCCCATGTGTAAAGAGACTTTCTACACTCGACCTCAGCTGAGGGTCAACACCTTCATCTCTGAGATGGTTGCTCAGTTCAGACGTGAAGCTCAGCAGAAAGCCAGCAGCAGCAGCTCAGAGCAACAAGCTGCCAAACCAGGAGAAGTTCCCTGTGACGTCTGCACTGGAACCAGACTGAAGGCCCTGAAGTCCTGCCTGGTGTGTCAGACCTCCTACTGTCAGACTCACCTGGAGCCTCATCTGACACTGAAACGTCTGAAAAGACATCAGCTGGTTGATGCTGTGGAGAACCTGGAAGGCAGGATGTGCACGAAGCACGATAAACTCCTGGAGCTGTTCTGTAAGACCGACCAGACATGTGTCTGCGTGCTCTGCTCTGTTTTAGACCACAAGAACCACGAGTTTGTTCCTCTGAGAGAAGAATATGAAGGAAAGAAGGCCGAGCTGGAGAAGACAGAGGCTGAGATTCAGCAGATGATCCAGAAGAGACGACTGAAGATTCAGGAGATCACAGAGTCGGTGAAGATGAGTAAAGATGCTGCAGACAGACAGAAAGCAGAAGGTGTTCAGGTCCTCACGGCTCTGATGGAGTCTGTTGAGAGACGCCTGAAGGAGCTCATGAAGGAGATCGAAGACAAACAGGAAGCTACAGAGAAACAGGCTGAAGGTCTCATCAAAGATCTGGAACAGGAAATCTCTGAGCTGATGGAGAGAAGCTCTGAGGTGGAGCAGCTCTCACGCTCTGAAGACCACCTCCACCTCCTCCAAAGCTTCTCCTCCCTGAAAGCTGCTCCACCCAGCAAGGACTGGACAGAGGTCAGAGTTCATCCACCATCATATGAGGGGACTGTGGGGAGAGCTGTGGCTCAGCTGGAGGAGACAATCAGGAAACTCATGAAGAAGAAGCTGTTTGAGGCTGAGCTGCAGAGGGTGCAGCAGCATGAGGCGGATGTGACTCTGGATCCTGATACAGCTCATCCTAATCTCATCCTGTCTGATGATGGAAAACAAGTGTACTGTGGTGATGTGAGGAAGAATCTTCCAGACAACCCAGAGAGATTTTCTGTGTGTGTTTGTGTTTTAGGAGAGCAGAGTTTCTCTTCAGGCAGATTTTACTTTGAGGTTCAGGTTAAAGGAAAGACTGAGTGGGATTTAGGAGTGGCCACAGAGTCGATCAACAGGAAGGGACAAATCACACTGAGTCCTCAGGATGGTTTCTGGACTGTGTGGCTGAGAAATGGAAATGAGTACAAAGCTTGTGCTAAGTATTTAGTCCCCCTCTGTCTCCATCCTGGTCCTGAGAAGGTGGGGGTGTTTGTGGATTATGAGGAGGGTCTGGTCTCCTTTTATGATGTAGGTGCTGCAGCTCTGATCTACTCCTTTACTGGCTGCTCCTTCACTCACAAACTCCACCCATACTTCTGTCCCTATATGAATGATGGAGGTAAAAACTCTGCACCTCTGATCATCTGTCCTGTCAATCAAACTGATCAACGACTGATTTAATTGGATGAATGATTGATTTTTCTTGAAGGGAACAAATGAACATATTGAGTGTAAATCCTCTACAGTCTCCATGTTTCTATAGAATCTGATCATCAGGACTCTGATTCACACTTTGATTCTCATGGAGTTTGATTTGAACAGAAGAAAAGTTGAATCAGGAAATGTTCCCACTGATGGAGACTCGAGCTGAAGAGCAAATATCAGAGAACAAATGTCCAAAAGCTTCATTTCCAATAAAGTTTGTTCAATGCTTTGAGTGAATCCAGACTCATGTGTGGCTGTTATACGGAGCATCAGAGTCCAGCTGAGTTATGTTGGATACAAACTGCTTATTTTGGCTCTGTGAGGAGTTTTGTTCACTGAAAACTGATGAGACGGATAATATTCAAAGAACTCTGTAGAGATTCATGCATCCATGTTCTCCACCTGCAGGTGTGGAGGAGAAAGGTGGAGCACAGACCGCTGCATCCTTCCAGTCACATCATTTTGATGATTATATTTGCATGTTGTGATGATTTGGGTTAAAGACAAACAGAGTTGAACGGCTGCAGTCACAGCATGAAGACGATGCTGAAGCTGAGCTGTCAGTGAACATGTTTCACTGTGATTTGATTTGAAGAATAGAAAGTGTGTGTGGCTGCTGACAGCTGCAGTCTCTGCTAGTCTGCATAACACACACACAACTTTCCCCCTGAGGCAACGATGCAGCAACAACACAAAGAACAGCTGCAGACACACACACACTGTTAAAGAACACTTTACTGTTTAAGGCAGAATTCCTCAGTAACAATGATTTGAGTCTACTGTGTCTACTGTGGTTTCCAACATACAATCTACTGAAACATGTTTTTCTTTCTGCCGTACAAACTATTTAATCACAACATCTTTGCTTTTTTCCTCCAATCGTTTATTCTGATTATTTTATTTAGTTTAACTAAGAAAAGCTTAAATTTTAACTCTTAACCTGATTTAAACGTTTAATTTCTCATTAACTCAGACTTTTAATTTATTTCCTTGTTTAATGTATTATTTCTTTATCCTTGTTTAAGTTTTGCCGATCCTTTCTGTGTAACCTGTTTAATCTGACCTTTGACCCTTTAATTTTAATTTAACAGTACTCTTGTTTTGACCTTTGACCTCTTTATTTCTTATAACCAAATAAACCCTTTTATCTGATATTTTCACCTTATTGATTGATTATATATATCTATTATATTTTCTCACCTTACCTTATTTTGACCTTTGACCCATGTCCTTGTTAGCCTTGATCTTCCTTCATCAAACGTGAAATTTCTTTCACCTTTGAACTTAAAGCTTAAATCAAACCTTTGTTAAAAAGCTTCTTACCAACTTGTAATTCCAACTCTCTGCATTAAACACGTATCTTATCATATAAACACTGGATCACTGAGAGAACTTTAGGCAGAACCAAATGAAGCAGCTGACCTCGTCAAACTCACAGCGACAGTAACTGACAGTGAATTATTTTAATCTTCTTCATTGTATTTGTTAGAAACGTTTATTTTCCTTTAATTGGACTTTGGTTAAGTTCAATCCGATGTATTAACCGACCTTTGAGGTGAAGTGCAGCTGCGAAGAACGCTACGGCAGGCAATGAGGTGCGTTTAATGTCGCTCTGTTAATTTGAGCGTCCATAAATTGAATGTCTTATTTTTTCTTACTTTATTATTGCTCATTTATTGGAGAATTAGGCCATTTAATTAAGACAGATTTTATGTTGTTGGTGGTAAAGATCTGGATGGATATTTTACTTTATTCTGTGTTTCTATTTTTCAGTTTTACTTTTCAAGACTTGGTGAATTGCCTTTTTCTACTTTTTGTTTAGTTTTGTTAAAATTAGCAGCAGTGAGAAGTGTTGTTGTCGGTCTTGAATATATTTGATGTAGCCCATACTGTTAAGGTAAGTGTCATGTTTTTAGTTGTTAGTCTGATGAAGAATCTTTTATTTTTCTCCAAAAGTTGATTGTGTTTATCTGGACATAGTGTTTTTCAGGTCCAGCTGAATGCAGGTTTCCCCAGTCTTATACGTTGTGACAGCCACTATGGTGTGGCGTCCCTTTAAGACACCCAAGTCGAGGGTTGATGGTGTCATCAGTTTGTGCCGCTGCTCTCTCTCTGGGATTATGAGGACACGTGTCTGCACGCTTCTGCTTAACGAGGGACGGATTTACGTTTTCTTCTTGTTTTGTTTGCAACGCTTGGGTTGTATGAACGCTGGGCGTTATGTTGTTGAGCCGCAGCCGTTCAGCCGGGCTTTTATATGGTTGTTGAAGAAGGCGTATTAAAGAACCACCGTGGATTACCGATACCAGCGTGGGTGTGTGTTCTTCCGACTAGCCTGCTAGGTGTTTTGCTGCCTCCTCTCAACCACGCAACACAACCCAACGTTCCAACGTGTCAGGAGCATCAGCACAGCTGAAATGCATTTTTTCTAAGCACCGCGTCTCTGTGGCTTTTAAACCCCAAAACACGCTACAACAAAAATGGGTCCACCCCAAGGATGGGGTCCCCCGGTGTAGTTTCCACTGTGAGAGACTGTGGGCTTCCTCAGAGTGAGGCTGAGAGCGGCAGGCCCAGGTGGAGTCTGACCTGTGGCCCTACAGATAAAGCTGAAAAAGGCCAATATATGATATTAAATATAAAATATAATTAAAAAACAACATCAGAATGAACAACGAGCTGCTGTTAAGAACTCCCGACGTCCATCCAAGGCCCAATTGGTTTCTGTTTCCATGACAACAACAACCGTATGTGGAAAAGACCAAAAACTGAAGCGGTGAAAAAGTTTTGTTGCAGATTAACTATTAACTTTATGTTATTCATTGTCAGCTCGTGCCATCATTAAAGCATGTTAGAACACACATGTAGGATTTCACGAATCATCGCTCCTAAATTTAATCGTATCCATAGCAACTGTGTGTACGTGTTCGCTTTGAAAACATCACGTTCTTTATGTTGGTTGGTTTAGACGAGTGATCTCCAGGGTGAATGAGGGCAGAGGCCCGTTTCATGGAGACTGTTTAAGTGTAAACCTGGATTAAAAGCCACATTTGAACACCTTCATCAGAGGCTGTGACCATGTTGAAGGACTGATGCTGACGTGCTCTGACACTCATTAGCATAGAAAACAAAGTGGTGAAAGCACAGAGCCCTGAGGAGCTCCACTGGACGGTCTGTTCACAGAACATTTAATTATTTCACTTTTATTTACATGCAAAACAGCCTCAGAGAGAACAGCTGTTTCAGAGCTGCCAGCTTTATTGGAAAGATGAACTGAAATCCTAAAATAGTCCAATTCATGACAAACTGACACGGTGAAATGTTGCAGGATTCAAATGTGTCGATGGATGAACTCTTTCAGTATAAGATGCAATAATATAAAACACATGAAGGTGAGGAGGAATTCATTTAAAGTAAGTGTGATTTAAAGAGGACTGATTCTTTCCTGGTCAGGCTGAAGCTTTCACCGTCTGACCTCTGTAAACAAACCGAAACACGTTCAGTGTTTAGTTTTACCAATTAGGTTTCATGAATCACCATCTGAGAACGTCTCCGATGTGGGCGCCACTCACAGGGATCACTTCCTGTAGAAGGGTCACATGACCTGTTAAACCCAGAGAGCTTCGTGTGACCTCTGACCCTGATCACCAGCGTCAGGGTCAGTGAAGGTGAGATACCGTGTGACAGGAGGAGGAACTATAAAGTTTTATTTGTACGAACACGTAGAACAGATGAAGTCAGAACGAAGCAGGTGGAGCTCAGTCAGGGTGGAGGTGCAGACAGGTGAGCTGAAGGGGAGGAGCCAGTCTGGTCAGGAACTCTCTGTCTCCTCGAGTGAACCTCCTCACCTCTGAAACACACACACACGACTCTGAAGGTTGCAGTCAGGGTTGGTCAGGGTGGTGAGGGTGGGGTTACCTTCTGGTCTCTGGTTGGTGTGTTTCCTGCAGGTGAGGCTGAGCGGCCGAATCATGACATCGCTGCTGCACAGACACAACAGGAAGTGGAGGAGGAAGTCGTCAGCGTCCCCGTCACACACCTGAGACAGACACAGAGGTTATGTCTTTGCAGACTCACGGCTCGGCCCTGTGGAAACGTCCTGCAGGACGCCTGTTTCTCTCTGTGGTGGCCCCCCCACAGCGTCCCCACCGTGCTTCACCGTGTGGACGCTGTTCTTTGGGTTGTAGCTGCATCTTCTTCTCGTTTCACCTCCTCTGACCACAGGACGTTTCAGTCTGCAGGGTCTTTTAACACAGCTCCACCTGTGGGTGGAGGGGCCCTGTGGGTTCTCCTGGTGTGACCCGAGTCCTAAATGCCTCTCGCTGTCCTGCCCCTCCCCTGTGGTCTCCACCCTCCATGTGGGAGGTGTGGCATTCACAGTCAGCCCTGATTACCCTCAGAACTACACCACCTGCTGCTTCATCAGGTCGAGTGGGTGGAGTCAGGGGCACGACCTGAGTCTCGCTGAAACACACGGCTGTAAGGCCCCTCCCTCCTGTTCACGTGAGCCCAGCGTGGGTCCGTCACACCTACAGACTTTTAAAGGTGGAAGTGGCCACGCCCCCAAACCAGTTCAGCAGTAAGGTGTGAGCAGACGGAGCTGTTACCAGGATGCAAACAGGATGTGTCCTTTCACAGTTAAAGCCTCATCTTAAATTTTAAAGACAAAATAAAGTTTAAAGACGACGATGAGCACGTGACTCACCTGTGACAGGTAAACATATACACCTGACAGGTGCTACTGACCTGGCTCTGCCCACGAGGGAAGACTCTGATGTGACCTCTGACCCTGAGTGCTCTCTGAAGCCCCTCCCACTGAGCATCAGCCAATCCCAGCAGAGCACGAACCAGAGCAGCTGAGAAGCAGGCGTGAGCCTCACCTGTCCCGTCATCGATCACCAGCCTGATCGAAGAGCAGAGCGACATGGTTTGATCATGTGACTGTCACCTGACTCATCCAGGTGATTAACATGTATCAGCAGGTGAGCTCAACAGGAAGCTGCTCTTACTTTGCTTTGGACTGAAACACTGACGAGGTCGAGTGACACTGAGAGCTGCTGCAGCCCTGAGAGAGAGAGAGCAACAGGTAAACACACACACCTGAAATCGTGAGCAGTTTCCTCCAAAACGACACTTTACTTACTGCACCAACACTAACACGCCACCAACACGCTAACAACACATGAAGCACTCTGAGTACTTTCACTGCACCCGAGAAACTGACACTAAACACATCCTGTACACACTGTGTGTATTTTATGCAGTACCTGTGTGTACACGCTGCCACACAGCGAGCAGCTCCACTGCAGTTGCAGGAACAGGAAACACACCACGTGACCTTTGACCTGTCCCACAGCGCACCTCTGCTTGCTGCTCAGAGCCCACTCTCCTGCTCTTGTTTTTCCTGTAACAGACTCCTCCGCTCCTCCCTCCTCCTCCTCATCTCCACACCTGCACCTCCTCTAATCCTGTGAACTCTCCTGCTCTTGTTTGGCCTGTAACAGACTCCTCCGCTCCTCCCTCCTCCTCCACCCTCGTGCTGGTTGTAGCAGGTCTGGTTTCGGTGGTTCTTCTTGTTCTGCTGGTGTGGGGAGTTCTCTGGAGGAAACAGAATGAAATCTTTCAGAGTTTAAAGCATGATGTCAAAGCTAGAAGGTCTCCTGACTGCAGACTGGGAGCTGACGCCACAGTAGAGCGGGTAGAATAGGAACCAGTGTGAAACAAACTCTCTCTGGGTCAGCTGAAGGCTTTTCAGCGACTTTTTAGGACGTCCTGATAATAATGAATTACGGTCGTCCAGCCTGGAAGTAATAAATGCAGGAACTAGATCTTCAGCACCACTCTGAAACCCTGTGAATGTGTTGGTGTGTTTCTTTGTTCAGGAGCGCTCCACTCCTCCTCTCCTGTACATGTGAACAGTGACGTCACCATCAGACAGAGAGCCAATAGGAGAGCTGCGTGTGCTCTCATAACACACACACAGTTTCTCAGGTAAATGATCCTGTGTGTGTGTTTTCCAGCTAAAAGTCCTGATGATCCAGATGTTATCTACTCTGATGTGAGGACTCGCACTTCAGGTACAGATGATGACGACGATGGTTCAGTGTAGTGACGAAGGACACACACCTTC
Source organism: Aulonocara stuartgranti (assembly GCF_965226115.1). NCBI lineage: Eukaryota > Metazoa > Chordata > Actinopteri > Cichliformes > Cichlidae > Aulonocara > Aulonocara stuartgranti. The sequence continues at coordinate 74,625,880 of NC_138941.1, read as the reverse complement.
TTCAGTCTGAGTAACTTCCACAGTGGGAGCTGCTGAGAAGGTTCATCTCTGTTTGATGTTTTGTTCTGTAGAAACTGATACTTTTGATTCTCTCTGAACACAGATGTGCTCTTTTTAAAATCAGTGAGCACAGTTAGTGTGACTTCATTCATCCTTCAGAGGAAAAGTCTTTAACAGAGATGATGGTTCAGAGTCAGTTTGGAGATTAAAAAAATATTTGGAGATAGGCAGACTGCAGGGGATCCAGAGTGTCCGTATACGTCATGTTATGTTCACCCCGCCCTGTCTTGTTATGGTTATCTGTGTCAGCTGTGCTCCCATGTGTGGCCAATCCCCTGATCATCCATCATGTGTATTTAGTCTCTGTGTTTCATGTAGTCTGTGTCGCGTCGTCTGTGTTTCCACCCTCCGTGTTTCCATGCCCGGTCTTTTGTATCCCCAGCCATAGCATAGTTTGTTCCCAGTTTAGGTTTGTTTAGTTGCTACGCTTGTACTGCCCTCATTCTTGTTTGTTTCTTGATCATCAGCCACAATAAAAGGCTCGCTTTTGGTTAAAGTGCACTCCCGTATCCTCACTTGTGTTCGCACCTGGGTCCTCAACACACTCTCCACATGGTCTGCCACTGCGAACGTGACAACACATATGATCAAACTGTGAGTCACAACTGAAGCTGCAGCATCACTCATTCATTTTTCTGTCTTTAGGCCCTGATGATGTTGTTTACGGTGAGGTGATCTTCAGAAGGTAGAGGAAATCTGGTGAGACAACAGGTAACCATGACAATCACACCTGTAAGTGAATTTATTTACCACCAAATGTGAAAAAAATGTCAAGTCAAAATTGAGTCAAATATGACTCCAAGGTTCCTCACAGTGTTCCTGGAGGACAAGGTAATGCCATCCAGAGTAAGAATCTGCTTAGATACCATATTTCTAAGCTTTTCAGGGCCGAGTACAATAACCTCAGTTTGATCTGAATTAAGAAGCAGAAAGTTAGCATCCAGGTCGTTATGTCTTTAAGACATTCCTGCAGAGTCCTGCATTCTTAGAGGACTCTCCATTTACATGCACAAACTGGAGTCTATTAGATAGATATGATACAAACCACTGCAGCGCAGTACCTGTAATACAGCATGTTCTAATCGCTCTAATAGGATATTATGGTCGACAGTATCGAACGCTGCACTGAGGTCTAGCAGGACAAGCACAGAGATGAGTCCACTGTCAGAGGCCATAAGAAGATCATTTGTAACCTTCACTAAAGCTGTTTCTGTGCTGTGATGAGCTCTGAAACCTGACTGAAACTCTTCAAATAAACCATTCCTCTGCAGATGATCTGTTAGCTGTTTGACAACTACTCTTTCAAGGATTTTTGATATGAAAGGAAGGTTGGAGATTGGCCTATAATTAGCTAAGACTGCTGGGTCTAGAGATGCTTTTTGAGTAAAGGTTTAACTACAGCCAGCTTGAAGGCCTGTGGTACATAGCCGATTATTAGAGATAGGTTGATCATATTTAAGATTGAAGCATTAATTAATGGCAGGACTTCTTTGAGCAGTCTAGTAGGAATGGGCTCTAAATATGAGATGAAAGCAGATGAAATAGCAGATATACCTGGAAAAAAAGTTTGTTTTTTGTTTTGTCATGTTTTCTCAATGAGCCTGTAGGGGGCACTACAGATATAACTTAACTGACTAATCTCCAAAAGTTGATTCTGTACATCTGGACGTAGCGTTTTCACACGAGATTTACGTACCTGGATGAGCATGCATCAAGACATAAACTGAGTAATAATAAAAATTGTGGTGCTCTATAAATAGTGAACAGCTGACATCAGTGATGTTTGTCTCTGAACAGGAAACTGAGGACACACTCGGTCTGATGGACGACCTTCATCCTTCACTCTGCTCCTCTTCTTCTCTTTGTTTCTCCTGAAGCTCAGTTGTTTTATTGTTTACCATGAACAGCTGCACAAAACATTGATTAAACCTAGATGCTCTGTTTTTGTGCAGATATGATCTGAAACATGAAATTTACACAAATGAAGAAAAAGAGTCAGAATAAGGAAATAAATATACCTATGACATTTGAATATCACAATGAAATAATTCTGTAAAATGAGCTGTACTCTCAGGATATTTTTAGTAATTCAGTTACTCACAGACAGTCAGTGACGGCTCCTCTCCTCAGCTTTTCTGCTGCCATCAGATGCTTGTTGTTGGAAATCTCACTCCTCATGCACTGGTATGGCACTTGGTGACAGCAGGAAGGAAGAACTCCCATTAAAGGGGAAGTTCTAAGACTGTTTTTATTTTTCTGTATGGAAAAATAAAACAGAACATCAGCATCTGTTCTATGGGAAGCAGGGAAAGCTGTGATGAGAGGTAGAATAATTTCTTTCTCATCACATAAAAAGATAGAAGAAAATGTGGGGCAGCATCTCCCTCACTTGAAAAACAAAGCTTGTCATAACTGATGGCAATTTAAGGGAGAAATATATTAAGATAAAATTCTGCTGGTGGAAATCACATATTGCCACAGTCTGGGACCAAACTCTTGCCTCCAAGATGAGAACTCTCACCCTCCCAGAAGGGAGCTTTTCAGAAACTTCCTCCAGGATTGCCATCATTTCATTTTCGATTTCTCCGTCCTGATTCATTTTTATACAAGGTAAATCCTCCCCCCCCCCCCCCCCCCCCCCCCCCTTTTGAGATATGCACATTCGTTTAAATTCTGAAACTTAAATACTAATATTTAGATTCTGCTGTTGTTGTTGAATTGATTCATCCGGGTTTTCAGTCCAACCGCCGTTCTGGAATAATTTATAATACTTTGGAACAACAATAAAACACCCAAAAAGTGTAAGACTGAAGCAGGTCCAACCTTATAACCAGTAGGGACTCTAACCCAAAAAATAACCAAATTCCCAAATATACTAAATTCACTCAGCAGTCCAACTGCTTTAAATCCTCATTACTATCATGAGATTTTCACCAAAATCAAAACAGACATTCACCAGTAATTTCAGTGAGTAGACTTATTTTTTGTCCAATTTGTCACACTTTGGAAACAGGTAGTGCCTTACCTTTGGATAAGCCGGCTTATGCCCACTCACTTCGACCACTGGCACTCGTGCCTGCCCGTCTGACCACCTCGGACCCCGGATTTCTCCATCCAAGCCTCCAACTCACTCTCCCTCCTTAACCACCAGACGAGCCCCCAAATGTTAAGGGTTCAAATATTAAGGAGGAATATAGGAGGAAATCCAAATAACAACACTGGTCTGGCCAGATTAGTCAAAACGATGATTTTAATGAACACACGTGTGGGAGATGAATCCTGCATTGATCTCTCCCTAACAAAGCATAAGCAGATGTTTTATACCATCAGGGTTTAGATTTACTGACGCCCCTTCAACGTCAAACAAATACAATACATACATAGGTTTCAAAACCACAATGACTTTTAACACAGTTTAAAAGAAGATTGTCTCCGTCTCCACGGCAGGTGCTTCCTGTCAACCTTCTGACCCTTCGCTTCTCATCTGGAACATCAGACCCACATCCTGCCAGAAACTGTTCTTTTTTGCAGAGACAATTTTGCAGTTGCAAGAAAACATGATTAACCTATAAATGAGTCTATCTACTATGTGTGCGTGGGTGTGTACGTGTGTGTGTCAGCATGAAATGCACTGTTTCACCTCTCACCTCACCAGCTGAACCTTGTAACCTTTTCCACCAGACAGAAGGCCAGCACGTACACAACTGAAACTATACGTGTAATATAAGAAATAAATGTTTTAATCAAATGGATGCCCCTACTTCAAAGCTTAATAAGAAGGATATAAACGAATAAAAGATAACAATGAATCATCTGGAATAAAAGGTTAATATGATAACAGTATGCATAAACATTTTAAGGCCACCTTAAAGCTTTCTGTTATATTGCTAAAGCAATGATTATACCGCAGATTATATAAAGACAAAAGGCATTTTATTCCCCTTTACTGACAAGGAAACATCTCACGCTGGTTAAGTTGGGGTATGCATGAAAGCATGTAGAGTATTTCTTCTTTTGGCTAAAACTTGTGGATGATTTGAATGGGATTACAGCAGGTGTGTGTGTGCTATGAGAATGGTTCAGGAAATGTGTTTCCTGCTCAACCTGTTTCCAATGAGCCTTTGTGTCTGTCATGCTTTCCAAAATTGAAAGCTGCAAAATAAGGAAATAAAACTTTTTGAGAGAACGATAAAAGTAAATGGTAAGTAGATTTGAAACAAAAGAAAGAAAATGAAAGAAAGAAAAACTGAGACTAGAATTGATCACTTTAGAGACACTGCAGTCACTACCAAGCACTTCAACACTTTCAGTTCAACACATTAGAAGTGAGGGTTCAGTGGCATTGCATACAGGTTAATCAAAGATAACACAAGATTGTTTACACTACTGCAAAAATTGGAAGGGAAAAGAGCAGTGAAGCAGACATTTGTTTCAAAGGCTGTGATCACAAGTGGTCAAATTCATTCAGGTGCAAAGCGATTGTTGTTTGTGTTTACTTGTTCACGGGGCCAGAAAGTAGAGCACTATGGAAATCAGTTCTACAGGAAATAAAAGCACGCAATAGTGTCTCTTATAAACAACAACAAAATAAACTATCACAGCTATGCAGATGACACACAAATATATATCACAATGTCACCAGGAGACCAAGGCCCTGTGCAGGCTCTTGGTAAATGCATTGAGGAAATCAATGACTGGTTGTGCCACAATTTTCTCCAACTAAACAAAAACAAAACTGAGGTAATAGTCTTTGGCGCCAAAGAAAAACGATTACAGGTCACCAGAGAACTTCAATCTATACATCTAAAAACCACAAACCAGGCGAGAAATTTGGGTGTAGTGATGGATGCAGACCTAAACTTAGAAAAACACATTAAGACAATAACAAAGTCAGCTTACTATCACCTCAAGAATATTTCAAGGATAAAAGATCTGATGTCTCAACAGGACCTGGAAAAACTAGTCCATGCATTCATCTTTAGTAGGCCTGATTACTGTAACAGCATCTTTACAGGTCTACCTAAAAAATCAGTCAGACAACTACAGCTCATTCAGAACTCTGCTGCTCGAGTCCTCACTAAGACCAAGAAAGTGGACCACATCAGTCCAGCTCTGAGGTCTTTACACTGGCTGCCTGTCCGTCAGAGGATAGACTTTAAAGTTCTGATGCTGGCCTATAAAGCTCTGAATGGTTTAGGACCAAAATACATCAATGACCTCCTGACCCAGTATGAACCTTCCAGATCCCTCAGGTCATCTGGATCCGGTCTTTTATCAGTTCCCAGAGTCAGAACCAGACACGGAGAAGCTGCATTCAGCTTTTATGCTCCTTATATCTGGAACAAACTCCCAGAAAGCCTCAGATCAGCTGAAACACTCAGTTTATTTAAATCCAGGTTGAAGACTCACCTGTTCTCAGCTGCATTTGAATAAAGCACCAAATCCACACTTTTAAGCTTAAATTTCAAAACTTACATTTAACTACTGATTTTATCTACTGTTCTGATTTTATATACTGTTTTGTTTGTTTGTTTGTTTGTTTGTTAATTAGTTAGTTAGTTTATTTGCTTGTTTTAATCAATTTTAAATCATGCTTTTTATTTGTTTTTGTTTCTAATGTCTCTGTAAAGCACTTTGAATCACCTTGCTGTTGAATTGTGCTATACAAATAAACTTGCCTTGCCTTGCCTTGCCTTGCCTTGCCTCTGAATTGTTGTAAGAGAAAAACTTTGGTATGATGCGAAAAGGTATTTGTCCGTTTGCATTTCGCATTCATGTGAAATCGAGTCACATCTCCTTCTTAAGTCATAGGATTTAATATGATGTCGGCCCACCCACTGCAGCTATAACATCTTCAAGTCTTCTGTGAAGGCTTTCCACAAGATTCTGGAGTGTTTAGGAGAGTTTTTAACTTTTTAATTCTTCCCGAAACTCATTTGTGAGGTCAGACATTAATGCCCTCAGTCGCCTTCATAATTCATCCCAAAGATTCCTTATTAGGTTTTTGATTCTCGTCAACAAATGTACTATGAATATAATTTGGCAGTGTTACATCCAGCACGTGCACGATCCTTACTAAAAGGAGGAAAAGAAGTAACATTGGTTTTCTTTTTATGCTGCTCTTATTAAAATGGCTTAGCATGCAACCTCAGTTCATCTGTCACAAGTTATAAGAAGAATTCCTGTCTGAGGAAATATATTCGCTAGGTGAACTCACTGAGCAAAAAGGAGAAAGGAATCAAAAGAATTCAGGACGGGTTTGTCAGTTTGTTGCAAAACTTATTAACGTGTGGTATTTTTCTGAATTCACTTCCTGTTTAACACATTGTTTTTCATTTGAATCATTTAGTCAGAGTTAAACCCTTCTCTTTCCTTATGAGTGCAAGGGAGACGCATTATGCGTTTATGAATCAGAAAAGTCAACAGAGGTTCTAACAACTGGTTCATGGTGATGGCTAAGTGGAAAACACATCTGACTTGGCTCAGGGCTACTTATGGCTGACAGAGAACAAAGAGCCATAAAGACTGAAAATGTGAGTGGTGGGAGCTGTGCTTGGCACCTGATAGCTGACAGAGTAGAGAGGCTGTGAAAAGCTAAGACTTGCAAGGGACAGGTGGGAAAAGACCGTGCCTTAAGGCCCAAGCTGCTGTAGGCTGGAAGAGACCACTGAGACCATAATGAGGCCTAGAGTTGGCAATGGGAGGAAGAAGACAGACCTTGATAGCAACGCTAGATATACGCCGACTTGTTAGAAATGAACATTTAAAATGCTGCAGCAAGAGTCCTGACAGGGACTTGAAAAAGAGAGCATTTGTTTTCCTATATATCCCAAAAGGTTGATTTTGTTCATCTGTATGTAGCCTTTTCAATGGGAGAAACGTTTCATCACTCATCCAAGTGACTTCTTCAGTCTCAGCTGACTGCAGGTTTCCCCAATCTTATAAAGAGTACATTTGTACAATAAGTGAAACCAGTCCATTGAATGAACAATGGACTCTGAGGTCAGTTCCTTGATCATTAATCAGTAATATGATCTCCTACATAGGTTTCTCTTCATTTGCTCCCTGTTATATCCAATATTGAATTCACAATTCTGGTCCTCACATACAAGGTCTTGAAAAATCAGGCCCCATCTTATGTTAATGATCTCATAGTACTGTATCACCATATTAGAGCACTTCACTGTCACACTGCAGGCCTACTTGTTGTTCCTAGACTATTTAAAAGTAGAATGGGAGGCAGAGCCTTCAGTTTTCAGGCCCCTCTTCTGTGGAACCAGCTTCCAGTTTGGATTCGGGAGACAGACACTATCTCTACTTTTAAGATTAGGCTTCAAACTTTCCTTTTTGCTAAAGAATATAGTTCTTTAGCAGCAGCAGCAGCAGCGGCCCGGTGTGCGTGCACCGTCACCAGAGCCATGCTGTGGCGTCATTACCCCGCTGCCTCATGAGCCAGTAGCAGTCAGAGTCGGAACAGTGAGGCTCACCACCGACACACCATTGGCTCACGCTTCATCGGCTTCCGCATCTTCGCCACCGCCTGACTGCACGGAGATGCCAGAGGCTGTTGACTTTGGTGAGGAGGAGCGGCAGCAGGTGCTACGGGCGTATCGGGAGGATGAGCTCCGCTGGAAGCCCTGGCTTATCTCCGAGGAGGAGCACCCGCCAGCCGCCCCGCCCCGGACCGGCCGCCCATCCTCGCCGCCTCGATCGGACTACTCGTCTCCCGCTTCTTATTTGGCACGGATGTGGTCGGAAGATGAGGAGCCGGTCGCCACAGAAATCCAAGTTCCGTCCACGACCACTTCAAAAAGGAAGCGGCGCTCACGTCGCCATCGCTCATCGCTACAGCATGTCTCGCCCTCCACTGAGCAACACGAGGAAGCTGTGGGGGGCATGGATTTCGACCTCGAGGAGCAGCAGCGCGCTGCATGCGCGCAACTGGAGGAAGAGCTACGGGAGGAGCCATGGCTCGCTCCTAACTACGGAGAGGTTTTCCGCGGGACACGCCTGGCCCTTGGGGGCCCCCGGAGTTGCCAGGAGCTCCCGCCTACCGCTCCTCCAACACTTGCCTCCTCAGCCTCTGCGACGCCGCAGGAGGCTCCACCTTCCATGTTAACGGGGCCCACGGCCAAAAAGAAACGGCGTTCGCGTCGCCATCGCATCGCCCGACGCTCGGAGGTGAGTGAAACTGTCCAGTCACCCCAAGTTACCTCTGAGCGGAAGGCATGTGAGGTGGCTACAGACTTAGCCGGTGATGTGGCTAGTAATGAGCTATTCACCAAGCCACAGGCTAGAGACAGTTCTTCTCAGACTGCTTCACTCAATCCTGCAGGGACCACAGAATCTACACACAGACTGACAGGGTTTCCCACTGCCTTTTGTTTTAAAAGCGGTAGGGAGGTGTTTCCTTTGATGTCTCTTTCCGTGTCTGCAGTTCCAACCAAGTCTGAGTTGCCTGTGGCTAATTTCTTCCCTCCTGAGCCAGCCCTGCTCCTCCACCAGTCACTGAATGAAGGTAACGAAAGCATAACTAGTGCTCCGGTTTCCCCAGCTACACTTGTTTCTCACGAACTGGAAACTGTGAATGCTGATCATGAACCCGTGTTAAGTCGTCGTGAGGTAAACATAACTGCAGATCCCGATGACCCAGACTGCGTAATGCCACAACGCGAATTCTGTGTTCCTGAAGGTAACACAGAGGGCGATTTTGAACGGTCTTGCTCCTGCACGATTACCTCCAATCAGGAGATAGAGGCTGACATCAGGGTTAATGTGACACCGTTTTCTCCTGTTTCCATGAACTCATCACTGGAGAAAATTCTGCTCTTGGACAATGGGGTTACCACTCACTCACAGCCTAAAGTGTCACCTGCCGCAGTTAATGGTTCAGGTGCCGTTTTACCTGTGTCTGTTTCTCAACTCAATATAGCCATCACTCCGAAGCCACAGATCATTACGGGTGCGGGTTCCAACAAACACATCCATCCAACACATCACAGTCATGTTACCACAGTGCCATTGGTTAGGTCCATACCTGTGTATTTACTGTTTGTCCAGGAGTCAGCTCCTGATGTTCTAAGCCTTGTTTTTATGGGTCGAGTGGCAATTCTTGTTTTCCGTATGGTTGAACCAGCTCCTCTGAGCCGCACACTACCATCGATTAAGTCCAACCAGCTTATGTTGACCTCTCCTAGGACTACAGAGACTGGGCCGTTAACCTTTGAGCCACTTTGGACTGATGCAGACTCTGGGAACCTAATGACTGATGGCTCAGAACTGGTGGTCACTACCACTGTTCACTTCATGGTCTTTTGTGCCAAGATATTAAGCCCTATAGACTGTTTTTCACCTGCTCTCTCTCTCTCTGGGATTGTGCTTCAGCAGCCTGTGTTTCCTCAGCTCCTAGTCCAGCCAGGGGCCTCCATAACTGTTTGTCCTGCGTCTGCTGTTGGACTCCCGGGTGTGCCTATCCGGCACCCTGTGGCGACACCACCGCTTCACGTCACATCAGCTGGAGGGTCCGAGGGTCCCGTCCGACAGCCGTTTCTCGTCTCCGCTGGCGGCTCTGGTCAGCCCGGCCAGCACCTCCTCGTTTCCGCTGGAGGGTCCGAGGGGCCCGTTCAGCCTCCCGTCTCCGCTGGAGGGTCCGAGGGCAGCCAGCCTCCTGAACTGCTCTGTCGTCTCCTTCGCTGCCGCCACTGCCTTCCGCGCGGCTGGTCTCCTGAACTGCTCCGTCGTCTCCTTAGCCGCCGCCGTCTTCCACGCGGCCGGCCTCCGGACCCACTCTGCTGCCGCCGCCGTCTTCCATGCGGCCGGCCTCCGGAACGGTTGAACTGGACTTTTGTGCTGTCACCTCTCGGGTTGGCCTTCGGGCCTCTTTGGACATTCGCCTCCCTGTTCTGGACTTTTTTGTGTATTTGTGGACTCAGTTTTGTTCTCATGCTCCTTGTTTTTTGTTTGTTTCGTTCCCTCTGTCCTGGTCCCCCGCCTCCCGCCCTGGGTGGGGTGTTTTCTGTTTTGCTTGTGTTTTGGTTCCTGGGTTTGGGCTGTCGGGAGCCAGCCCTTGTGGGGGGGGGGGGTACTGTCATGGTCCTGGGCCATGTTGGCCCAGTATTCTTAGTTTCTTGTATTCTTGTATTTCATTCCTTATTTAGGCCATGTTTCCTGAGTTGTCCTGTTGTGTTGTTCCCTAAGTGTTTTCCCTTCGTGACTCTCACCCCCTGTGTGCCCCTCTGTGTATTTATGAGCCCTCGTCTCTCTTTGTGTTTATTCCATGTTTCCCCTGCCCGTTATGTTTGTGTTCTTCCTGTGCTCTCTCTCTCCCCTCCTGTCTGAACCCCCGTGTACTTCCTGTTTTACTTTGTGACTCTAGCGCCCGTATACGTCATGTTATGTTCACCCTGCCCTGTCTTGTTATGGTTATCTGTGTCAGCTGTGCTCCCATGTGTGGCCAATCCCCTGATCATCCATCATGTGTATTTAGTCTCTGTGTTTCATGTAGTCTGTGTCGCGTCGTCTGTGTTTCCACCCTCCGTGTTTCCATGCCCGGTCTTTTGTATCCCCAGCCATAGCATAGTTTGTTCCCAGTTTAGGTTTGTTTAGTTGCTACGCTTGTACTGCCCTCATTCTTGTTTGTTTCTTGATCATCAGCCACAATAAAAGGCTCGCTTTTGGTTAAAGTGCACTCCCGTATCCTCACTTGTGTTCGCACCTGGGTCCTCAACACACTCTCCACACGGTCTGCCACTGCGAACGTGACAACACATATGATCAAACTGTGAGTCACAACTGAAGCTGCAGCATCACTCATTCATTTTTCTGTTTTTAGGCCCTGATGATGCTGTTTACGGTGAGGTGATCTTCAGAAGGTAGAGGAAATCTGGTGAGACAACAGGTAACCATGACAATCACACCTGTAAGTGAATTTATTTACCACCAAATGTGAAAAAAATGTCAAGTCAAAATTGAGTCAAATATGACTCCAAGGTTCCTCACAGTGTTCCTGGAGGACAAGGTAATGCCATCCAGAGTAAGAATCTGCTTAGATACCATATTTCTAAGCTTTTCAGGGCCGAGTACAATAACCTCAGTTTGATCTGAATTAAGAAGCAGAAAGTTAGCATCCAGGTCGTTATGTCTTTAAGACATTCCTGCAGAGTCCTGCATTCTTAGAGGACTCTCCATTTACATGCACAAACTGGAGTCTATTAGATAGATATGATACAAACCACTGCAGCACAGTACCTGTAATACCTACAGCATGTTCTAATCGCTCTAATAGGATATTATGGTCAACAGTATCGAACGCTGCACTGAGGTCTAGCAGGACAAGCACAGAGATGAGTCCACTGTCAGAGGCCATAAGAAGATCATTTGTAACCTTCACTTAAGCTGTTTCTGTGCTGTGCTGAGCTCTGAAACCTGACTGAAACTCTTCAAATAAACCATTCCTCTGCAGATGATTTGTCCAAGATAAAGACAATGTTGGATAACACCTCCCACCCACTCCATGATGATAGGTTTGTAGCATAAACCTATTCGCTGGAACGTTAAGACAATATAATTACACTGCAAGCAAGACGCAAGTAGGCAAACTTCTTCATGGTACTCGTGCACGGGAGAGAACCGGACAAACGCCGTTCCTTCGCTTGGCCCCAGTTGCTCTCGTCCGTTCTCCCGTATCACTGTCCTTTTATTGAGGTTACATGAATATGCATAGGTTCATTAACATATGACGTCTACATACACAAAGAGTACCTTGCCTGTGTGTGTGTGTGTGTGTGTGTGTGTGTGTGTGTGTGTGTATGTTACTGCTGATCAAAGGGTCATAAAAGCACACAAGCAAACATCCTTGGTCAGGAAGAGGGTAGACCCCCCCCCCCCTCATCCTAGATAACACAGTAAGGAAGTCTAGCAGTTCATTTATACACAAAAAGCACTTAGACTAGAACAGATGTAACTACGTTAATCCTACCATAACAATTAAACAAGGCACGAACTTTCCCATGCTCCCAGTGTGGAATGCACACCAGGCCTCTGTAGCCTGTTAAAGATCACACAACTTATCACTACACAATTGATTATACACTTCTAAGCATCTATGGTTAAATATTTCTAAGCATAAATGAGTAAATGTTTCTAAGCATAAATGACAATCAACAATACAAAACCTATCATTCCCCTGTTTTTGACCTTTATGCTAGAAAAGTCCCCAGTTATGAATACCTCATGTCTGACAGCTTTAAGGCAAACATTGTTATATTCAGCATATGTCAAATCACCCTAAATTACTGAAAAAGTACGCAGTTTAACAAATGCATTAACAGTTATCCCATTCCTCATTGAGCTCATCTCATGGCAAACTGCATCTTACGAGCAACCAAAGAAATTGTTAATTTAATAGTGAAAATAAGAAAGTAACATTTTCAAAAACATCTCAGCTTGGTGATGCTTCCTCCGGGTGTGCAAATCACATGTCTCTGCAGAGTGGTTTGAGTTCTGCAGGGCGACATAAATGTCTCTTCCAGTTGTTCCATCATTGTCCATAGGACCAGAGTCCAGACGTATGTAGAATAAACATTCAAACATACCAGTTGGTTTTGTTGTTTGTCAACATGGGTCTCAGCTATTTCCAAAGCTGCAGACCCCTCAGCACTCTAGTTTTATGGCCTCCACCAACCCCCATCACCTCATTCAAGCCTTCATCCTGTGAGGGGGATATTTATGACTCCTTCATTGTCCACGCTCTGCAGAGAAACATCTCTGTGGAAAGGGTGCAGGGTTGTCTTACTGCTGTTATGATCCCAGCAGTTCATAGGAAACTGCTGTCATCACCACCATAGCTTCTGGTTCCTGTGCTTTCACAGAATCATGATGTCATCCTCGAACTCCTTCTGCGCTGTCGATGGAGCTTGGCATGCTCCCTCATCCCTCGAGTTTTCATGTTCCAACGCTGCTGAAGGTTTAAGGCAGAGCACGTCGTACACCTTAGTTGTCTTCCTCAGCGTCAATATTGAATCTTTCATTTTATTTAAAATCTTGCTGTGGGAAGTCTCCTCTTGATCTCCTGGAAGTTTAGTAGCACAGCTCTCTGTGTCCTGTCTGCTGTGCTGAAGATGATCTCTGATCCTCCTGAAGTCTCTCTCCCATCTTGTGGACGATCCTCTCCTCTATTTTGCAGGCAGTTTCATGGTCCTTGCTGTGGCTCCAAGGTCTGATTTCATGATGGGCCCCAACCAGCTTGATCTTTGACCTCAACCACTGCCTGGGCTATGCCTGGAATGTTTCTGCTTCTCACTGGGCCTCTGAAGATTTCCCAGGAGATTACTGCTGCACCTGTATTTTAGAAAAACTTCTATTTGGAGAGCATGTCAACAATCATCAAACCACATTCTTTAGTTCAGTGAACTTATAGACCATCAAAGCCTCATCTGAACATGGATGCACCACTTGCATAGATTTAATACTTGTAAATACAGCTAATCACACAAATCACTGCAAAAATAATAGTAAACATTGTTTAATATTAATTCTGGACTCCACCTCTTGACGCATGGACACGCTCATGCGTCAACTCACCAAACCTGGATCCCTGTCTTAAAAACTGGCTCCACCAGGAGCCTGCATACACAAGATCTGGAAATAAAATCAAACTTCACACATATAAACAATTATATCAAAAAGTAACAAGCATTCAGCACGGGCAAGACAAGTGTCATGTGCAAGTTTTCTCAAATCATTAAATCACTATTATTACCATAATTCGCCTCAAACATGGATCATCCCATGTACTCAGTCAACATTAATGTAATCGGTGACTTCTCTTAAGCAAAGTCACTCCACTCATATATTTATTATGGGTTCAAAGTGGCCAGCTAAGAGCCCATATTAAACTTTTCCATAAACACCGTAATCTCTTATTTGTTTTACTCATGTCACTTGTCCGTTTCAGCTGAATCTTCCACAGCATTCTCAAAGAAACAAACATTAGCAATACACATTGACTGTGGTCAGACGGAGGTCAGACACAGGTCAACAGGTTCCAGAGGTGCCATAAAAACACCATAAAAATCAACCATCCATTGCTGTGGAAAATATGTTATTCATATCATCAAAGTAACGTCACATTTTCCCAAAACACAATGTAACAGCATCACCACTTATAACCTGTAAACACAGTTTTCCTCACACATAAACCCAAAAATCCTGTAGTAGGAAAAACATCAACCAGTTGTCCTGGTATAAATCATGCGATCAAACCACATGAAGAACTGTAATGCTGTAGAAAAGAAAATGCAAACGTTAGCGCTGCGCAGATGTATACAATTTCTCACAGTTTCTTTCACCAGTCAGTCAGTTCGTTCTTTATTTCCATTCATACATTCATTCTTTCTTTGTTTCTTTCTTTGCTGATGGCGGAACCCGTCGCCGCATTTAGTTTCCACTCTCAGCAAAATGACGTCATTTCAAAAAGAAAAAAGAAGAACTTTAGATCGGATTACATCGCTGAATCCTTTTTTGGACAGGGACTTTCATTTAATAATTGTCCCAAATGAGTGGCTTTCTCGATCGGTCGTATAGCACTTTCAATTCCCGACGTGCAGATCTGCTTAAAGAAAAGAAATAAACAACAAAATCAGTGCCTGTTCAAAAGATAAAAATGAAAAATAACAAATTATCAAACAAAACTCTCAGTGCACTGTGAAAGTATCAAAATAAAAAGGCCTTGTTAAGTCATGACACAAACTCCTCATCTCAGGTAAATCATACCATTAGCATGGTTCATCATACCATCATACTAATCGGCAGGCTCGACTTCACAACAAAAGAAAAATCATCAGCTAGATTCACTCCAAATCAACCATCAGCTGCACAAAACACACAGTCTAACCCTAATGTCTTATTAGCTATGAGTTTAATCACCAGGTCTGTGCTCTTCACTCATTTAGGCCACAGATCTATTCTATTCAATTTTCCTTTTTCCTTCATCATAAAACATGTGACATGTTGTCATGCACTTCATAAAAAGTTTGTTCTGACGTATTCAAAGTTGTGTATCTAGATACAGAATTCACTCGCACATCAAACAGGAAACTGTTACGGCCCTAGCAGGGCCTCCTACTGAAGGTGCCTGTGTGGGCGTGTCCCACCACTTCTTCTGCCTGAGGTGCCACCTTTCCCTGTAACACAGCTGACTCACATCAGTAATTAAAAGTATTTAAGCCCAGGGAAAGGTGAGCTCTGGGCCAGAGTGCCATTTTGTGTGGTGTTTGCAGCTAGTGAGCTGTGTGTGTTTTGTGGTGTTTGCAGCTAGTGAGCTGTGTTTGTGGTTTCCAGCCAGTGAGCTGCGCTTTCCTTTTGACTTTGCTTTTTTGACCAACGCCTGAGTTTTGTTTGTTTTTCTTAAATGGTGATAGCGGCTTGTCCGTCTCTCTTAGTTGAGCTACTTTAATAAAACTCTTTAATTTAACCCTTTTGCCTCCTTGACTCCTTTTTCTGACCTGGACACCTTTTGTTACTTCCCCCTCACCGCCTAGACCCCTCAGGGGAACGTAACAAGTGGGGGCTCGTCCGGGATCGTTGAAAAGGGAGTTTTGAGTTGGAATTGGTTTTTGATTATCTTGGGGTTTTTTTTCGCCTTTAGAGGTTCAACTTCCCAGTTTAGTTAGGTGAGTGTCCAGCTGAGCTTCGTTTTAAGTTCTTCCTTCGGGCACTCTTTTGTTATTTTGCCTTTTTTATTTTCGGAGTAATCCTGGGCGGGGATTAGTTCCCTGTTGGGGGTAGGCAATTCAGGGCTCCGGTCGCTGAAGTTCTGCCTTTCAAGTTGCCTCGAGCCCAGCACGCTCCAGAAGATAGGTAGGTAAAGTTTGCTGTGCTTAGGAACTGGGTAGGTTGTATTTGTTAATGTGTGTGTAGCAAAAGGTAAGTTGGTCAAGAAGAGTAAGTTGTTCGGTTACCATTAATTGTTGGCTAGCCTGTGAGAACTGGCACAGGTGTGTGTGGTGGTTTTCTTCAGGCTGAAATGGCGTTCCAGTTGAATCAGCTGGAGCTGACGAGCACTGGGCCTACATCTGTTGGTGAACAGGTGTCTAGAAGCTCGTTTGTGGGCAATAACATCCACCTGGTTCCCGTTTTCTGTGAATCCAGTGTTGAGAGCTTCTTCAGTGTATTTGAAAGCATAGCAACTGCATTACAGTGGCCTGAAGACGTGTGGGGGGTGATGTTGCTGTGTAAATTCACAGGTAAGGCTCAGGAAGTTTGCTCTGGTCTGTCTATGCAGGACAGCCTAGTTTATGAAAAGATTAAAAGTGCTGTCCTCCAAGCCTATGAACTTGTGCCTGAGGCCTATAGGCAGAACTTTCGAGGTTTGGAGTTGGCACAGGGTCAGTGCTACCTTGACTTTGCTCGGGAGAAGGCAAAGCTTTTTGGCAGGTGGTGCTCTGCAAGCCAGGTTAAAAGTTTGGGGTCGTTGCGTGAGCTCATGCTTGTGGAGGATTTTAAAAACTCTGTTCCTGAGTGTATTGCTCTTTATTTAAGTGAACAGAGGGTTTCCACTTTACAGCAGGCTGCCATACTGGCAGATGAGTTTACCCTAACTCATAAAACAAATGCTGTAGAATGTGACATCCCTTCTCACTACAATACATCTTGGAGAGCTAGGAGGGAGCCAGCTAACGAGGCTGAAAAAGTGGTGGTTTCAAGTTCCAAAGCAAAACTGTGTTTCTTCTGCCACAAGCCTGGCCATGTGGTTGCTGATTGTGTGAAACTGGCACTTAAGCGGAAAGCGTATCGAAAGGGAAGAAGGCCTGATTTGAAAACAGTCACTCATGGTTCTCAAACTAACAAGGTTGTCAGGCCCAGCAAAGGACCACACTTGGGGCATAGTTGTTTAAGGGGCTCCTGTGGTCAGTGTAAGGGATCAATTAACCCTGAGTGGCCGCTGGTTGACAATTTCCCAGGTCCCCAAAATGACCTGCAGGGGGACAGGCTGTGTATAAAACCACCAGTAAGACCCGCAACCCTGGCTAACAAACATGCCTGTACTGGTGACTTGAGGAATCGTCTGCAAAGTGTTGCAGAAAGGTCTTCTGACTGCCTGTGTTCTCCACATGTGATGGCTCAAAAAAGCCCTAGCCATCACATGAGACATTGTTTTGAGGGTCTGGGGCCACCTTCAGTAAGTATTTTGAACCCATTGAGATGGGGTTGGCAGCTTCCGCTGACAATGCCTAACCGTTGCTATGGGGTTTGGTAGGTGGAAAACCTGCAATTTGGTGATGCAATGGTTACGGACTTGATTAATCATTTTGGTTATCGAGATAATTTGACAAACCACGGGTTTGTATTTATGGGAGGGGGTGTTACGGCCCTAGCAGGGCCTCCTACTGAAGGTGCCTGTGTGGGCGTGTCCCACCACTTCTTCTGCCTGAGGTGCCACCTTTCCCTGTAACACAGCTGACTCACATCAGTAATTAAAAGTATTTAAGCCCAGGGAAAGGTGAGCTCTGGGCCAGAGTGCCATTTTGTGTGGTGTTTGCAGCTAGTGAGCTGTGTGTGTTTTGTGGTGTTTGCAGCTAGTGAGCTGTGTTTGTGGTTTCCAGCCAGTGAGCTGCGCTTTCCTTTTGACTTTGCTTTTTTGACCAACGCCTGAGTTTTGTTTGTTTTTCTTAAATGGTGATAGCGGCTTGTCCGTCTCTCTTAGTTGAGCTACTTTAATAAAACTCTTTAATTTAACCCTTTTGCCTCCTTGACTCCTTTTTCTGACCTGGACACCTTTTGTTACTTCCCCCTCACCGCCTAGACCCCTCAGGGGAACGTAACAGAAACTCAGTGTTTTAGAGTTTCCACTTAACACACAAACTCCAACACATCTCATTCACTTGTGCTAAAATTCAATCACCTTTCATTAATCTAAAACCGATCAACTAATTTGCATATCAGCTATTAACCCACTAAGTTGACAGGACGACAGGAAAGCATGTTCAAAATAGTATCACAAAAGACAATTTCCCTCATACAGTAAATTGCTTATGCTGCATCAATCAAGCAGGAAGCTTCTCCCAATTTACCATTTTAACACTAAATTTATTGCCTGATCACTGATTTATCAAACCAGGATTTTTTTTTTCCCCACAAAAGTTAAATTGTTGTCCTGCAACTTGGAGAGTCAATTTTTTTTAGGATAAATTCAGTATTTGATAACAAGTGTCTGCTAAATTGACACTATTTTACACTGATGAAAGATAACAAGCTAATTTTCATTGCATGTGTGTGGAGCTGTATATCCAGCACAGCATGCAATGTGCTATGAGTTTCACTGGTCTTTACATCACACAAGGTGACTTGGACAAGATAATAAACAGACTCACACACTTAAAATGTTGTCTAATCTTCATAAGCTATTTTGTGTTTGGAATTGTTAGTAGGGTTAATATATGTTCTGTTTTTATGTATCTTCTGAAACAGGTTACCATCGGCAACCACACTGTGTGTTGTTAACCCCTTCTACAAATACCCTCTTTTAATGTGTAACACTTTGTGTATGGTCTTGTGTTATCCCTGGTGGATATTAGCTGCATGTGTGGTGTCACCTTTCCATTTTCTAACAGTACACTTGCATACCTCAGTGCTTGTCCTCTTCCCCCTTTTGTGCTGGTCTGGACACTGTGTCAATCCTCCACTTCCAGGCAGTCGCTTGTCTCCCCGAATTCCTTAACCTAATTTGATTGCCCACACTAAAACAGCAGCCTCAGTCCTCCTCTGCTCCTCTCCTTCTCTCCCACTTTTCAGTCCAATGGCAGTCAGCTTTTTTTCCAGCTTTGTCCCGTGTCTCTCTTTGTCCCACTGTCTCTTTCATTGCCATCTCACTCCAAACATGGCAAATGTCAAACTCAGACAGTCTTCTCAAAAGTCCTTCACACACAGTGAGGTTGCAGCTGGCTGGAAACGCATCTCCATCCATCCAATCTAGATGGTGGTTCTTCTCTTTCTGATGCCGTTTGCCCACAGCGCTGCTGGACCTCTCTGCTCAGATTGTCTCTTGGACTCCTGTCCACTGTTAAATGTTCATGCTCGTGCTTCTGAAACTGCACTCGGTGTCTTCAGGGAGAGATTCGTTTCCTTGGAGCTTGCTTGTTCAGGATGAGGACGGGAAGCTGCAAAACAATTCAGCCAAAAATTCTGGCTGAGTGTTTCTAATTTTTCTAATGATTTCAACCTATAATTTTCTTACGACTGCTACCCGTGTAGGATTGATCCAGGTCCGTTCCCCACCTGTAAACGACAGACTGAGAGACTTTCATTATTATCATCACTGCTTAATCAACACACATCTCTCTCTCTCTCTGTGTTTGTGTAAACAATCCTTTCTTAAAAGCAGAAAATGACATTGTAGTTGTTTTTCGGCTGATCAACACAAAACCTTTTTCCTATGATTATTTTTCTTCGTCTACAATGTAATTTGTCTCTTTTTCACTCTTTTTTTTTCATTACAATAGCTTGTGATCCGCAAAATCACTGCTCTCACTCACAATCAGAGGCAATTACTTTTGCACAGTGCACAAAAACACTGTGATGTCAGACACATTCACACTCACTTTTTCATCTGCATAAATAAACCATATGTAGCCAAGTGAACTAATACTACGCATGGAAAGGGTTTAAAAAGAGGGAATTGTGTTTTTGACTGGTTGCCTGTCTACCGGAGGTCTGTTGTAGGGTTGTCATGGTGATGACTAGACCTCGCGTTTTGGGGGTATACTGTCCCTTTAAGAGCCGCCGTAAGCCAGAGCACGCATGCACTCAGGTTTGTGTCACACTGAGCGCTGTGAGCGGGAGCACTGGAGAGTTAGAGACTGCAAAAGATTCTGTGGCTAGCTACACACGAGGTAAATGTGCTAAAAAGTGTAGCATACTGCAAAATATTGTCACCAGTGTTGTAGTAGACTGTAATTAGCTAAGTTTCTTTAGCAATGACTCCATGTTTGTGACCATTTCTGTACAGTTCTTAACGCGCGACGGGTGCATGTTTAATGGTCACGTGCTGTGAAAGGGACTGAAGAGCGGGTTGGCGTGAGTAGTTACAGTGTCCTAACAGATTTCAAAGTTGTTAAGTTTATACTTTTACTCACTTTGCATAACTCTGTATGTTTCTGTTTGATTCAGAGGGGAGATCACTTGCTGTGTGATTCCTGCGTGTGTACTTGTCCTAGCACAGTAGCTGTGTGGAGAAACCGAAGTGAGTTCATGATGTTCTCCCATAGAAATGTATGTTTAAAAGAGAGTTTACAGTGCACTTTATTGCCAGTTGACCTGCGAAGTTGTGGGATGTAAACAATGTGTTTATTTGTTTTGTTTTCTCTTTTTTTGTTGTATTTGTTTCTTGACAGGTCACTACTGTTGTCTATACTGTTTGGATTTAACATGTACATATGATAGTTACTGTTGTCTCAGACCCTGAAAGGCAGTTTAGGCTGAGCCAGTGGAATAGTTAAATTTTGCCGTTTCACTCAAAACTACAGAATTAAAACTGTGCTCCTCCGAGTACAGTCGGAGAATAAAAAAGCCCACAAAAGAGTATTTCCTGTGTCCTGTCTCATTCCCCATGACCGGGCCACATAGTTTGGTGTCAGAAGTGGGATTCTCAGGTTAGTTTTGAGTTTCAGTATAGAGAGACACAGTGAGTGGGGCTTTATAGACAACAGTAGTGGCTTAGAAGATCCCAGTCCTTCCCAGAGGGCGGCAATCGCAGTGTGGACGTCCTGAGGTGGTTCGGTGCAGTGGCAGTTGGTACAACAGGAGCCTGCTTCAGCCATTGGACGAGGAGGGCGCCTGACACAGATTTTGGACTGTTGAATCTCATCTACAAGTGACTGTGGGAATCTGCTGCAGTAAAGACTCAGAGACATTGCAGTATGTCGCAAGAGGACGAAGGGGAAGGTCCTTCAGGGGCCGGAGCTATCCCCACTGAAGACAGTCAAGCTGCCTCGTTGTTTGACAGTGCAGGTAACCCGTTGGTGGAGCTACAAACAAAGATTAACGAACTGAGTAGGAAACATGATGCTGTTATGTCTAGTATTGCTAACATGGGTAATGTTCCAACCAGATCTGTCGTGTACATTCCAAGAGAAAAGGTGATTGTACCTTTTAGTGGGGAACCAGCTAAAGATGCTTACACTGTTGATGAATTCATAGAAGAGGTGGAAAGAGCAATAAGAACTAGGGGTCTGCGTGGAGAGGATCAAACCGACTTTATCCTCTCACAGCTGAAAGGGTCTGCCCTAGAGGAAGTTAAGTTACGTATGGCAGGCCAGGTGAAGCAACCGAGTGATCTCTTTTCATATTTGAGGGAGGCATTTAGAGAGAAGCGCACCACACCACAGCTCTTGCATGCTTTCTATGCACGCCGCCAACTAGATGGGGAAGACCTGCGAGATTATTCACATGCACTCTCTCAGTTGCTCAATGCTGCAATACAGCAGTCCCCTAATGTAGTACCCAACACACAGCTGGCACTTCGGGATCAATTCATTGAAGGTGTGCATGCCCCAAATCTTCGGCGTGAACTACGTAGGCTCACTAGGGACAAGCCTGAGTGTAGTCTCTTTGATGTTAGAGAGGAGGCAATCATGTGGACTATGGAAGATCGTCCACGCAGCACTAATGTGGCCAGACATAGAAATATAGTGAGTGACAGGCCAGATGAAAGCTGTGAAAAGACAACCTCCACCAGTGATGTACAGACAGACTTTACCATGGCTCTGCAAGAGATGGTTAAAATAATCACACAACAGGGTAAAGCCATAGGGGAGTTAACTAATGCAGTGAGGGAGCTCACAACACAGACTGCCAGTTCTGAAGACAGTAGAGGTGTTAAAGCTAAGCCCAAGCCTAAGTACACTAGAGAGGGCCAGCCTATTTGTCTCCGATGTGAAGGGGTGGGACATATGGCCAGACACTGTAATGCACCCCAACAACCTACGAGCCAGTCTGCAACCATGTCCAGTTCCTCGCTAACGGGAAACGGGAACCCTCCATTGCTATGAGCCGGGCAATGCGAGGCAAGTCAGAAGGCTCAAAGGAAGCTCTAACCAAGGAACATTTTCTAGAACATGCTGTTGGTCAGTGCCCTGAAGTAGATATCCAGATAGGTGGTGTATCCCTTAGATGTCTGCTTGACACAGGAAGTAATGTAAGCACTTTGACAGAAAGCTTTTTCAGAAATCATCTCCAGGGAGAGGATGAAGATATGCACTGTACTGCCAAGTGGCTTAAAATCACAGCAGCCAACCAGTTGCCGCTGCCCTATTTAGGCTATGTAGAGTTAGATGTACAGGTCATGGGGCTCACTATACCTGAATGTGGTTTTCTTATAATCAAAGATGATAAAACAGAAAGAGACAATCCCAAATGGTTGGATTTGTCACCCCATGGCATTATAGGGATGAACATTGCAAAACGATGTAGACAGTTAGTACTCTCAGAGTTTGACACCACTCTAGGGGGAGAGCTGGAGTCCAGCTGGAGGAAGGCCTGCCACTGCGTACAAGCTGCTGAGCTTGTGGAAAAGGTGTCTACTGCCCGTGTTGCAAGCAAACACAAAGTGCGGGTGCCTGCCTCATCCCTGACCACTGTCTATGCAAGGGGCCATGGCAAGCAGTTTGGTAGCGCATTGGTTGAACCAGGGAATGTTCAGCTCCCAGGTGGCTTATTGGTGATCCCAACTCTAGTGTCAACTAACAGCCTGGTATTCCCAGTACAGGTGATGAACATCTCACAAGAGGATGTCTGGCTTCCACCTAAGGCTAGACTAGGCATTATTAGTCCTGGCCGCTGCATTGAGGGTGACCCATGCGAGGTGAAATTTGAGCGCATATCTGCCAACCACGAGGAGGTGACTCTTAACCAAAAGGACTGTCAGGGGGCCAACAGCTGCGTACAGGACTTATTGGGAAGATTACACATAGGTGGCACACCAGGACAACAGGCCGAGGTCAGAACTCTTTTGAAAAGGTATGCGGATGTTTTTGCACTTCATGATGAGGATTTGGGGTACACTGATCGTGTGAAGCATGAAATTCCTGTTGTAGATGAAGCCCCTGTTTCTCAGCCATACAGGCGCATTCCACCAAATCAGTACAAAGAGGTCAGGGAGCACATTTCTGAACTGTTGAGAAAGGGGGTGATTCAGGAGAGTTCGAGTTCCTATGCTTCACCAGTTGTTCTGGTACGCAAGTCAGATGGGAGTCTTAGACTGTGTGTAGACTACCGCAGACTAAACGCGAAGACCAGGCGTGATGCGTTTCCACTCCCTCGCATTGAGGAGAGCCTGGATGCCTTGAGTGGTGCAGAGTTCTTCTCAACCATAGATCTTGCCAGTGGCTACCATCAGGTAGCGGTACATGAGAAAGACAGAGACAAAACAGCCTTTACCACACCATTTGGCCTGTATGAATACTTAAGGATGACAAACTGGACTGGTTAGCAGTGCACCAGGAGCGTCTCCAGGATGCACATGCCAGAGCCAGAGAATTTGCCGAACGGAAGGCTGCAGAGAGAGTGGTTCAGCAGCAAGGAAAGGTGTTCTGTCCACCTGTTGACATCGGACAGTTTGTGTATCTCCGTTACCGACCACCAGGAAGGAATAAAATTCAAGATGCCTGGGCAGCCCCTGTGTACAAAGTGGTTGATATCCAAGGGACAACATACACAGTAGTGCCACTGGAAGGAGGGCCGGTGAAAAGAGTCCACAGATCTAACTTGAGGCCATGCGTGGGGTCTATACCTGCACCCAACCCAAGGCTACGTGACCAGGAAGTCAGTTCTGCAGATGAGCACCAAGTGTCTGATACGGAGCTTGAGCATCTAGAGTTTGCCTTGATGGAGGAGGTCCAGTACCCAATGGAGCTGCCAGTGGCTCAGGGACCTGGGAACTTGGTTCCGACGGTCAACGAGCCTGGAAACCAATTGGAGAATGGAACTGAAAATATGGGTGAGGATCTGCTAGGGCAAGAGAGCAGCGACAACCCTGATGACCTCGAGGTGGAGCCAGCAGCTTACCTTCCACCTGGGCCAGGAAGCATTGGATTCTCCAGTGAAGAACCGGTGGCAAAACCTGTTCCAGCTCCTAGGAAAGGAAAGAAAGAGAAAGCGGAGGCCGGTCCACCCACACCTGCTACACGCAGGAGTAGGAGAGAAACTGCAGGGGTCCACACAAACCCATTTAATCTACCTAGGTCAGCATGCAATGCAGTATCCTTCAGTCCAGATGTACTCTCCCAGGTGTTAGCCGGTATGGTTCTCTACACCACCAAACTCAGGGGAATGGTGGATGAGCAGGGGGTCACCGAGGACGTTGACTCGTAGCAGGGGAGAATGTAGCCAAGTGAACTAATACTACGCATGGAAAGGGTTTAAAAAGAGGGAATTGTGTTTTTGACTGGTTGCCTGTCTACCGGAGGTCTGTTGTAGGGTTGTCATGGTGATGACTAGACCTCGCGTTTTGGGGGTATACTGTCCCTTTAAGAGCCGCCGTAAGCCAGAGCACGCATGCACTCAAGTTTGTGTCACACTGAGCGCTGTGAGCGGGAGCACTGGAGAGTTAGAGACTGCAAAAGATTCTGTGGCTAGCTACACACGAGGTAAATGTGCTAAAAAGTGTAGCATACTGCAAAATATTGTCACCAGTGTTGTAGTAGACTGTAATTAGCTAAGTTTCTTTAGCAATGACTCCATGTTTGTGACCATTTCTGTACAGTTCTTAACGCGCGACGGGTGCATGTTTAATGGTCACGTGCTGTGAAAGGGACTGAAGAGCGGGTTGGCGTGAGTAGTTACAGTGTCCTAACAGATTTCAAAGTTGTTAAGTTTATACTTTTACTCACTTTGCATAACTCTGTATGTTTATGTTTGATTCAGAGGGGAGATCACTTGCTGTGTGATTCCTGCGTGTGTACTTGTCCTAGCACAGTAGCTGTGTGGAGAAACCGAAGTGAGTTCATGATGTTCTCCCATAGAAATGTATGTTTAAAAGAGAGTTTACAGTGCACTTTATTGCCAGTTGACCTGCGAAGTTGTGGGATGTAAACAATGTGTTTATTTGTTTTGTTTTCTCTTTTTTTGTTGTATTTGTTTCTTGACAGGTCACTACTGTTGTCTATACTGTTTGGATTTAACATGTACATATGATAGTTACTGTTGTCTCAGACCCTGAAAGGCAGTTTAGGCTGAGCCAGTGGAATAGTTAAATTTTGCCCTTTCACTCAAAACTACAGAATTAAAACTGTGCTCCTCCGAGTACAGTCGGAGAATAAAAAAGCCCACAAAAGAGTATTTCCTGTGTCCTGTCTCATTCCCCATGACCGGGCCACACATATGGCTGGAGATATGTGCCATGGTGATCCATAGGCATGATCACCAGTTTATTTAATTATTTTTAATCCAACAAAACAAATAAACAAAAACATGATGCTGATGCTACACACACACGAGTCAAGGTGCAGAAAAACTGCTCATGGAAACGCTGCACACTCATAGCTCTGTTTCCCCTCTCTTTGAGCAGCTCTCAGACAGCTCTCGATCTGATAATGTGCAGCCTGCTCATCAGCTCAGAAAAAAACTGCAACGTAACATCACACAGTAGTTGCATGCTCTGCCCACAGCGGCAAAGTCTTACACTTTCATATTCAATGCAGCTTCTCCATCATGTACTTTTAGATGTTTCATACATGGTTCAGCATTTTAGTTGTTTTCACAGATGTGCTCTATATCTCAACAATGGCTCGTAATAAGACGACAGTCTTTCACACAGGTCAAGTGCCTCCATGCACTTCATTAGTTTAAATATTTACCTATATCACTTCACCTCATATGTCATTGTACTGAATTTAAGCAACCACAAGCTTAATGTAGATTACTTTTAACAAACATCCACCTCAATTACATCTATGGTCTGACACACAGGCTGTTAACATTTTGTGTCAGGAAGGGGTGGGGGGAAAGCCACCCACCAGAGCACAGCTGCTGATGTGGGCTGGCCTTTTCCACACACTCTTCAAGGCTGGTGTGTTTTCTGAAAACTTCTAACATTTGAATCTCTTCCATTCATAAGCCTGCGATTAACCGCACGGCTCAGGTCCGCGTGAAACCCGCGCGACCGCATTCGCGTGCACCCACGCAGCTGTGGAGCCTTCGCTCTCTCTCTTTTTTACATAAATACTTTGTGCTGCCAGGAGCAAAGTCCAGCACAAACGTCTTTCTCCCTCTAACTCACTCTTGGTTGCTTAGAAACCCATGATAACAACAACAACTGCTGACGTCACACACCACGCGTTCTGCTCCGCACACACTCACACACAACAACAACAACGAGACGACGACGAAAATGACAATAACACAAAATAGGCCTACTCCGGACTCACACCGGACCGCTCGGGACCCTGACCCAGCTGTGGGACGCTCACCCACTTGCGCGACAAAACCCAATGAAGGGACGCTCGGGACACACACCCAGGGCGATTTCAAAACCGGACACACACCGGACGCTTGGGACCCTTGGGCGATTTAACCAAAACTTCTTTTTCGGGACACTAACCCAGTTATCGCTCCACAAAGCAGCGAACTTCTCAACGCCTCACAAAATGGCGGAGACTGCACAACGACACGGTTATAGAGTCGGCCTCTTTAAACTTACTTGGCGTTGCTTAGCGTGTAATATCACCCTCGAATCCCGCCGATCGCCATTCATCGAGGAGAAGAAGACACACAGCGAATCCACAGGAACTTCCTGGCTGACGTCAGTCTTTCAGCGTGCCCCTCCCCCCCCCTCGGTGAATGCGATGCCAGGGAGCCGGCATCGAAGGACCAATTAATGTTAGGTTTATAGCATAAACCTATTCGCTGGAACGTTGAAGACAATATAATTACACCGCAAAGCAAGACACGAAGTAGGCAAGTTCTTCATGTTACTCGTATACGGGAGAGAACCGGACAAAGCGCCGTCCCTTCGCTTGACCCCAGTAGCTCTCGTCCGTCCTCCCGTACCACTGTTCTTTTATTGAGGTTACATGAATATGCATAAGTTCACTAACATGTGACGTCTACATACACACAAAGAGTACCTTGCCTGTGTGTGTGTGTGTGTGTGTGTGTGTGTGTGTGTGTGTGTGTGTGTGAGGTCAAGATGTGACCCTGTGAAGACTCCCCAAGGCTAGTGCCAGGACGTCTAACTCCATCTAACAAAAGGCTCTTATACTTAAACAGATATACGTGTGCTTGCTATACCATAAATCAACAAGAAAAGATAAACTCTCCTAGGGAGTGTGATCTATGCCAGGACACTCTGTGTAGAGGAATGTACGCACCCCTTCTTTATGTTACACAGAGTTAATACAGACCTCTTTAGGATGAGACATTCTTTCAATCTACAAATGATTATACACTTCTAAACATATATGAGTAAATGTTTCTAAGCATAAATGACAATCAACAATACAAAACCTATCACTACTTGCTCAATTTTCACTCAACTTCCACAAATTATACATCAAAACGTAGGTATTTTTGCTGGCTTTCAGGAAATGTCACCACTTATAGAATTTTTGCAAATCTCCTCAGACCAACACAAAGTCGGAAAACTCTCCATAGAAAGTCAATGGAGAGTTTGTTCAAAATCACCGCTGGATTTCTGTAATGAGAGGCATATTCGAATCGTCATATCTCCTTAACGAAACAAAGTTAAGACATGAGGCTTGTCCCAGTATATCTTCAGACACTCCTGACGCTCACAATTCAAGAATTTCTTTCTCACCTATTACCGTTCTGAAATGAGTTAGACTTGTTTGAGGGTAGGAAATTCGTCCTTCGCTCAGATTTCTTCAGATTTCAAACTCTGGAAATGAACCACTTTTTTCTCTCGTCATAACTTTTTGTTGGATTTCCACAGAGACCTGAAAATTTCCATGACTGTTCACCAAATCCTGCTGTCTCTTACGGTGAAAGAATGATATTGATGCTCCAAATAGATTTAAAGTTTAGAGTTACAAAGCATTGTTTGAGGGCAGGTCAAGGCAGTTAGAGAGAGCCTTTTTATGGGATGATCTCATTGTAAGATTTAAATTCAATATATTTAGACTGGTTGACTGAATTGGATCTTGTGTGTGTGTCTCTGTGTGCATGTGTGTTTCCTCATGTGTACATATTTGTGATTGTGTGGCTGTTATATTTTTTTTTTGCCGATTTTTTTCATTTAACAAGTATATTTGAAGAACCCTCAGCATGTTCAGCATTTTTTCAGCTGTCCATTTTGCTTTTCCAATTTTTCTGTTTAAGTTATTACTATTGTGCTAAATTATACTATTTCTGCTGTTTTATAAGATTTGTGCTAAATATAGTATTTCTGATTAATTATAGTTTTTCTACCAAATCATAGTACAGTATTTTTGCTTTTTATAGGATTTTTATAGGATATTTATATTGCTTAATATAGTATTTCTGCTAAATGTAGTATTTATGCTTAATCATAGTATTTCTATATATTTCTGCCAGGTCCCCAGGCAGCCAATCCTCTGTGAGGACTGAGACATTCAAATTTACATATCAGGGCTTGCACGGCTTCCCAGCCAGCCAATCATATATGTGGGCTGAGGCATTCAAATTTGCATATTGGGGCCTTCGTGGCTTCTAAGCCAACAAGTCATCGATGTCATATATCTCTAAAAATTCACATTTTAATGATAAATTGTCAACACTTGACGATTCCCCCATCTCTTCTGAACAAAACGGTGTAAGAATGACCGTTCTGGCCAATACAGTTAGGAAATTATGGTCATTTGTTTGAGGGGAGTCCTCACTATGAGAAATAGACTGCAAAAATCCTGTGTCAGTGCTGCGCATGTGCACCTGCTTTGGCGGGAAAAAGTACACAGCCTCTCTGATTGGTGGATTCAAATTCAGCAGCTCCCAGGCTGCTTGACTGAAAACATGCTTCTCTCTCCCTCTGTGTGTGTGTGTGTGTGTGTGTGTGTGTGTGCATGAGAGAGAGCGAGAGAGAGAGAGACCCTCTTTAGGGCAGCATCTCATTGTTGGAAAAACATATAATATATTCAGACTGGTTGACTGGCATAGACCCTCCGTGTGTCTCTCTCTCTCTGTGCATTTGTGTATACATATTTGATTTTGTGTGTGTATCTGTTGGCTGTTCCTTCTTGTTTTTTAAATTTATTTTTATTTCTTTTTTTTTTTTTCCACAGGTGAACAACAATTAGTTTTGAGGGAACTTAACCATGTTCTGTTTTTTTTTCAGCTTGTCATCTTACTTTTCCAGTATTTTCACTTAAGTTATAACTATTCTGCTCAATCATAGTATTTGTTCTAAATCATTGTTATTATGCTATATTGTAGTATTTCTGCTAAATCATACTATTTCTACTATATTATATTTTTCTTTCTAAATATAGTGTCACGGCTGGCGGAGGGAGCCGTGTGGTGTGGAGGAAAAGGAGGACCCAAGATGCAGCAAACTGATGATACGAGTGATGTTTTATTTACAAAAGTGGTGGTGACAAAAACAGGCAACGAGGTATGAGTACTTTACAAACGGAAACCTAAACTGGGAGAAACTAAGTGACAAACCTGAGACCATACAAAAGGGGTGCGGGGCAGAGAGACGCAGAGACAGGAACACCATAGAACGCAGGGGTAGACGGATGAATGCAGACGAGCCGACAACAGGCAGGAGAACACACAGGGCTTAAATACACACCAGTAATCAGGGGATGAGGGACAGGAGGGCAACACAGCTGGGAGAAATCAGAACTGACGGGACAGGGGAAATGTAAACTGAACACACTCACATCAGACAGAGACCTTCACAATAAAACAGGAAACTCAGACACGGGGAACCAAACAAGACACAGATCTAAACAGACAGCTTCACAAACAGATGGGGTGACACCATAGACAGACAGATCCAGACGCAGACTCAGAGGCAGACCGAATATAACACAGAACTAAAACAATCATCATCATGAAAATGATAACAAACTAAAAGCGCTGGGTCACCGACCCAGGACCATGACAGTACCCCCCCCCGCAAGGGCTGGCCCCAGACAGCCCAAAACAAAAACAGACGACCAACCCAGGGCGGGCGGCGGGGGACCAGGACGGAGGGACCAACGCCAAACAAAAAAAACTCCAGTGACCCAAAAGAATTGACCAAAACACAACACACACTGGAGTCCCCGAACAGGGTCCCAAAACATAGTTCAGGAGGCCGGCCCGGAGGCTGACAACTCAGGAGCCTAGAATAGTTCATCTCCGGGGGCCGACCATGCGGAAGGCAGTGGCGGCGACGGGGAAACCGTTCAGGCGGCCGACCGTGTGGACAGCAACGGCGGCGACGGGGAAACAGTTCAGGCGGCCGACCGTGCGGACAGCAACGGCGGCGACGGGGAAACAGTTCAGGCGGCCGACCGTGCGGACGGCAACGGCGGCGACGGGGAAACAGTTCAGGGGGCCGACTGTGCGGACGGCAACGGCAGCGCAAATGCAGGTCCGGGGGCCGACCGTGCAGACGGCAACGGCGGCGTGTAGGAGGTCGTCCACGCAGCAGGCGGGGGTGGCAACAGAAGTCCGGAGGGCGGCCACGGTGGTGATGATGCCCAACAAGCGGCCTGGCAGACGACCGACGATGTGAAGGTGGTAGTAGGGGACCCGAAGGCTGCGTGGCCCCTGCAGCCCCAGGCGAAGCGGAGGTTGGACCAGACGAGGCTGAAGCCGATGCGGAGGCTGGTCCAGGCGAGGCTGAAGCCGATGCGGAGGCTGGTCCAGGCGACGGCGTAGGTGAAGCAGTAGATGGACCAGGCGATGCTGATGCTGGACCAGACGAGACTGAGGTTGAAGCGGAGGCCGGACCAGACGAGACTGAGGTTGAAGCGGAGGCCGGACCAGACGAGACTGAGGTGGAGGCTGGACCAGGCGAGGATGAAGACACGGAGGCCGGACCAGGCGTGGATGACGGCAGCGGGACGGCTGCAAAACCTGACGGCAGCGATGCTGCAGGAGGTGATGTGGAGATGTGCTGGCTGGGTCCTCCAGGACCGTCAGCAGGTGTGAGGATGTGCTGGCTGGGTCCTCCAGGACCGTCAGCTAACGAGGCGTGGTGCTGGGTGGGCTCCTCGGGCCCTCCAGCTGACGAGGAAGCGGAAGGAGGCTGGACGGGCTCCTCGGGCCCTCCAGCTGACGAGGCGGGAGGCTGGACGGGCTCTTCGGGCCCTCCAGCTGACGAGGCGGGAGGCTGGACGGGCTCCTCGGGCCCTCCAGCGAGAACAGTCTCAGGACCAGTGGGCACAGGGGCCCCTGGAACACACGGGACAAAACCAGCAGGCGCACGGGCCTCTGGCAGGCACAGGACAGAACCAGCAGGCACACGGGCCTCTGGCAGGAACGCAACAGAACCAGCAGGCACACGGGCCTCTGGCAGGAACGCAACAGAACCAGCAGGCACACGGGCCTCTGGCAGGAACAGGTCAGAACCAGCAGGCGCACGGGCCTCTGGCAGGAACAGGTCAGAACCAGCAGGTGCACGGGCCTCTGGCAGGAACAAGACAGAACCAGCAGGCACGGGGACCTCTGGCAGAGACAGAGCAGAACCAGCAGGCGCACGGGCCTCTGGCGAACACAAAGCGGACTGCGGCTACACAGAGCAGTGACTCAGCTCAGGCAGCGACAGCCGGATGCAGTCCTCAGCTGGCTTCTTGACCTCCAGGGGTCCAGAGTCGGCTGGGGGCTGGAACCCAGCCTCTGGGGAGGCCCTGGAGTGCGTCACAGTCTCTGTACTGGCCAGCTGTTGGGGACTGATTACTGCGTTATGTGGCGTGTCTCTCTGCTGGACATGAACAGGTGAAAAACAGTGCTTTTTGGGTTGGATGGACTCTACCAACTGAGCTATTGACTGGGCTATGGACTGTAACATAGTGTCTAATGAATCTGACTGTGACTGTAACTGGGCTATGGGTAGTGAGGCTGAATGTGATGGAGGTGGCGACTGAGCGGCTAACTGAGCTAGTGGCTGCTGGGCAGCTAACTGAGCTACCGGCGGGGCAGCTGACTCAAAAAACACAGCCCCGGAACAAACAGTCACACAGTCCAAAACAGAAAAAGGGTCCTTCTCACTCACCACAGCCGGCAGTTCCGAAGTCCTAATCTCCGGCTGTGGGGTGACGCGCCGACGGCGCGATCGTCGCTTCCTCCCGGGCAAAACCTCCGGCGGGCCGGGCAAAACCTCCGGCGGGCCGGGCAAAACCTCCGGCGGGCCGGGCAAAACCTCCGGCGGGCCGGGCAAAACCTCCGGCGGGCCGGGCAAAACCTTCACCGCCGGGCTGGGTTGGGAAGCGGTAGCGGCTGGAGGGCGAAGGTGCAGCTCATGAAGGAGGAAGTCTTGTGCTAGCGGGTGAAGCGAGTCCAGCAGCCAGGAGTGGGCAGAGATTAGCTGCTGTATCCTGGCTTCTACCGCGCGGTGAAACCCTTCCCCCTCGTGCTCGAGCCACAAGTTGACCAACCTTGAAACAGTGTCAATTAATTCCTCCCGAAACTCCTGGGAAGGTGCGGATGCTGCTGGGTCCATGTTGGTCGGCTCGTACTGTCACGGCTGGCAGAGGGAGCCGTGTGGTGTGGAGGAAAAGGAGGACCCAAGATGCAGCAAACTGATGATACGAGTGATGTTTTATTTACAAAGGTGGTGGTGACAAAAACAGGCAACGAGGTATGAGTACTTTACAAACGGAAACCTAAACTGGGAGAAACTAAGTAACAAACCTGAGACCATACAAAAGGGGTGCGGGGCAGAGAGCCGCAGAGACAGGAACACCATAGAACGCAGGGGTAGACGGATGAATGCAGACGAGCCGACAACAGGCAGGAGAACACACAGGGCTTAAATACACACCAGTAATCAGGGGATGAGGGACAGGAGGGCAACACAGCTGGGAGAAATCAGAACTGACGGGACAGGGGAAATGTAAACTGAACACACTCACATCAGACAGAGACCTTCACAATAAAACAGGAAACTCAGACACGGGGAACCAAACAAGACACAGATCTAAACAGACAGCTTCACAAACAGATGGGGTGACACCATAGACAGACAGATCCAGACGCAGACTCAGAGGCAGACCGAATATAACACAGAACTAAAACAATCATCATCATGAAAATGATAACAAACTAAAAGCGCTGGGTCACCGACCCAGGACCATGACATATAGCATTTCTGCTATATAATTGTATTTCTGCTATCTTATAATATTTGTGCTAAACCAGAGTATTTGTGCTGCATCATAGTATTTCTGTCAAATTATAGTATTTGTGCTAAAACATAGTATTGATCTAAAATTACAATATTCATAGTTCATCACAGTGTCTCTGGTAAATCACAATATTTCTGCTCTGTTGTACTATTTTTGTAAATCATAGTGTTTCTGTAATGTTTAAGTATTTTTGGCTAAATACATTCTTTCTGTTATCTTATACTATTTCTCCTAAATTCTTGTATTTTTGAGAAGTTATCATGTTTCTGGTAAGTTACAATATTTCTGCTAAGTTCTGCTATGCTATGGTATTTCTGCCAAGTATTATGTTTCCTCTAAGATATTGCAGTTTTGCTAAGTTATTCCATTTTAGCAAAGTTCCTTTCCTTCTGCAAAGTTTTTACAATTTCTGCAACTTTTCAGCTTTTTCAGCTAGTTTTTGCAGACAGCTTAGGCTTTAAGCATCCACACTGCATTTTCGCAGGAAATGCAAATTTTTCTAGTTTGAATTAGTTTAGTTATTGTTTTAATTCTTTTACTGTGCTATTATTGTTTTATTGTTATTATTGTATCACATTGTTGCTTTTCAATACCATTTTTATATTGTTAAGCACTTTGTGTAGCATCGGCTGTTTGAAATGTGCTATATAAATAAATTTGACCTTGACCTTAAGGTAGGAGCCAAAAAGGGTGTAGTTTGTGTGTGTGAGCACCCGTGTCTACACCTGTGAGCATGGACGCGCTTGTTTTTTTAAAAGGTTCCTTCATGTAATGATCTGCTAGAGGGTGTGGGGGGGCCACAGCCCCGTCCTCCAGGGCATGTAGCAGGTATGGAGGAGATCAAAACTCCAGACATCCAGAGGCCCCCAGAACACAAGAGACCAAGGAAGACCCACAGAGGGGCAGCCGCGCCACTGTCCCAGAAAGAGCTGAGGAGAGTCCCAGATGAGGGCTCATTCATTCCCTTCACTCTTCACTTATTTCAAGCTAAAATATTTATTGGAATTCAAATTTAGACAGAAACAAAGTGAATAATATTATTTTATTATCACGTTGATGCAGCACATGGTTCAGTTAGCTTTGTATAAACACGTGTTAGAAATGTTCTTCAATCAGCTCTTTTTACTCTCATTTCACAGCCAGTACTTTTTACTTTTACTTGAGTAAAGAAGTTGAATTAGTACTTGGAGTATTTTTAACAGTAGTACTTCTACTTCAGTACACACTGTGTGTACTTTTACCACCTGTGTCTGAGACCTCCTTCAGGGTCCAGCTGAAGCTCTCAGTCTGCTGTGGAAAAAGGAAATCCAGGTGAGTTTCTCCTGATCACCTGAGGCCGTCATTACTGTGTGAACCCACACACCACTCCTCACTCCTCCCACCCGCTGCACACAGTCACTGAGTACAGACCGGCTGATTCCTGTAAAGGGAGAGGCAAGAAGAGGCGGAGCAACACCTGAAAAACAAGAAGCTCAACGTCATTTTGCAGAAGTGAAAGTGTGAGAGAGCAGCAGCAGAGCTGCAGTCGAGTCCTGTTTGTCTCTAAAAGAAGATTCACTGGAGTCCATCAGGTTTCTCTCAGCAACAGTGGTGAGTGCAGCTGATCACACTTCCTGCTTCTACACAAATCTTCACTCTGTTCACTTCATCAGGGCCACCTCATTTCTCCATGGTGCCACTTAGGCTATGTCCACACTCGCCCGGATAGATTTGAAAACAGCGCTCCGCGTCCACACTAGTGTTTTCAGTCGTTTTCACAGAGTTGTGCGTCCACATTAAGACGGCTGAAAACGCTTACGTTCCAGTCCTGCGCATGCGTGAAACGCAAGACGATTCGACCGGTCTCATTTCGGTCTGCCGCTTATTCACTTTCCGGCAAAAGGTGGAGGAAAAGCACCGAGTTTTAAAATGGACTAACAATGAGGTGGAGTTGTTGCTGCGAGTAACACAAAAGTACAAAGTTGCAAAAGCGAGAGAGAATTAAAGAATTTGAAGAAAAGCTCTGTGGAGCATGTGCAGACTGATATTCATCTTTAATAGGACTGTCAAAACTGCAGCTGTATAATGCTCTCCACTATCTTTGTTTAATTGGTCACATGCCTGCATCACATGACTAACATGCATCATTGTTTTAGAAAGTCTCTGTTTTCACTGTTCACTGTGACACAAACGCACCGTCTCCAAATTATTTACTTTCCGGCTGTTTGAATCGTCGCAGCAGAGGTGAGCAGCGTGATAGGAGTGGATGTAGCTGTGGGTAATGAGAAAAGATGAAAAGAACGATTGATAACTTTTTCGTTAAGGCCGGTGCTCTGACACGGAGCCATCAACCTCTCAGTGTCTAACACTGGTCTGCAGACGGCATCAGATAATGAGCCACATTAGATGGACTCTGAGCCCACTGACAGTAAAAGGGTGAAGTGTAGACATTTGGAAGAGAGCGGCCTGACCAGTTTCTCTGACTATGATACTGTAAAGCTGACAACATGATGCATTTACTGTGGTGAGTGTGCAAAGACCATGGCAGGTGTTGTGCCAAGGTAGGGATCCCCAACAGGATCTGTTTCCCTGCGTCAGGAACATCGGCTGGGCAGGGAAAGCGGACCCAACGCACTCCGCCTCCATCACGACCAACTAGACGTGGAAGGAGTGATGTTTTAGTGACAACATGAAAGATGAGTGTGACCGTTCAGTTTGTGGGTTACAACAGAAAATGATACATTTATTGTTCTCGTGTGTTATCGGACGGGATCATTTTAACAAACCGAGGACATTTTCCTGATAATTATCTGTATCCTCCTGTAACTTTACTGTTTAAAGAGCTAAAACCTCCAACATTTCAGGATCAATAAGTCCTTATAAGACGTGTTTGTGAGCTAAAAATCAAGAATGTGGGATACTGTTTGTCTGTGTCAGCCAAACAACTTCACATCTTTGTAACGACTGTTAAAAAGATGTTCATCCTGTTGATCCTGTTCATCTGGACGCTGCACTGTACAGCAGACACGACGTTGTTCAGTTTGTGTTTGAGATGAACCAGTTTGTGTCTGAGTGTGTTGCTGGGTCTCCACCAGTTACTCTGACAACTGAAGGTTCAAGATTTTTATTTTGACATTTGCACACAGGACCAACAGTCCATGCACAGTGGAATACTTGTGCAGAGCTTTCCAAGTCAAATCACACTTTAACAATATAAAGACAGAAAAAGCAGAAGGATAGAAATGAAGTCCGGAGTAGGGTAGTCGTACTATTTTCTATATACAAAGAAAAAGAAGAAAATGTACAGAGAGTGTGTAGTTCTCTACCTCTTATCGCACTCACAGTGTTGCACATTTGTTCCACAGATCTGTTTCACAAGTCTGTTGTGAGTGTATTGCCCGATGGTCAGTGAACCGATGATACATTCAAAGTGAGGTTAAGTAGTGCTGTGTTATTTTTAAGTGTTCAGTGTGTTTTTGTTTGCCGTCAGTCTGACAGTTGTGGGGAAGAAGCTGTTGAAGAATCGTGTTCTGTGTGTGATGCTGCTGTCCGCTCTGTTGTGTCTGAGATTGTATGTGCAGCTTTGTATGTGCAGGTCCATGGATGCAAGTGTTGTTCCCATAATCCTCTCTGCAGACTTTCTGACTCTGCAGAGCCTTCCTCTCTGTCTGTGTAGTGTTTCCATACCAGACAGTGATGCCTGCGGTGAGGATGCTGTCTATCAGTCCTCTGCAGGCCTGGGTGAGAGGGTGGTGGTTCATGCCAGCTTTCCTGAGCAGCCGAATGAAATAAAGCCTTTGCTGGGCTTTTTTCACAGTTGCTGTAGTGTTGAGAGTCCAGCTCAGGTCTGATGTAACCTGCAGTCCCAGGAATCTGTGGCTGTTTGCCCTCTCCACCTCCGTCCCTTTGACGATAAGAGGTTGCAGGGGAGGGAGTTCTTCCAAAAGTGCAGTATTCATTCCTTGGTCCGTGTTAAGGATGAGGTGAAGAAGCTTCTGTGATGAAAAGAAACTTAAAGAAGTCCAGACGCTTTTCTCTCCAAGCTTCTCAGACTACTGACGCTTGTTTCTCTCTTTGTAAAAATGAAATTTAAAGTGAATTTTGAATCAAATGTTTCTTTTCTTTCTCCCTCAGAGTGCAGACATGTCTGCTGCCAGCAATCTGCGATCTGAAGATCAGTTTCTGTGCTCCATCTGTCTGGATGTGTTCACTGATCCAGTCTCTACACCATGTGGACACAACTTCTGCAAAACCTGCATCAGTCAGCACTGGGACATGAGTCAGAGCTGTCAGTGTCCCATGTGTAAAGAGACTTTCTACACTCGACCTCAGCTGAGGGTCAACACCTTCATCTCTGAGATGGTTGCTCAGTTCAGACGTGAAGCTCAGCAGAAAGCCAGCAGCAGCAGCTCAGAGCAACAAGCTGCCAAACCAGGAGAAGTTCCCTGTGACGTCTGCACTGGAACCAGACTGAAGGCCCTGAAGTCCTGCCTGGTGTGTCAGACCTCCTACTGTCAGACTCACCTGGAGCCTCATCTGACACTGAAAGGTCTGAAAAGACATCAGCTGGTTGATGCTGTGGAGAACCTGGAAGGCAGGATGTGCACGAAGCACGATAAACTCCTGGAGCTGTTCTGTAAGACCGACCAGACATGTGTCTGCATGCTCTGCCCTGTTTTAGACCACAAGAACCACGAGTTTGTTCCTCTGAGAGAAGAATATGAAGGAAAGAAGGCAGAACTGGAGAAGACAGAGGCTGAGATTCAGCAGATGATCCAGAAGAGACGACTGAAGATTCAGGAGATCACAGAGTCGGTGAAGATGAGTAAAGATGCTGCAGACAGACAGAAAGCAGAAGGTGTTCAGGTCCTCACGGCTCTGATGGAGTCTGTTGAGAGACGCCTGAAGGAGCTCATGAAGGAGATCGAAGACAAACAGGAAGCTACAGAGAAACAGGCTGAAGGTCTCATCAAAGATCTGGAACAGGAAATCTCTGAGCTGATGGAGAGAAGCTCTGAGGTGGAGCAGCTCTCACGCTCTGAAGACCACCTCCACCTCCTGCAAAGCTTCTCCTCCCTGAAAGCTGCTCCACCCAGCAAGGACTGGACAGAGGTCAGAGTTCATCCACCATCATATGAGGGGACTGTGGGGAGAGCTGTGGCTCAGCTGGAGGAGACAGTCTGGAAACCCATGAAGAAGAAGCTGTTTGAGGCTGAGCTGCAGAGGGTGCAGCAGCATGAGGTGGATGTGACTCTGGATCCTGATACAGCTCATCCTGATCTCATCCTGTCTGATGATGGAAAACAAGTGTACTGTGGTGATGTGAGGAAGAAACTTCCAGACAACCCAGAGAGATTTTCTCCATGTCCTTGTGTTTTAGGAGAGCAGAGTTTCTCTTCAGGCAGATTTTACTTTGAGGTTCAGGTTAAAGGAAAGACTGAGTGGGATTTAGGAGTGGCCACAGAGTCGATCAACAGGAAGGGACAAATCACAGCGAGTCCTCAGGATGGTTTCTGGACTGTGAGGCTGAGAAATGGAAATGAGTACAGTGCTCGTGCTGGTCCTTCAGTCCGTCTCTGTCTCCATCCTGGTCCTGAGAAGGTGGGGGTGTTTGTGGATTATGAGGAGGGTCTGGTCTCCTTTTATGATGTAGGTGCTGCAGCTCTGATCTACTCCTTTACTGGCTGCTCCTTCACTCACAAACTCCACCCATTCTTCAGTCCCTGTCCTAATGATGGAGGTAAAAACTCTGCACCTCTGATCATCTGTCCTGTCAATCAAACTGATCAACGACTGATTTTATTGGATGAATGATTGATTTTTCTTGAAGGGAACAAATGAACATATTGAGTGTAAATCCTCTACAGTCTCCATGTTTCTATAGAATCTGATCATCAGGACTCTGATTCACACTTTGATTCTCATGGAGTTTGATTTGAACAGAAGAAAAGTTGAATCAGGAAATGTTCCCACTGATGGAGACTCGAGCTGAAGAGCAAATATCAGAGAACAAATGTCCAAAAGCTTCATTTCCAATAAAGTTTGTTCAATGCTTTGAGTGAATCCAGACTCATGTGTGGCTGTTATACGGAGCATCAGAGTCCAGCTGAGTTATGTTGGATACAAACTGCTTATTTTGGCTCTGTGAGGAGTTTTGTTCACTGAAAACTGATGAGACGGATAATATTCAAAGAACTCTGTAGAGATTCATGCATCCATGTTCTCCACCTGCAGGTGTGGAGGAGAAAGGTGGAGCACAGACTGCTGCATCCTTCCAGTCACATCATTTTGATGATTATATTTGCATGTTGTGATGATTTGGGTTAAAGACAAACAGAGTTGAACGGCTGCAGTCACAGCATGAAGACGATGCTGAAGCTGAGCTGTCAGTGAACATGTTTCACTGTGATTTGATTTGAAGAATAGAAAGTGTGTGTGGCTGCTGACAGCTGCAGTCTCTGCTAGTCTGCATAACACACACACAACTTTCCCCCTGAGGCAACGATGCAGCAACAACACAACAGCTGCAGACACACACACACACTGTTAAAGAACACTTTACTGTTTAAGGCAGAATTCCTCAGTAACAATGATTTGAGTCTACTGTGTCTACTGTGGTTTCCAACATACAATCTACTGAAACATGTTTTTCTTTGTGCCGTACAAACTATTTGATCACAACATCTTTGCTTTTTTCCTCCAATCGTTTATTCTGATTATTTTATTTAGTTTAACTAAGAAAAGCTTAAAATTTAACTCTTAACCTGATTTAAACGTTTAATTTCTCATTAACTCAGACTTTTAATTTATTTCCTTGTTTAATGTATTATTTCTTTATCCTTGTTTAAGTTTTGCCGATCCTTTCTGTGTAACCTGTTTAATCTGACCTTTGACCCTTTAATGTTAACTTAACAGTACTCTTGTTTTGACCTTTGACCTCTTTATTCCTTATAACCAAATAAACCCTTTTATCTGATATTTTCACCTTATTGATTGATTATATATATCTATTATATTTTCTCACCTTACCTTATTTTGACCTTTGACCTATGTCCTTGTTAGCCTTGATCTTCCTTCATCAAACGTGAAATTTCTTTCACCTTTGAACTTAAAGCTTAAATCAAACCTTTGTTAAAAAGCTTCTTACCAACTTGTAATTCCAACTCTCTGCATTAAACACGTATCTTATCATATAAACACTGGATCACTGAGAGAACTTTAGGCAGAACCAAATGAAGCAGCTGACCTCGTCAAACTCACAGCGACAGTAACTGACAGTGAATTATTTTAATCTTCTTCATTGTATTTGTTAGAAACATTTATTTTCCTTTAATTGGACTTTGGTTAAGTTCAATCCGATGTATTAACCGACCTTTGAGGTGAAGTGCAGCTGCGAAGAACGCTACGGCAGGCAATGAGGTGCGTTTAATGTCGCTCTGTTAATTTGAGCGTCCATAAATTGAATGTCTTATTTTTTCTTACTTTATTATTGCTAATTTATTGGAGAATTTGGCCATTTAATTAAGATAGATTTTATGTTGTTGGTGGTAAAGATCTGGATGGATGTTTTATTTTATTCTGTGTTTCTATTTTTCAGTTTTACTTTTCAAGACTTGGTGAATTGCCTTTTTCTACTTTTTGTTTAGTTTAGTTAAAATTAGCAGCAGTGAGAAGTGTTGTTGTCGGTCTTGAATATATTTGATGTAGCCCATACTGTTAAGGTAAGTGTCATGTTTTTAGTTGTTAGTCTGATGAAGAATCTTTTACTTTTCTCCAAAAGTTGATTGTGTTTATCTGGACATAGTGTTTTTCAGGTCCAGCTGAATGCAGGTTTCCCCAGTCTTATACGTGTCAGGAGCATCAGCACAGCTGAAATGCATTTTTCCTAAGCACCGCGTCTCTGTGGCTTTTAAACCCCAAAACACGCTAAAACAAAAATGGGTCCACCCCAAGGATGGGGTCCCCCGGTGTAGTAACCTCGTTTCTTCGAACATCGACGTTCATTCAGGAAACCACAGCTGCTAGTTGCACTCACCACACGTTTGTCTTATCTGCCTATTATGTAGCCTTCCCTTCCTTTAATAAGAGCAAATTTTCCACTATAAACACAGAGTCTAACAAAAGACTGGAGACTGTTTTGGTCATTTCCCTCAGAGTTTGTATGTTTTGTTGTTTTTCTGGTGATGAGCTTCAAACAGCAGCAGATTGAGACTCAAATAGAACCTAATAAAATCAGTGAAGCTATTCATTGCTCATGTCATCCATCAGGGAGTTACTTGGAGGCTGTAGTTAGTGTGTTATGCAGTTATTGGGTTTTTGTGAGTTATACTAGTGAATGTCACAGGTGCTCCTGCTGTCAGACCTTGTGGTGTTCTCCTCTGTTTTATAGTGGACAGGACCTATTCTTTGGGAGTTGCATGAATACTTTGTGTGCCTTCTTATTTGATGCAACACACCTGATTGTTCTGTAAATAGTTTGAAATGATTGTGCAAAAAATCTGAGGCCTTGGCTGCATTTTGGGGTAAATAGCAACATTTTACTTTGTTGTTTGCATCATTTTTAAAAATGTATAATTTCTATTTGCATTTCAAGTTATGAAAGGTATTCATTAAACATGTTTATGTTTTAACTGTTTTCCACTCAGAGTATACAAGAGGTTGAAGATACTATTAGATACGGAGAGAACTCCACACCGGGTGTAGGCTTGCATGACTAAGAAACTATTTGAGGCAATTTTGTGGAGTTTGAGGTTAGACTCGGCTGCACATGTGTGCTTAAGCCGATCGATGGCTGCAGACTCTGTGGGAACTGAAATCAGCCCGTCATCGATGCAGAAGTGTCTCTCGACAAAGTGTCTTGTGTCTGCTCCAAAGTTTGTCTCGCCTTCCCAGGTGGCTCGTCATAGGTAATAGATGGTTACTACTGGTGACGGGCTATTACCAAAAATATGCACCCGGGCGTGGTCTTCCTGCACTTTGTCACATGAGTAGAAGTAATCAACAACTTTTTATTCATTTTTATTCTTATGAGCACAAGAGAGGGAGGGGGGGCAGGTACACAGTCACTAAAGATGAATAGCACAGCAATTAGTTGAATAGACGTTAAAAGAGAAGGTGTTTCAACAGCTGTTGTCTGCACTCTTGACACAGGAGAACAGAAGACTTCACCACCAGGACCTCCCCACCAACTGGGTGTCACCAACTTTCTCACAACACCTCACTGTGACCTACACAGATAACCAGTGTGCAGCTTTGAAATATAACATCCAGAGTCTATGTGACAAATGGCTAAACAAGTGCCATCATAGCAGGGTGAAGAGTGAACATGGTAACATAGAAGATGCTCTCCCAGGCCTATTACTGCCTTCTGGTCATAATTTCCACTCTCTTTCAGTGACCTCTCACCTTTAATATCCTATGACCTTCATTGACCTCTGACTTTCAGTGACCTCTGACCTCCTGTTGCAGGTGTGCGTGTGCTGCTGCTGTCTGCACTGACTGTTTGTGCAGGTGAGTAGATGAAGTGCACCATGGTCCAGGACAAACACTGAGTGTAAACACTGATAGAAACTGTCCGTCTGTCCTCCAGTCTCTCTGAGCGTCAGTCCAAACCTTCAGCAGTTCTTCACAGCAGCCTCAGTGTC
The DNA here is from genome assembly GCF_965226115.1 of Aulonocara stuartgranti. Classification (NCBI taxonomy): domain Eukaryota; kingdom Metazoa; phylum Chordata; class Actinopteri; order Cichliformes; family Cichlidae; genus Aulonocara; species Aulonocara stuartgranti. Next base: position 74,582,889 of record NC_138941.1, on the reverse strand, counting down.
TCTGACATGTGAAGGTCAGCTGGGCTCTGATGGATGGACGGTGAAGAGGGACACAGGAAGTGCGACTGAGTCATGTGGAGCAGGTGGGCGGGGCTTCGGGAGGTTAAATGGTTCATCCTGTTTGTTTGATGAGTTCAAGCCAGTCAGTGGAGTTTACTGGTGTGAAGGTGAAGCTGGAGAGAAGAGTGAAGAAGTCAACATCACTGTATCAGGTAATGAAGTCATTCATTTCATCAGACTAACAGCAGACTGTTATACCACCTCTACATCACTCTGTGGGTCTTTTCTTCAGATAAACATGTGATCCTGGAGATCCCTGCACTTCCTGTGAGGACAGGAAGTGATGTCACTCTACGCTGTAAATACAAAACTGGTCGCACAGTCACAGCCTATTTCTACTTTAATGGACGTCCTGTTAGACCTACATCAGAGAAACTCATCACCATTAAAGTGCAGCAGTCTGATGAAGCTCTCTACTGGTGTTCTACTGATGAGTTTGGATCATCTCCTCAGAGCTTTCTGAGGGTCAGAGGTCAGAACACTGACATCACTTCCTGTCTGCTGAGCTGATGATAAATTTACTGAATCAGCGTCATTATCTCTCCTGCAGGTCCTCTTCCTCCCACAACAACAACAACAACATACACTGATGTCTCCCATCCACCTTCTCCTTCTCTTCCTCCTCCTCCTCTCCAGCCCTTCATCATCCCAGTCGTAGCTGCTCTGGTTTCTCTGGTTCTTGCGTCTCTGGTTCTGGTCCGGCTCCTTTGGAAGAAACACACAGGTATAGAGTCTGTCTGACCCAACTGAGCACTTGTAAGTGAAGCAGTATACATGTATGTATGTGTTGTATGGGATCAGTGATTCTTGGTCTTATCACTCTCATGCTGCCTTCGTGGCTCTGCCTAGTCCACAATGAGGCTCCTTCAAATGATGTCACCTACTCTGAGGTCACCAGTAGAGAGTCATCCAATAAGATGCCAGTCATCCAACCAGAAATGGTTTACTCCACCCTGAAGACAAACACTACAGGTACGGAAATGAGGGATAAAAGCAGGAAAACTAGAGATACACTTAGGTTAATACATCTTTTGTGATGTTGTATAAATAAAGCCAGAATGCAATGATTTGTGTATCTTATAAAACCATATTTTAATAAATAGAACACAGTAAAGGGATTGAATGCACAAATGGAGAAAAAGCAGGTGGTCCCAAAGACAAACAGGTGGAGGAACACTTCCTGAAACTGTGTCTGTGAGCATTGTTCACCTGCCTTCCACAAATGCAGGTTGAAGCTCTATAATGCAAAGAAGAACCACATGTGAGCATGCTCCAGAATCAGCCTCTTCTTTGTGGTTTTCTTATCTCAGCTTATTTCTTATCTCATGATAAAATATGGGTTTGTGAGATTTGCACATCATTCAGTCTGTGTTTGCACAGGGTCCCTGTGGTTTTTAAGAATTGGAGTAAACTGTGGTCGTGGAAACATTGACTTATATTTTCCTCAAATGCATCAAAACAAAGAGGAACTGTGACTCAACGGCTTCAAGCTTTATGAAACATAAACTTTCTTTAGTTTCCTGTCTGACAGTAAAACATGTTACTGGTTTCACATCTGAACCTTACTGTGGTCTCACTGCTCGAGTCGCAGTTTGTAAAAATGGGTCAGTGTCAGAGAAAACCATGGCAGCAATCCTGCAGCTCAATCAGAACGCTGAAATGGAAGGAAGTGATTGGTGCATGATGTGGAAGATTAGTGTGTATGACACGCTGCAGCACGAACTGGCTGATTGAACTCCAGTGTGAAAATGATTTGGGGAGATTTTGTCACAGCATGCAGCAGCACACTATGAATTTGAGGAGTGGACCCAAAATCCTGACACGAATGAACATAGAAGATAAACAAAAGGGGAGCTGTCTAACAAGGCTGATAAAAACATCTGAAATTAAAAGGCAGAGGTGAAGCTAAACAATAACATAAGCGTGGAACATGAAAGCACAAGCCACCGATGTTTCACTGGCATGTAAGTTTGGGGTTATACACATAAAAACAGGGGTTAGGCAATAAAGACTCTGTGAAAGAGACGATGAAGAGAGAGAAGAATTTGTTCAAGAATTACACCTCGTAGTAGAAAGGAGCTGAGGAAGACTCACTTTGATTGACGAGGATGTTTCAGTTCACTGTGTTGGGGCAGCAGTCAGATGTAAAAGCATGTACATGGTGAAGTCACCTGAGTTTGTAGTTCCCAGAGTCGAGTGTTTATTTTCACCCACATCAGAACAGGTGCTGCTCGTGTGGTTAGCTGATGAGAGAAGCTGAAATCTTTGTGTGACAGAGCTTCCTTGTTGTGACCATGAAGTGTTTTATCTGTTTACCTTTAGTTTAACAGATGTTTGAATGATGTGGAGTCCAAAGAGTGCATGTCAGCAGATACTGAACCTGAAGCTTTGCTGAATCATATTGTTTCACATTGTTCTTCGGTGTTATCAATAAAAAAAAATAATAGTTTGACTTGAGTTCAGCAGACAAGGTTTGATGGGAACTCCAAGTTCACAGTGAGATGAAAATGAATCCCAGATGTTCGGTCACACAGTGGCTTGTTTCTGTCTTTGATTCCTTCAGCGCAGTGACCAACGTGCATGACTGTCCCATTTTTACAGAAGGTGGAGGAACCACAGACGCCACAGAAGAAATTAAAAAGTGAAAGAAACGACGAGTTTCTCTGTGTAAACAGGAAGCTGAGGACAGACCTGCAGATGTGTCGGTCTCACCGTGGGAACATTTACAGTCATCAGCTTCCTCCTTTCTTCATTCACTCCCATTTAATCCAATCAATGGAGTCATGATGGCAGCAAGTGAGGAAGGCGTCCTGTTTCCAGTTCCTCCAGAGAAACCAGGAGGAGGAACTGAAGAGATCAAACTGCTGCTGGTTTGAGTCTCTGCAGCTTGAACTCTGACAAAGGTCGTCTACGATGGAGCTGCTTCCTTCATTTCAATCTGATCAATACTCTGAACTCCTGCTATAATTTCAGCAGGTGTGATTTAACACAGATTTAATGAACAGACAGATCTGCATCGATCAGGAACTTTCCTGTTTATATCAGGAAGAGAGGGGGCACACTTAATTATCTCTTTGGGTACAGCAAGTGATTTTCAGGAGGGGCCCAGCAGTAATAAATGCATCAACTAGTTTTTCAGCATTTTACTCTGAGATGGGAAGTTCTGTTTTTGGAGACAGCAGAATCTGAATGCTTCGTTATCTTTGATTTATTTAATATTCTTATTGGTATCTGAATATTGTGCTGGAGTGGACAGGGGTTAAGGGGAAAAAAGGCCCACTCCAACAACACAAAGCACACTTAAATCATACACAACGCCTGAAAGACAAAACAGACAAAACGCAAACAAATATACATTTTTACAGAGTGTGTTTGTGAGTGTCTGTGTATGAGTGTTTGTCATGAAACGTACTTGAAAGGTGAAATTCTGTAATGACTGTAGAAATGTAATAATTATGATGCGATTAAAAAGGAGAAACAAAGGCTGCACAGCACATCCAGGTCCTGCCAGCTGTGGCTCTGCAGCTCATGTCCCCAAAGGACAGAGACGACTGTACTGCTTAAGTGAAACGAGGCAGCTTGAGTGATTAATATGAAACTGATATGACAAAATACTGCAGAGGATGACACATATGACAGATTACAGTCGTAACCAAGAGCTTCAGTTTTATCAATGTTTAGTTTGAGAAAGTTTAAGGACAACAATGATTTAACTTCCATGAGGCAGTCGCAGCAGGAGATGGGTGGAATTATGTTTGTAAGAAATACACAGCTGAGTGTCGTCTGCATAAAAATCAAGGCTAATATTATATTTCCAATATATGTGGCAGATTTGAAGTGTGTAAATTATGAATAAAAAGGCCCCGATAGATAAAAATATTTGCTTTGAGTTTCTCTTTGAGTTCATTGGAGCAGCGGCTCGGCCTCACTGTGACGAAGCTGCTGGTGCTAACAGGGAAGTGGTGAAGCTGAAGCTGCTGTCAGTCGTCGTCTCCACAACATGAAGACTTCATGTGTGTCTCTGCTCCTCGGTGAGTCGAACACTCATATTCATCCATTCATTTACTGTACTTCCACACTCTGTAAAGGAGAACACATCGTCAGCTCTCACTGACTGAGCTGAAACTTCCACTGAAATCAAATCTGTGTAGATCTGCTGGTTTGCTTCGTTTAGGAAGACTTCGCTCTGCTTCTTTCTTTATTTGGTTCCACCTTAAAGCTGGTCAGCTGGACAGGAAACAAAACAAGATGATATTTATGTATGAGCATCACGTTTTAACTCGAACACACAAAGAGTCAGTGAATAACAGAAAACAGTTTCAAACTTGCTGCTTTATAGTAATGAAAGTTTGTTTTTACTATGATTCAAATTTGTCTCATTAACATCCAAAACCTGCTGAATGCTCAGAACTGAATCTAATGAAAGTCGAGCATGTCGACTGAGTCAGTGAAGCTTCAATTAGTGTGTGTAACATGACGACTGAACATGAAGGCAGACGACCTTATTCATGAAACAGGAAACCACAGCTGCTGCGTTCTGATTGGCTCTGTGTGTAGACGATATTTCCTTTATTACGAACAAATTTTCCAATGTGTGGACAGAGTCAATAATCTTCCTGTGTCTCTCAGGACTCTGGAGCTTCACTGATCTGTTTTCAGATCTAAATGTTGCCAAAGTCACTGTTTGGGTCAGTTTAGGCACCAAACTCTAAATAAGCACGTAAAATGTAAGCCTGCATTAATAATGCATAAACATCAAATCCTCATTTACATGAGGTGACACATGTCAGCCATGCTGATGGTTTGTTTTCATGAGCGGTGCTTGATGACCTGTGATGGTACCCTCCTTTCATAAAGCTGGTCGAGTGTGTGTTAAAATAAAAGAAACGATGAAGCTCCTTTCATCCTCAACTTGAAAAGCTCGATGATGCAGAGACTTCAGGAAATTAGAAAGTTTCCTGAAAGAAAAAACTATGTGACTATAACATCAGAGTGTCTCTAAATGACCTCTGACCTGTTGCAGGTGTGTGTGTGCTGCTGCTGTCTGCACTGACTGTTTGTGCAGGTGAGTAGATGAAGTGCACCATGGTCCAGGACAAACACTGAGTGTAAACACTGATAGAAACTGTCCGTCTGTCCTCCAGTCTCTCTGAGCGTCAGTCCAAACCTTCAGCAGTTCTTCACAGCAGCCTCAGTGTCTCTGACATGTGACGGTCAGCTGGGCTCTGATGGATGGACGGTGAAGAGGGACACAGGAAGTGGGACTGAGTCATGTGGAGCAGGTGGGCGGGGCTTCGGGAGATTAACTGGTTCATCCTGTTTGTTTGATGAGTTCGAGCCAATCAGTGGAGTTTACTGGTGTGAAGGTGAAGCTGGAGAGAAGAGTGAAGAAGTCAACATCACTGTATCAGGTAATGAAGTCATTCATTTCATCAGACTAACAGCAGACTGTTATACCACCTCTACATCACTCTGTGTGTCTTTTCTTCAGATAAACATGTGATCCTGGAGATCCCTGCACTTCCTGTGAGGACAGGAAGTGATGTCACACTACGCTGTAAGAAGAAAACTGGTGGCACAGCCGCAGCTTATTTCTACTTTAATGGACGTCCTGTTGGACCTACATCAGAGAAAAACATCACCATTAATGTGCAGCAGTCTGATGAAGGTCTCTACTGGTGTTCTACTGATGAGTTTGGATCATCTCCTCAGAGCTTTCTGAGGGTCAGAGGTCAGAACACTGACATCACTTCCTGTTTAAAGCCAATCTGCTGAGCTGATGATAAACTGACTGAACCAGCTTCCTCATCTCTCCTGCAGGTTCTGTGACACCAATCTCTGTTGCAACAACAGAAAGAGCAACAACAACAACAACCACCACCACTCATATCTCCCATCCTTCTCCTCCTTCCTCCTCCTCCTCCGTTCCAGTCATGGCAGCTGTAGTTTTTCTGTGTCTCCTGGATCTGATTCTGGTTGTAGTTCTGCTGACAGGGTGGAGACAAACAGGTATGAAGTGTGTCAACGTCTTCAGAGCTTGTGATGAAACATTGCAATAACACCAAAACACTTCTTTATCTCATCCTGTAACATATGATATTGAAATGTCTGCTTTTATATTTGTGTCTCATTGTGTGATTCAAGGAAACATTATTTACATGAAAAATACAAAATATTCACCTTAGATATATGTAGGAGGTCACTGATTGGCCCAAACTTCAACCTATCACATCATTGCACAAATAAAATCATTCTATTGTTCATGTTTTCAGGGGCATTTAGCCAAAAGGTTCCTTCACATGTAAATTTGTTAAAATGTTTAAGAAATGTTTGCATTATAAATGCATGTTAGGTAAATGATATTTCTCAGAGTTATATCTCATGTATTATACTCACATGCCGTGTGCAGGAGAACAGCGGTGAGCCGTCTGATATCACAATAAGACACATGTGGGTTTGAACCTGCTGGGTGTCCCGGGTGTTTAAAATGATGTGTACGAGGTTAAAGTGAGCGTAGTTTCGCTTAATTAATCAAAATCATTGATCCTGAGTCTTTTGAATCTATATTCTTTTCATTGCTGCAGGAAGAACTCTGCCATCACTTCAGAGGAAAGTCGTCTATGGGGGTCTCACCTTAAAAAAAACAGCCAATAAGATTTCAATCATCCAGTCACATGTCGTTTTTTCCAGTCTGAGGACAAACGCTGCAGGTAAACACTCAGTTTTTATCTAACAAGCTGGTAAAAGATAAATCAGTGAAAATAAAAGTTAATGTTTACACATTATTTATTTTCAATGTGATCTCCGTTCCTCAAATTCCTGCAATTAATTAATGTTTCAGTCTTAAATATGATCAACCTATCTCTCATAATCATTTATGGACCACAAGCCTTCAAGTCTGAAGTAGTTCAACTGTTACTTAAAAAACCATCTCTAACCCCAGCAGCTTTAGCTAGTTATAGGCCTCTAACTCTAACTCTAACCTTCCTTTCATGTCAAAAGTTCTTCACGCATGTTGATGCGTGCTCAACCATCCAGGTAAGTAAATTCCAAATGTTTGATTCTGTTCACCTGGACGTGGCGATTTCAGTGGGAGAAACGTCCAAGTGACTTCTTCAGTCTCAAAGTTGCGGCTGACGATGAACAGAATCAACCTTCACACACAAGAGGTCAATGCTAGCCTGGGACACCTGATGTTCTGCACCAATCACATCCCACATATAGTTCTTATTCAAGCCTTTACTGTTGTGCAACATATTGGTGACACACATAATGTGACAGATCCTGTCTTAACAATAAAAATCCCTAACTTACAGCGGGGTGGGGGTGTAGCTACATACTCTGCAGTGTTTACTGCCGCTCTCCTTTCTTTCCCTCTTTTCTCTCCTCTCTCTCATTACAGGTGTGTCAGAAGAAGGTAACTGATGGGCTGTCCAACCTCTTTTTAAAGGAAACAACAAGCACTCATTTAAAATGAGTGTAGAAACTGACAGATGAACCTTCAGTTAATATCTTTGTTTAATTAAAACTTGTTTAAATAAAACTCTTGTTAATGAGTCTTCTGTTGTTTTTCTCATTGGCCTTATATCAGCAGGTTTAATACCAAGCATATGACTTTCTAAAGAACTGATTTATTGCATTTGGTTGTAGCACAAACTAAAAGAGGTTTTTAAACTTCAGCATAAACTTGGTAGGAGGTCATTAGAATTTCAAAGCACCAGTCTAGCATAAAGCTAAAGTTTCCAAATGAAAGCCTTGCAGACTCACAACAACATATATAATATTTTATTAATAATAATATAACCTTTATTTAAAAGAAAAAAAACTTTAATCACTTCTATATCCAAGAGGCAGCCAGTCAAATGTTCTCTATTTGAACCTCTGAAAGTCTGACAGTTTTTTGAACGAGCTGGAGGCAGAGATGCGCTTTTGGCTGAGAAGTGAGGAGGATGTTTTCAAGATGTGCTTAAAAGATGAATAAATACAACTGCTGTAAACTGAAGTACTGATTCAACATCTGTGCTGAAATAAAAGTTGAAATAACCACTTCAAAAACGTCCCTTTATGCTCGCTCCTCTTCAGCAGGGCTAGCTAGATGCTAAAGTACCGCAACTGCAACTTATGGGCACCTGCAGTGGTTCCAGAGTGGGACAAAGAAACATAAATAAATAAAAAATATGTTCCACTTTAACCCATGACTTTAGCACGCATCATCTCTATTTGTTTAAAAATGTAGGCAGTAAAACTGAAAAGCAGTCAGAAAAAAACTACTCAAGTAAAATACAGATACATGAAAATTGTACTAAACAGTAAATAAACACAAATCTCTGATTTATCAAAATCTTTGGACCTGAGTCTGTGATGAAACTCAGCAGAACAGATGGGAAGCAGCAAAATAGACATTAGAAATGGATGTCAAGGAAACCTGAGGACCAGGTTTGTGGAGCTGGTGCAGAAGTTGAAACAGTAACTGGTGGTTTTCAGTAAGACACAACTGGTGAAAGATTGATTGTTAAATGTTTCTAGAACATACCCACGTACCCGTGCACATAATTAAAAGTTGTTGGTTTATTTGGGGATTTTAGTTTTAATTTATTAATACGCTGTTCTTGTTTTTGTTTCAAATACACTAAACTTACTGTTGCTTTGGGTTTTGACTTCTTGGCTACCATGCCAACCCCCAATCCCATCCCTAAAATTTCCCCCATCTCTGCACAGGATGGAGAAGAACCTGTCTCTTCTCTTTGAACAAACGTAGCACTCGCTCAGACTGTGAGTAAAAACAAATGATGACCACCGCACTGTTTGAAAAGATTTAAACAAAACAATTTCCCAAGTACTGAGGTTAATAACAAAAAGAAATCCTAATTAGATGTGAAGAAAAATAAAGGAGAACATCTTAAGTGAAACCCAAATCAGAAGAAAAAGGACGTTACAAACACAACAGTGATCATAGCCCAGTTTATGTTTAACATATCAACAACACTTTTATTAAAGCAGGTAAATCTGTGTTTACTTTGAAACATTAAAGAGCTCAATAAAAACTCACACTGACACAAGTTACACAGCTCAGTCATCCTGAAGCTGAAGAACATCTGATTCTTATCTGAAAATCTTTCAGACCCACTCTGATCAACACTGTTACTGTCCTACCACCAGCCACTTTATTAGGTACACCTGTTCAACTGACCCTAACTGCAAATATCCAATGAGTCAATCACATGGCAGCAAACCAGCTCATTAAGGCACGTAGACAGCATCAAGCCAGCCGACTCCAGTTCAAACTGAGCATCAGAATGATGACAAAAGGTGACATAAGAGACTTTGAATGTGACAGTCTGATCTGTGTATTTCAGAAGATGCTGATCTGCTGGGATACTCCCAACAACCATCTGTGGTGTTCACAGAGGATGGTCTAAAAAAGAGAAAATATCCAGTGAACAGCAGCTCTCTGAGAAAAAATACTTTGATGTCAGAGCTCAGAGGAGAATGGACAAACTGCTTCAATAGCTCTCATTATAACCAAGGTCTGCAGAAGAGCATATGTTAATTCACAGACCGATGAACCTTGAAGCAGATGGGCTACAGCAGCAGAAGACCACACTGGAGCGGAAATGAGCTTCTCCCTTGGAGGTAGGGGGAGAAGTTCAGCCATCCAGGAGGTGCTCAGAGTAGAGCCGCTGCTCCTCCATAAAAAGGAGCCAGTTGAGATGGTACAGGCACGTCCCACTGGGAGGAGTCCCCAGAGCAGACCCAGGACATGCTGGAGAAGTTATATCTCTCGAGTGGCCTGGGAAGACCTTGTTGTGTCACTGGACAAGCTGGGGAGAGGCAGGCCTGGGCTTGTTTGCTTAGGCTGCTGCCCTGGCAACCCGGTCCCAGAGAAGCAGAAGAAGATGGATGGATGGAGTATCATGTAAGGTAACCACCGATGGTGTTTTTTTTAATTAATTATTTAAAGTGATGATGTTTCAGTGTTTCTGTGTAGTTTGTGAGTTTGTCTTATTTGCTGCTCTCTACAAACTTGATTTAATCATTTTATGGGAAAGAGCAAAAATCAAAATGAGCTTTCTGCACATTACTCACAAACTCTGAAACTTTACACTTATGAACTGAACTGTTTCCTGTGAGTTGCTGTGAATACATCTCATGCAGTTTATTTACTGTCCTCACGGTCCAGAAGCAGCAGCGTGACGAGCTGATGAAGGTAACAGGGAAGTGGTGAAGCTGAGGATGTCAGTGTTCTGTCAGTCGTCCTGGCAGCATGAAGATTACATCTGTGTCTCTGCTCCTCGGTGAGTCAAACACTGAAGTGCTTCACTCATCTATCACAGATGTCAGCTTTCACTCAGGAAACCACAGCTGCTAGCTGCATGTGCTAAATGTTGACCAGCCTTTGTTACGCAGTCTTCACTTCCTCTGTTGTAAACAAATTGTCCGTTATCTGCACTTAATCTAATTTCATTTCTCTGAGAGTTCGTATGCTTTGTTATTTTGATGATTCAAACATGAGCAGACCGAGACTCACACAGGACGTAAACCTGCAAATAACAGCAATAAAAACAGCTTCTGCAGGCAGTTCATCCCACAGCTGAGGTGGAATGAACAGCTATAAACCATGAACAGAGTTGGAACTCAGAGTTCCTTGGTGTCCTCATGTCAGCTGACATCGAGAAGGCCCAACAGCAGCTGCACTTCTCCTTGTGTCCTGTCTTAATTTTTTATAAGTTAGCTTCCTTATTTCTGTTCCCTCTTTATGCCTCCTTCTCTTCTTCCCCACTCTCACATCCTTACTTCTTGTCTCCAGTCTCCTTGTTCCTTCCTTCTTTACTCTTTTTACCCTTTTCTTCTTTCAGCTCATCTCCTGCCTCCTTGTGCGTTCTTGTCTCAAAGTTTCCTTCACCCTTGACTCCTGCCTCATTACCTCCTCTCTCCTTGTCTCCTCAATAATTTCACTCTTCTTTAATCTCTTCTTTTCTGTCTCCAGATGTGTGTGTGTGTGCGTGTGAATAGTGCGTTTGAAACAGCAGCATCTTCTTTACACATTTAAAATGTAATTCTGACCTCTGTTGATGAATCTCTCTCACACACGTACAGAGGTTCCTTCTCAGCTGTTTCTAACCTCAGTTAACCTTCAGTCTCAACACCGGGTCAAAGGTCAGCCCTCACATGCTGCACTTTAAACACAGTCCTGAGTTTCCTGTGAGGATCAGAGATGTCGATCACTGAGTTTGTCTGTGTGTGTGTGTACCTGTTTACACATCTTGTGGGGACCAAAAATTGGAATGTTTTATACTTGTGGGGACCAGCAGCTCTATGGGGACAAAACTGCCCGTCCCCACAAGTTTAAAGGCATTTTTGTGTCAGGGTGTGTGTGTGTGTGTGTGTGTGTGTGTGTGTGTGTGTGTGTGTGTGTGTGTGAAGAGTAATTTGTCCTAATCTATGTCTACGGGTCAGGTCTGCGTTTTATCAGGACCCATGTGTTCTGCAGGACCACCGCTCAGGTCCACCAGGTTTAAAAGGACTGGCTCTGACCTTCAGAACCAAACTGACCAGTTCAGCGGCCGAACATCCATGAATCCTGACGCTCTGGAAACCGGAGACCTCAGTCTCACTCTGGCAAAGCTTCAGCTGTCTGACAGCGGCAGCTACACCTGCACCGTCCGTAAGTTTGGAGTAGAACTGGGTCAGTCAAGAGTGGAACTGCAGGTTCAGCGGGTCAAAGGTGGAGGTCAGTGCAAAGAGATTCAAAATCACATGGAGTGTCACAGAGTGTTAATCATTTTATGTTAACATCATGTAATGTTCATGTTTTCATTGTGTTATAAGTTCCCATCAGTGTCCCAGTGGCTCTGGGTGTCCTGGCTGTAGTTGCAGCTGTCATCGTGGGTGTTGGAGTTCACTTCAGAAGCTATTTTAAGAAAGGTATGTTGTGTGTGTGATGTGTTTGCATTGTGAATAATCTGAATCATCCCTAAACCTCAGATTTATTTTACTTGACTTGCAGTGTTTTTTCTTCTTCTTAATCTATTAGTTATGTTAATAGGTGGTTTTAATTGTCTCCTTTCTTTCAATAAAACACAAACCAGTGTTTCCCCATGTTTCATGTTCTTAAGGAATCCTCCAGCGCATTTTGCAAAACAGGCTCCTCTCTCTCATTGAGGAGCCTTCCTGAGGACAAACGGCAGCTATTTGTCTAGAATACTAATTGAATTACTCTTTTCTCCCTTCACACACTTTACATGTCAAACATGGGGGCTTTGACAGACTGCGTGCACAGCTGACAGCTCCAACAGGATAGTGCACGTGTTTAAAAACGGTTCTGACCACCTTGAAAAACAGCACTGGTTTTATATAGTGATGTGCGATACCACTGATTTCCTTTCCGATCCGATACCAAGTAATATTCAGGGTGGTATCGACGATACTGATCCGATACCGATACTTTGTACAAAAACTTATTTTATTTATTGTATCTCAAATTATAGCGTCATAATGTTTTTTTTTTCCTTCTTTCTCTCTTTTTTTGAGGTTGAAATGGCAGAAAAAACTAAGCAGGGTGCCCGCATCATCCGTGTATGTACTAAAACTATATAAATCTAAGTATACATAGACATTTTTTTATTCAGTTGAATAAACATGTCTTTTCATGTATTAGGTTAAACAGCACAAAACTCAAAGATACCATGGGCAAGCAGCTGTCCCCCTGTACAAGAATGAGTATACCTGGTTGCAGCGTTACAATCATATCACAGAGTATGTTGAAGGCTGTTCGGAGGCACCGACTTTTTTCCACAGTTCTAGTGGAGGTGTTCTTCATAGACTACCGGTATTTTTCAAGGCAGCCTGGGAGATGATGAATCTGGGGATTGCCCCCACCTTCAACATGCTACGTTCCTCCTGTAGCACTTACGTGAGAAAACCTTTCATTTTTATTTTTTGACACACAATGAAGTAGGTTAAAGTGTCATGGGTTTTATTCATGTGGTTTCTTTTTAAAACATTATTCTTTCAGGCCAAGCGACAGTTGGGACGTAAATTTTACGACAGAGTGGCAACATTTATGTGCCATGATGCCATCACAGTCAAAAGATTTTATCAAGGTTATTTAAATAAGCTAAAGTGAAGTCATATATTTATCTATACACTTACATTTATTCATATTTAGTAATATTGCTTTGCACAGCTGAGGACCCTGCAGAGGACACACTCCAGAGCCGAGCACTGACCACCAATGCAATTGCAAAATATGAAGCAAGGAAAAGGAAAAGGAGAGAGGACAGAGGATCTGTGCAGGACGAGGACAGTGAAGGATCTGAAAAGGAAGTGCATCAGTCATCAGGAACAGAGGAGCTTTTAGACAGAACGCTCTTCCAGTGTAGCAGTAACAAGGTATGTGTGCCCTGATTCCCTTGGTAAGAGTTTTGATTGGTTCCCCTTCTTTCATATATAATCATTTACTCCATCATGAACAAAACATATTTAATTTGTACCATAAACAGATGGTGAGCCCAGGTCAGGGTGCCGGTAGTGCCGGAGCCACAATAAACGAAACTAAACAGGATTTGAAAAAGGGGGTGGAGCATCTACAAAAAGTGACATACCAGTTGCGCAAGAGAAAAGTATGTAATGTATGTTCTTGTACTTGTTTTTAGTGTTTTCACTGATTACTAATCTTTTAGCTTTTTACTTTTACTTTTCTAAAATCAGATGATGGTCTTTTACAAAAATGATACGACAGATGTGGGGAAACTCACACAAGAAGACAATCCAGAAGAGGAGGAGGATGATGAAGCGAGGGAATGGGTTCCTAAGGTGGGCAGGAAAAATCCAGCAGAGTTTCTTCTCCTGCAGTTAAAGATGTAAGTGTTTTGTTTCCAAACATCCATGAAAATGAGTAAAATATGTATTTTTCTGCTCTAAAAGCAGTCTGTTAGCTCATCTGAAGATGATGGGACAGATGACTGGAAACCCACACAGGATGAATCTGAAGGCTATTCAGAAGAGGAGGAAGAACAAGAACGTAAAAGGATTCCTAAGGTAGCCATGAAAAACAAAGCTGGGTGTCCTATGCCACAAAGAGAGGTGAAATTCATCCTCAGTTTCGGTGCTTCCACAATCAATCCATCAAAAATGAGCCAAACATATTGTTGTCTTCTCTGAAAACAGATGGCGGCAGCATCTGAAGAGGATGGGACACATGATAGCAGACCCACACAGGATGAATCTAAAGATGAAGCAGAACATTTGTGACAAATGATTCACAAAGTGGCCATGGAAAAGGTAAAAATTGTCCTCTGTTTCAATGCATTCAACAAAATATGTCTTTGTATTCTTTGACGTCAGATGGTCAGCTCATATGAAATATGCAAGGAGTAAAGGTATTGAAGGTACATGAGTTTAAATACCTGGAGTCAAGCATCCAAAGCAACAAGCAGTGCAAAAGGCCAGGCAGGGGATGGCAGGGCTCAAGATGCTAAGATTTTGTTTGGGAGTGACCAGAATGGAGAAGATTAGAAATGAGTGCATCAGAGAGACAGCTCATGTTGAGTGGTTTGGACACAAAGTTAGAGAGGCAAAGCTGACATGATTTGGACATATGTAGAAGAGGCATAGTGAATATATTGTTCCATATGGAGCTGCCAGGCAGGAGGGAAAGAGCAAGCCCTTAGAGGGAGTTCAAGGATATAGTGATGGAGGATATAGATAGGGTTGGTATGAACGAGGAGGCGGCTATGGATAGAATAAGATGGAGGCAGATGATCCACTGTAGTGACCCCTAAAGGGAGGAACCAGAAGAAGAAGAACTCAGCTTATTCGAAGAGGATGGAACATAATGGGAAGCCTTCACCAGATAAATTCAAAGACAATTCAGAAAAGATGTGTTTGAGGAAGAGGTGAGTTAGCTGCAGTCCATTTTTAGTGAGGTCATGAGGAGGAGTAGAAAGCTGCAGTAAATCTAATGATCATGCTGGTGTATGTATAATACCAGCAGTGAGTTCTGAGGACTTGGACGGTCCAAAAACTATTTGCTAACAAATCAGCACAGGCACTTATAGTGGTGCACTATTACAAAATGCTTTTACTCACAAATAGGGGGCTAAAGTTCATTCCTTGCAGTTTGATTTGTTTCTAAAACCATCAATACCAACATGAAACTGGTTTATAATTTTTTTCTTCTTCTTGCATTTCTGTGTGTTATATGTACAGGACAGGGAAACGGCGATGAGCTCATTACGATTACAACACCAAATTCCAGTTGTTACATAACAAATCTGAACATTACATCTAGATGAGCTAAAGTAACCTTGTTTTTCTTTGTCGATCATCATTTTTCAGATGCAGCAGGCCTATGTAAGCCAAGACACAGCAAAGACTGTGAATAAGAGTTCAGAAAAAAGGGTGATTCACCAAACCAGATGCTTGAAGAGGCTCACTTTTCATCAGTCAACTCTCTTTGAAGACACGATACCCAGATCTGGTAACTGGAAACCAGCAGCTGTAGTAAAAATACACAAGTTCAAAGAACTTTAAGGTGGAGTGGTATTTATTTATTTCTCATATGGTCTTAGATAACAACAAGAAAGACCAAAGTGGAGTGTCATCTGCAGCAATAATAACCTCAGGTAAATATTAACATTATATTGCACAATATGAACAATGTTAAGTTAATCAGTAAGTAAATGATTATTTTCTTTTTCTTTTTCTTTTGCCTGTCCCGTTTGGCTCTTTTGCATCAGAATTATTGTCTAAAGGCAAAGAAAGATGCCCAACGGATTTACTTTACCAAATTGACCATCCCAGCCTTGCCATAATGGTCCATTTGATTCACCTTTTATTGTTTATTTTAGTTTCACTTGCTGAATACGGGACAGACTTGACTGGGGGAAAGAAGGGGAGAAAGAAAGAGGGAGAGAGAAACAGCTGAGAAGAGGGACGGGGGAGAAGGGCAAAAGACAAAAACCAACAGAATGGGCAGAAAAAAAAAAGAAAATGTTAAATTTATTAAAATTAAAAATTTATATTTAATTGTGTTGTGGTTTGCAGTGTTTTGTGTTGTTTCACTTTAAATTTGTAAAAGGAAAAAGCTGAAAATTTAAATAGTTAAAAGTTGAAATGTGAATAGTTGATTTTTGTATTATATGATTTATTTATTACATTTTATGTGGAGTGAATAAATAAAAGTATATTTACGGTGGCCCCTACAGACAAAGCACATATAAACTTCAAATCACGTACAAACTCCGAAGCACGTAAAAACACGTAAAAACTCAGAAGCACATAAAAACTCAAAACACGTACAAAAGACAACAGAAGTGCTCCAGGATGCTGGGTGCAGTGTTGAGCTTTTGTTACCTAGTGGCTACACAAGCCAGCAAGTACCAACGACCAGATTTGGTGTGTGGTAGTAACAGGTAAATGAACATTGCTTTTAAATTATTTGAATATATATGAGTGCCTGTGTATAAATACACAAACAATACACATATGCTTTCATGCTTTCAATTGTGTAATTTAAGTGATCTAGTAGCTCTGCTTTGGAAGTTCAGTTCATGCTAGAAATGTGTTTTGGAGTTTGTACGTGTTTTGTCTCTAGGGGCCACCGTATATATTTATATATAAACATATATAAATAAAACCACTTTTTTACGTTAGTAATTCCTTTTGTGCATAATTTTATATTATTGTTAATAACAAATTAATTAAAGCAACAAAACAACCTGAAGAGCCGGTTCAGAGCCGAAAGAGCCGGCTCTTTTTAGTGAGCCGAACCGAAAGAGCCGGATCTCTAAAAAGAGTCAGAAATCCCATCACTAGTATACACTGCTACAAAACAGCACAAGAGAAGGAGGATTTAGTGTTTGTGTTATTACGAAACAAGAAGAGTTCCCAGATGGTGCAGTGGACACATGTGTGACTCCTGTGATTAAAGCATCTTTCTTTCAGCTTAACGAGTGAACCGTCAGCTCGTTCAAACACACGTTAAAGTGCGTTTGGCTCGACACCACCGAACAGAGGCAGCAATATAACATTGACAGTGCAGTGGATCCTGCTTGTGCCGTGAAATTCAGGACTGCAAACCGAGCAGCATCACTGACTTTCAGCCTCTTGTGTTTGTGGATATAGGACTGACTTTAATTATCCATAAAATCATCACATTCTCTGTAAGATTAAAGTCAACTATTGAACGGCGTATATTTTGAAGTATTTACATCTAGTATTTACTCTAGATTTACCACAGAGTGAAATAATGTACGCATGGCACCAAATAAACACATACCAGACACGATTTAGGCTTTAGGAAGGTAATCCATGGATGATCTCTGTAACACGAACAACACAACATGAGTACTACCAATTCTCCTGCCTTAGCTCCAGGCTAAGGCAGGAGCAAAATGTATGCAACTCCTACCTGTAACATCGGGGGAAGTTGAGTGACCGAAAAGCCGGATGACAACAAAATGACAACAGGTGAGCAATTCAGGGACGCTCAGATGACATCTAATATTTATAGCAGCTCCCCATAATGTGCTTGACTACTAGTGGGACCAAAAGCCAATAAATATAATATTGTGGCTGCATTTTGAACAAGTTGCACGCGGGACAAGCTTTTCCATTTTGGAAAAGATATATATATAAATCTTATAAAGTTTGTATCTGTCTTGTGTGAAACTTGTATGAAAAGCATATAAGTGTGAAAACAGATATAAGATCCCTTGAAAAAATTATATAATGAAACATGTATGTTTTGGATACTTACTAAAACAATGTATGAACGTTTCGGTCTGAGGTTATAAGAACCTCCAAAAGCACACCCACTGTCATCAGGAGGTAAGCTGTTAACCGCTGTCTCCAGAGCAATGTCAGCAGACTCTTGCGAAGAGTTCCAGTCCAAAAAAAGTGGGACAGTATCAGTACGCTCACAGTATCAGCAGGAGAGACAGTGTTTTTATCAACAGCATCAAAGTCACTACGGTCTGGGTCTGAAAGAGCAGGAGACAAGCTGCTATCTGGAAGACTGAGATCCAAAGCTTACGAAGCCTTTAGATTTGTATATTTGCCAGATAAAGCTATGGCCCAGGTGTAGAATAGTTGCAGGTTTGCAACATTCTCTCCAGTGTCCACTGTGGTGAGACAGTAATTTGCACCACACATCCTCTTGGAGATAGAGTAGGGACCAGTGTAAAGGGGGGGGCAACTTCGCAGAAAAGTTGGATGATGCATCTGATTTGGGGTGCAACTTTACTCTGACTAGGTCTCCAACTTCATAAGAGACCAGGCGACATCTCAGATCATAGAAATGCTTTTGTCGTTTATGACTCTCTACAAGCACCATGCTTGTACTAGTTAACCCTAACCCTGATCATGACCATCCTGAAGTGAAGCTCTCAGGTTATCTGAGTAAGACGTTTCAGGGTCATTCAGTCCTTCCCAGGAGGGCTGAGTAATGAGGTCCTAGGGCGTGTCCAACTCTCGCCCATAAAGCATCATAGATGGTCTCAGGCCTGTGCTCTTGTGAGGCACAGTACACAGTGCAAAACAGATCTGGGGAAGATATTTGTCCCATGAAGCGTGCTTATCCCCAACATATGCTCGAATGGCTGTCTTCAAAGTGTGAGTTACACGATCAGTTGCATAAGTTTGAGGATGGTACGCAGTTGTTAGTCTGTGTTCAGTTCCAAATGTTAGCACAACATGCTCAAATAGTTTACTGATGAAAGGTGTTCCCCTATCAGAAATAAGGTAAGATCGAGCAAAAATGTCAGTAATGAACTTGTTAGCAGCAACCTGAGCAGTGGCTTCTCTTACAGCACTCACTTTGATCCATTTGGAGAAATAGTCCACAAAAACAAGGATATAAGCATTCCCTCTTTGTGTGCAGGGCAGTGGGCCAACATAGTCTACACACGTGTACTCCCATGGTCTTTGTGGTTGGATAGGGACTATAAGGTCTGCTGTTTTTCTTTGAGTTGGCTTTGTGGCTTGACACAAAAAGCATGAGACCACATACTTTTTCACATCATAGTTCATGTTTTTGCCAGAAGAATGTGAGAAGCAAGCATGCCAGCGTTATTGCAATGCCCAGATGTCCGGCTGTAGGATGATCGTGGTAATACTTGTGTTGGATAGATAGCTTGTACTGGAAGGACTGTAAGGTGCTAGTTCAGGTTTGCAGCTACCACTCCCCGGAGTGTCGGCCAGAACACTGCTCAAGGCCCGGATGAATGTTCAGAAGGGAGACAATGAAGACACTGAGGATAGTGCAGACTCTTGTATTGACTTCACACAGTTGAAGGTAACAGAGGTTGTCAGAGGAGCAGGTATTGCATACAGGTTTAGGTGCGTGGGCATGGATGTGTGTGTGTGTGTGTGTGTGCTACATTGCTAAAGTGTTCACAACAATATCTCCAGAGTACATCAACATAAACACAGGCGGGAAATGAACTAACATCCCCTTTAATACCATAGGCCATATATTACCCACGACTCAGGCATAGACCCACTGAGAGAGCTAACCCGGTACACAGCTATACCCAACCACACGGCAGGAGAGTTAGCTTAGCTTAGCACCCGCTAGCGGCACAGACAGAAACATAGTCATTTCCCCCCTAACCTTGGTTACAGTCCCAAACACATCTTATTATCACATCCTCACACATCACCAACTTACATTGCTCATTAACGCACACTTCTCACGGAATAACCAATTCTCTGCCGGTAATCTGGAGCAGAAAGGCTCAGGTGCTTTGCCCACTCTCTCCCTGGACATAGTCTCTCATACAAAGCGGTGGGGTGACCTCTACTGGCCACTCTACAAAACTACAGGTGAACTAACAACTGAACAGAATAAAACCATAACTACGGGGCCTTTTGTACAACTTGAGCAGATAACCAAGGAGTGCAGTAGGAGCTGTTGTGGACGTTTTCCACTTAAATAAAGCCTGCAGACGAGCGATGAGCGGTAGCTAACATTCTTTAAATAAACACACAAAGAACAGACAACCAAGCTTGATGAAGTCCCTGCATGTCCGCGGGACAGACGGTCAGCAGAGTCTCCCTGAGCCTAGCATGGCTCTCAGTTAAATACCTTCTCCAGGAACAAAAGGCAGTACACAGCTGTTTCACACCTTAAGGTTCACACTCCCTTGCTACCTCCCAGAGTCCTCAAAGAGACAAAAGACTCTTCCTGTGGAGTTGTCTGCTTCCCCCAACTTCCTTACTACACCCCCTATTAACGTATGAGTGTCAGACATGTTAAAATCCAGTGGCACCAAGGCATCATACAATAATGTGATTAATACATAAGTGAAAGAAATTCCTATACAGAGCAAACAGTTTAATCTGCTTGAGTGGGTGGAGGCCATCGTGTACAACGTACTTCTTCAGATGATTATCCTCCTCAGTTTGTTGGTCACTTTCCAGCTGATGGAGCAATGAGCCTGTGGCTGGGTCCTCAAGCTGCAATTGACGAACATGCGGGCGGTCCAAAACAATTACAGAAGATAGAGCACGAAGGTCCATGCTTCCAATCACAGCATAGGGAGGGAGAAGATCGATAGGGGCATCCACATCTGGGAGGGGTTTACGTGAAGGGGTATTGGGCGCCTGATTACGTTCTCCAGGTTTGTGGATAATGCTGAAGTCAAAGTCATGAAGGCAAAGAGACCACCGAGCAAGCCTGCGGGGATTTGGTCAAGACATCAACCACTTGAGGCTGCTGTGGTCAGTGTAAATAGTTACATGCATGCCCTAGACATTGTACAGCACTTTGGTCAACATTGCTGTCATAATTAAATGTGCTATATAAATAAATAAGCGATAAATGATTTGTGGCTTAAGATTAAAGGCAGATGGTATAGTTGCCGTGCTAAGCTGGTCCCTAATCTCACTGGCACTTAGACATCCTCTTTAGAAAACCTTTATGTTTGGCATGATTGTAGCTAAAAGGTTTATTCTTAGTTCCTGGAAATGTCCCTTTTTTGGGTTTGGTTGAGATGATTGCATGTTTGTATGTTGAAGAGGTGCTTTATTGTCTGGATGACACTCACATTAAATTTGTCGAAAACTGGGGCCCTTTCTTCAATCATATTAACGGGGATTAAACATAATCTTTAACATATTTGACTGCACTTTACGTTTATATGAAACCGCACTTCTGCCGGACCCTGATTCCATCCTGGACTTGTTCCCCACATCTTTTCGACTCAGTGAACTCTTTGGTGCCTTGTCTAACTTCACACATAAGATCATCTTCTTCAGACTCTAGGGTTTGTCTTTACTTTTGATTTGGACTCACCAACTAGTGTGGGGTTTTTTTGATTTCCTTTCTCTGTGTTTGGATGTTTTGTTTTGTTTTAAAATTTGTTTCTTTCGTCTGGTGTGATTTGGTGTGATGTAATTTTGAATTTAAAATCTTATAAGTAAACATAAAAAAAACCCAAAGAAAAAAAAACAACAGGACAAAAACACCACAGCTTAGTTCCTGTTCCACACATCTCTGTTCATCATCAAACACACTGCAGTAAAAGTATTTATTATGCTGTAAGCTAAGATATGATAACAAAAAAAGAGTTTCATCACAAAGTAAATCAAATAAAAGAAGTTCAGATGATGATGTTTCAGGAGTAACTAACACATGACCTGATCTGTAAAAAGTAATGACATCACCAAATCAAATCACCAAAAGATTAGAAAAAAAAGTTAGGAGCTCTTCCTAACAGTTTTTATCTGATTAATAAAATCACATTTGTTCCTGTATTGATTTAATGAGAAGAAATGAGACTTGCTGAGGCCTTTGATACACTTATTAACTATAGCATGATTATGGCTCAAACGTACAAGTGCAACGTGATTTGGTTTAGAATAGAATGGAATAGAATTCAACTTTACTGTCATTGCACATGTCACAAGTACAAGGCAACGAAATGCAGTTTGCATCCATTCAGAAAGTTCTTTAGCGATAATGTAGATATAATACAGAATATAGCTCTATTATAGGTATGTTACAATATACATGGTATGTTATGAGTATACTATAAGTATGTACAGGGTATAGCTGTAGCGAGTGTACAAGCTATGTACAGGCTACGGGTTTCAGTATATTTATTATTGATGATTCATTACTCATCTTTTACTTTCAAATTCACGCTGATGTATTCAGACTAAAGCTCTTTCGAACACCCTCTGAGCATCATCAGCAAGCTCATCAAGGATCAATTCCAGAGTTTTACAGTTTTCGTTGAAAGAGAAAATCAGTGCTAATGGGATTCCAAAAATTGGAATATATCTGGATGCTGCAGTTCTTGTAGCTCTGTGTTTAAGTTCGGTCAGTGCCTGCTGGACGCGCTCTTTAGTTATTTCTGCTGCAGCCAGTGGTGAATTGATGACAGCACACAGGTCAGCGTATGGCACACCTGTTCTGGCAGAAAGTCTCTTCAGAGATGACACATTGAGACCAAACGCGAAAACATATTCTGTGACAGCACTAACCAGCACAGCAAGATCAACAAGCATGGAAAGCCCAGGAAGTGGAACAGCTGATCCAATTGCAGACAGAGTAGCGTAGTAATATACTTTGTTCTGAAAAGCTTCCTTCTTCTTGATGATGATCTCTGGGTTGATGTTGGGCATGACAAACAGCAGAGTGTCCCTCTTGTTCTTAGGAAGGTCTCTCTCTAAGGTCTGCTGCAAGAGAGGGAAGTCATACAGGTGGAGCTCAAAGCTAGACACCAGGAAGACCTTTGGAGACTCGATGCCTAACTGTGCAACTCCTGTGTCACAGAAGAAACACACATAAAGATAATGTAAAAAAATGCATATAATATGAAGTCCTATAAAAACAACAACAAATCATTTAAAACTTGGATCTGAATGTTTTTTAAAAGTGAATCTCAGATATCACTGAGATTTAAGTGATGAGACACTCACTGTGAACGCAGTCTTCTCTGATTACTTTAAGAGTCTCCTCTTCACTGAAGTCTGTCTCTCTTCTCTCAGCTCGTATATCGTTGTCAATTTTTGAGAGAACAAAGTAGAACTTTTTCTCCATCCTCTCAATCTCTTTTACAAGTTTCACGTCATTTTCTGTAAAGCGAATGCCTGAGATAATGATGAAGAAGTCAAACTTCTCAAATCCAACAAGCTTCAGGTACTTATCAGCTGGAAACTTGGTGGTGCCGATTCCAGGAATATCCCATAAAGTAACATTGAGATAGTTTGGATGGGGATATGGCGTACACTCTAAGGTTGCTTCTGTAATACCAGTAGGCGCAGCTTTCTCATCATCATTGGACAGCCCTCTGAGGGCATTAACAAAGGTGGATTTACCAGCTCCAGTTTCTCCTGTGATGGCGATATTTAGTGGAATATTATTTAGTGTTTCTAAGTATTCTTGAATCCTTGCGGCTGCTGCAGCAGTGTCGTTTTCCAGGTCTTCTCTAACTCCAGGAATTTCTTCTGGATTCAAATCATTTAGATCCTCCATGCTGATCCTTAAACAGAAGAAGAAAACCTGAGAAAATGTCACTTTTATCTTCAACTAAAGAATATGTATATAGAGTATCTACTTCTATTCAATGTTATCGCTTAAAATCATAGATCACATGTTTTTGTTTTTATTTTTTGGGGGAGAGTAAAACTGTCAGACTTTTTAAGTATTAAGCTCAGAAACTGTCCTTAGATAAATTCATTTGTTTTGAGATAGATAAGAAGAGTTTAAAAATATCAAAGTTCAGTGACTGAAAACATGTTTGCATTGTTTAAAAAAAATTATCTTTCTTTTATTGTGAATTGCTGTGAGAAATGTAATTTCCTACGGAGATATGGGTCTGTGAAGGTAGCACAGGGTGGAGAAGAAAAAAGTGGTGCTCTAGTTTATTAGTAAATGAGTTTAGACCAATGACTGTAGAAAACATGGACGACCGACAGCTCCCCAAAAATGAAGCCAAAACGTCTCTATCGCCCCCTGGTGTCTGGCTGCAGTATAGGTCATAAACCCCGCCTCCTCCATGTTAGTGGATGGGACTGGGGTCAGACTAAAATAAATTAATTCTCAGATAATTTTTTTCCAAAGATTCTTTCTTTTGTTATCAATAGCTCTCATCACGCTGATTTATGTCCAAGGGGTCTCCTCTCCCATAAGTTTGATTCTAATTCCTACCGCGGTGATGTTAAATTGGGGTGAAACGTCATCATAACAGCTTTGACTGACAGCTGCAGTCACGAGGAAACTTGCGTATCTCTGTCCGGGAATAGCAGATTTAGCTGTGAGAGAAGGGCCAGCGTTTACGCTACGAAAACACGCCCGACTGTTTTAACCTGACAGACTGAACAAGTCTGTCCCGTATTCAGCAAGTGAAAATAAAATAAACAATAAAAGGTGAATCAAATAGACCATTACGGCAAGGCTGGGATGGTCCATTTGGTAAAGTAAATCCGTTGGGCATCTTTCTTTGCCTTTAGACAATAATTCTGATGGCAAAAGAGCCAAACGGGACAAGCAAAAAAAACCCAAACCTGACAGCCTGAGGTGTTCTTCAGTAAACTGGACTAGACGACAGAAGGACCCGAGGCCACGCTGCACTTTTTCGGTAAGTTAAATGTGTTTTTAAGCTAATCCGTTACTACCATCCTTAACTCACAGTGGCTGGGAAGTGCAAATCTATACTAGTTATACTAGTGATGTGCAGTCCTGAAATATCGATTCCTCCGATACCAATCATTTATGTTCTAGAATCGATTCTCACCTGAAAATATTTTTTGTTTTGTTTTGTTTTTTTTGCCTGTCCCGTTTGGCTCTTTTGCCATCGGAGTTATTGTCTAAAGGCGAGGAAAGATGCCCAACGGATTTACTTTACCAAACTGACCATCCCAGCCTTGCCGTAATGGTCTATTTGATCCACCTTTTATTGTTTATTTTATTTATTTTTTTATTTTCACTTGCTAGATACGGGACAGACTTGAATGAGGAAAAGAAAAGGGAGAAAGGAAGAGGGGGGAAAAACAGCGGAGAAGAGGGACGGGGATAAAGGGCAAAAAAACAAAAACCAACTAAATAAGCAGACAAAAAAAAACATATATCGATCACCTGGATCACCTCTTGAGAAAGAAAAGAAAATAAGCAGAAGAAAAAGAGAGCAATACAATAAACAACATTACAATGATATATGGGAATATAACAGTAAATACTAAATATCAAACATTATTGTGCAGCACGTAAGATCAACAGCACACAGTGTGCTTTGAGGTAGGAGCCAAAAAGGGTGTAGTTTGTGTGTGTGAGCACCCGTGTGTACACCTGTGAGCATGGACGCGCTTGTATTAAAAGGTTCCTTCATCTAATGATCTGCTAGAGCAGTGGTTCTTAACCTGGGTTCGATCGAACCCTAGGGGTTCGGTGAGTCAGTCTCAGGGGTTCGGCAGAGCCTCCGCCATGACATGCACGGCTCATTTTGTGCACCAGTAAAAAACATATCTATGTCTTGAATTTGAAAAAAATCACATTTTATTTTTCACTAAAGAGGGGTTCAGTGAATGCGCATATGAAACTGGTGGGGTTCGGTACCTCCAACAAGGTTAAGAACCACTGTGCTAGAGGGTGTGGGGGGGTCACAGCCCCATCCTCCAGGGCATGCAGCAGGTATGGAGGAGATCAAAACTCCAGACATCCTGAAAATATGTTAAAAGTTTTTTTGTGACCCAGAAAGAGAAATAAGAGTAATATTAAAACTAAGTCGCTGCCGCCATTGTTGGAGACTGGAATTGGCTGGGCTGCGCGATGAATTCTGTGATATGGTTTTTCAGTTTTGTTGTCCGGGTGGAAAATCTGGAGAAATTCGAGAGAATGGTGGCTCCGGGAGATTTGCGGGAGGGGCACTGAAATTCGGGATTCTCCGGGAAAAAATCGGGAGGGTTGGCATGTATGGTTGTGGCAACATCACTAACCTTGGCACATCACTTTCAATGTGGGAGGTCAGTACCACAGGCCTGTAATCCTGGGCACCACTGGGACGTGGTGTCTTTGGTACAGGGACGAGGACTGATGTCTTCCACAGCACTGGGACCCTCTGCAGATTCAGACTCAGCATGAACAGTTTATGGAAGACTCCATTTGTCTCTTAACCTGGTCTTGAGTGAAAGTGTATGGGTGGGGGAGGGGTGTCAGGACTTTCACCGGAGGAAAAGGTGCTATGTATAGAGGCCAGGTGGCTACAGCCTGGCCACACAAAGGGGGAGCTACTGGGTCTGATCCGCTGCACTATAGTTTCGCCAGTTGCAAAGCAACCGCTGCAACTACTGGCCTTCAACTCTCTCCTGTCTTTAGTAACTAAGGGAGTTGCTCCTATCTCACAGGGAACTGCACAAATGCTGCAACAGGAGTGCTGGATTTGGGCTGGGCCAGGACACCAGCATCAGGAGTGCCTGTTGACGGAGGTGGAGCAGTTGTCCTGTCTTGTTGACCCTCTTGACACCAGCCCCCGGTCCAGGATGGACGTACCACGTGCCAGTAAGGTGCCATGGGTATACTCGCCAATTAGTTTGCACATGATGCATCCCCTAATTTTGGGGGCAGATTGGGCGGGGTTTAATAAACTGTTAGTGACACATAGCGCCTGTGCTGCACTCATCTGTGACCCGAGCTCATCCAATGCTGACTCGGGAGGGGAGGACACAAAAGGGGTTTACTGTGTGGCCCCGCCTCCACAGGTGATTTCCCACTAAAGCAGTCTCATGAAACTGATGAAACACTCACTTTGTGAGCAGGTGATAAAAATTTAAGGTCACATGGGGCACCCTGACTGTAGGTTTCCTTCTAATGGAGCCTTAGCTTGACGCTCCGCTTGGTCCCTCTTTCCTTATCCACAAAAAACAAAAAACGAAACCGCAGTCCTTGATAGCTTCTCAATATTTACTTCAAAAGTCCAAACAGGTACACAGCAACAGAATTCCGAATTACAAAAACTTATAAAGGTCAATTCAAAATGGATGAAGAGAGATTGCGAGGTCAAAAAACCATATGGCTCCACTCTCCTCTCGCCCAACTTCCTGTTTTCTGCACTATCAAAATAAAAGCATACATTTCAAATTAAACTGCATGTAGGCTTCTACATTACCGGCCCCTAATTGTTATCAATGTCTTTGAAACAATTACTACAAAATCTTTAACTTAAATGAAAAGATCTATGGCTACATCACTTAACTGAACTTCAACTATCTTAAAAGAATCTTCTTTCACTTTCCTCCCCTCAGAGGAAACTAGTTCTTGATTTTCGAAGAGTGCATCAATTATCTTCAGCTTCTTGCAAAAGGCACAGCTTTGTAACTGGTCGACAAAGCTCATTGGTCTTGGTCTTTACTTTCACCTGACGCACCAGACCTTTCTGGTCTGGAAAGGTCTCTACGATTCTTCCTAGTGGCCATGAATTTCTGGGTGCTGTGTCATCTACGATCAGCACAACATCACCAACATGGAAATTTCTCTTAGGTGTAGTCCATCGTTGACGCTCTTGGAGCTGCATGAGGTATTCCTTGCACCAGCGTTTCCAAAAAATGTCTGCAAGATATTGGATTTGTCTCCACCTGCGATTTACATACTGGGCATCCTTGTTGAAGATTCCTGGGGGTAATTCTGGCTTAACCTTCAGCAACAGGAGATGGTTGGGTGTTAAAGCCTCCAGGTCATTGGGATCTGAAGATTCCTTTGTAATAGGCCTGCTGTTTATAATAGCCTCAGCTTCACACAGCAAGGTGTGGAGACCTTCTTCATCCAACAGTTGTTCTTTTACTGTGACGTTCAAAATTTTTCTCACTGAGCGGATGAGTCTCTCCCAGCTTCCTCCATGGTGAGATCCTGCTGGTGGATTAAAATGCCATTGGATCCCCCTTTGCTGCAATGATTTTATGATCATACTGGAGTTCCATTCTTTAATTGCTTTCTTTAACTCACTGTTAGCTGATCGGAAGTTGGTTCCATTATCCGAGTACATCTCTTTAACTTGTCCTCTTCTGGCAAGGAATCTTCTGATGGCGTTGAGACACGCATCAGTGTCAAGTGAAGATGCAACCTCCAGATGTACAGCTCGTGTGGTAAGACATGTGAAAATGACACCATATCTTTTTACTTGACTTCTTCCCCTTTTTACCAGGAATGGACCAAAGTAGTCAACACCTACTTTGGTGAACGGAGGGTCATCAGGCAGGATCCTGCATTTTGGTAAATCTGCCATTATTTGTTTGCCAGTACTTCCGTGTAGCCTTTTACAGGTGACACATTTTGACAAGAACCTTCTAATGGCTCCATTTGCTCCAGGGATCCAAAATTTTTGACGCAGATGAGCCAACATGTGATTCCGTCCGGCGTGAGCTGTAACATCATGGGTATGTCTTAACACAAGCTGTGTGATATGTGACTCCTTTGGCAAGATGACTTGCTGCTTAGCATCATCTGGCATCGCTGCTCGACTCAACCTTCCTCCAACTCTTATGACTCCATCTTGCAGTACTGGAGTCAACTTGTAGAGAGAGCCTTTTTTCTTCACCCTTTGATGTTCTTTCAGCATTGCCAAGTCCTGTTCAAAACTTTGCTTCTGACAGTACTTCACAATTTCCATTTCTGCTTTAGACAAATCATCACAGGTTAGATTTTTTCCCTTGAAAGCTTTCTTGAATTGGCTCATCCTGATTTCCTCACTCATTGTGCTTGCTTCCTTTCTCTTTGCTATTAATTCCTTAAGCAAACTCTTCAGTTTCATGAACCAGGCTACAGCACGCTTTAGCTTTGTCCAAGATGAGTAGTGATTCATCAGCTGGTCTACTGCGTCTTTGAGCCCTTGCATCTGAATGACATGTGTCTGAGCTTCTCTTTTGACCTCTAAGTCATCAAAATCCAGCATTCTGGGATCTGGATTCTTCGGCCACTGATCTTCTGAGCAGAATAGGAAACTTGGTCCCGAAAGCCAATCGCCACATTTTAAGAATGCTGCAACAGTCTGTCCTCTAGAGACATGATCTGCTGGATTCAAAGTGGTATTGACATATCTCCACTGCCGAATGTGAGAATGGCTCAAGATTACTGAGATCCTATTAGAAACAAAGGTCTTGAATCTTGTGCCTTCACTATTCAAGTACTTTAGCACAGCCGTGCTATCTGTCCAAAAAACAGATTCATGCAGTTCTACTTCTAGTTCCTTCTTTAGAAGTTTATCCATCTTCACTGCAACAGTTGCGGCAATCAGTTCCATTCGTGGGATGGTTGGACACTTCAAAGGTGCAACCCTTGCCTTTGCCATTACCAAGGTGGACTGAGTCTCGCCACTTGCATTGCGCAGCAACAGGTAGCTTGCTGTGCCATAAGTGTCTTCGCTTGCGTCAGCGAAATGATGCAACTGCGCAAAGACTGGTGCACCAAACTGCTTTGACTTGATGCTCCTGTCAACTCCAAAGTCGTCAAGCCTTTGCAAATCTGCAACCCACTTATTCCAGCTCTTAATGACGTCCTCCGGTAGGTATTCATCCCAGCCGTATTTCCTCCGACATAAATCGTGCAAGATTTTTTTCGCACACAGAATCACCGGAGCAACAAATCCCAGTGGATCAAAGATGGAGCTGAGAAGGGAAAGCAGTCCTCTTCTAGTGTTCGGTCTGTTTTTAAGGTTGATCTTGAACTTGAACTGATCTGATTCAGCACACCACTGAATTCCCAATGCTCTTTCCATCGGCAAATTACTCTCGTCCGGATTCAGAACTTTAAATCCTTGTGCTCTTTCTTCATCGGGAATTGAGTTGAGCAACTTTCTGCTGTTGCTTGACCATTTTGTTAGTCGAAATCCGCCTTTTGCCAACATGTTCCTCAAGTCAGAACACAGGGTGATTGCTGCATCCTCCTCTGCAATTGACTTAAGACAGTCGTCCACGTAAAAATTTTTCTTGACTGTCCTTGCAGCTTCTTGACCAAATTCCCTTTCGAAATCAGTAGCGCATTTCTGAAGTGCAAAAGATGCAACACTTGGCGAAGAGGTGGCACCAAAGATGTGGACCAACATTTTGTGTTCTGCAAGCTTCTCCTTGTAATTCCCATCAGACCACCAAAGAAACCTGAGGAGATCTGTATCTTCCTTGCTGACTCTGACCTGGTGGAACATGGCCTCCACATCAGCCATTACTGCCACAATCTCCTGTCGAAACCTCAGGAGGACTCCCACCAGTGAGCTTGTCAAATCCGGTCCCTGCAAGAGATGCTGGTTCAGCGATGTTCCTTGAAAGCTTGCCCCGCAGTCGAAGACAACACGTAACCTTTGCTTGACCGGATGTCTCACTCCATGATGAGGCAAATACCATGTTCGTCCCTCCAGTGACTTACATTCAGCATCGTTCAGTTTGATCGCGTAACCCTTTTTTAGGATATCATCCATATATGCAACATATTCCTCGTAAAACTTGACATCTCTGGTGAATCTTTTCTGTAAGTTCAGCGCACGTTGCACTGCGACTTCTCTGTTGCTTGGCAAGCACAGCGCCTTGCTTCTCACTGGAAGACAAATACTATAATGGCCATCCTCCAGTTTTGCAGACTGAGACACCATGTTCAGAAACTGACGATCTTCCTTGGACATTTCAAGATTTTCGTCTTGTCCTGCATCAGGAAAGTCCTGCTTAAACTGTAGCTGCCAGAGCTCTTCCAACCTGGCTACTGATATCCTATTCACAGTCACTTGTGCCGATCTGTTTCTCCCACTCATGTCGCCTCCACTCCTAAGTGGTCCATTTACTGTCCAACCTAATATTGTTCTCACTGCGTAGGGTCCATTGTCCACGCTGTTTACCACCTTAAGCGGTTCCATGGCTTTGGGAACATTCACTCCTATGAGTAATCCAACATCCGCTTGGATAGTGGGAAGTTTCACTTCCGTCAGGTGTGACCACCTGTCAACATCTTCTTGGCTTGGGATATTGTTTTTACTTACAGGAATGTGGTCTTGTGCATACACCTCTGAAAGTTTAATAAACTGGCTACCATCCAGACTACTGACTTCCAGTCCAGTCACAATGCAGGTGTTCACAACAGATTCATTTCCCATCGTGCGGAGTGAAATTTTCGTAATTCGTCCATTCAGGTTCAGTTGTTTTATCAGTGACTCTGTCACAAAGGTGGCTGAGCTGCCTTGATCCAAGAATGCATATGTTGTTACTGTCTTGGTTCCTTTCTGGGCCTTGACACGTACTGGAACGATTGGAAGAATACAATCTTCCTTACCGGCCCCAGTCATGCTGAAAGTTGCTGTTGTTTGTACGAGAGCACTTGATACGAACTGTTGAGCAGCCCCCCTTGCTGTTTCTTCTTGTGAGTCCCTATTGGTGATGTGCAGCAGGGTAGGATGCAGTCGAGAGCATTCTTGACAATGGAGCTTGTCTTTGCAGCTGCTACTCATGTGGCCATGTTTCAAACAGGCAAAACACAGTCCTATGCTCCTTAAAAACTCAATCTTGTCCTTGTGAGGCTTGTCCTTGAGCTTTCTGCAGATTTGGAGGTTGTGTTGCTCTCCCTTGCAATAAACACAAGGTTTGCTGCTTGAATCCACTTGGACGGTCCGTGTTTTTGATGCCACTTGTTTGGCACTTTCTGTCTTGTTTTCCATTTGAGGGTCAGTGATTGCTGTTGTAAACACTTTCTTTGGTTTGAATGTCTCTGCATATTGTGGCTTTGCTCTTTGTCTGAATGAGTCCTTCACACCTGTTGTAGTTTCCCTTATATTTCCATAAAGTGGGTGTAGCACGTACCTAACTTGCTTATTGATAAAGTTGACAAAATCCTTAAACTTGACCTTTTTCTTCGTTTTGTCTTGCAGGTCACAAGCATATTTTCGCCACGCTTCTTTAAGTTTGTAAGGAAGCTTGTTAGCTAATGCCCTTAGGTTAGACGTATTATCCAAGTCTTCCATGTAGTTAACATCTGTCATTGCATTGTAGCAGCCGGTGAGAAACAATGCAAAGGACTGTAGTGCAGTGCCGTCTTCTGGCTTAATTGTCTGCCAATCCAAGGCCTCCTTTATGTAGGCTTCAGCTATCTTAAAGTCATCTCCAAAAAACTCTTTGAGCATTTGTTTCGCCTTTGTATAACCCACTGAAGGTTCCATGTGGATGCAACTTTTAACCAACTCATGTGGTTGTCCACTCGTGTACTGAAGCAAATACTGTAGACGATCACGATTATTATCAGTGCGGTTTTCAATTCCATGTTCAATGGAACCGATAAAAGAGTTGTATTCAAGTGGATCTCCGTTGAAAGTTGGAATGGAGATGTCAGGTAATAGAGAAGCTTTGTGATTCTTTACCAGGTACTCAGTGACATTAACTTGCTGAGAAATGGCTTGACACAAACTATCGAGCACAGGTTCACCGGCCCTTTCAGTGCTTGGCGCAGGCACTGTCCTTTCATGCATTGGTGTCTGCACATCGTCGCCATCGTAGGGTGCTGATGAGACGTACTGCGATGTTGGGTGGAATGTGGTTTTAATTTCAGTTTTGCCATTCTGATCATCATCTGCAAAAATGCTCATGTCTGGCTGTGTATCTTCATATTTTTGCAAAACTTCCAGTTTTGCATCTGACTCAGCAAGGGCAGTCTGCATAGCATGCATTTCCTTTTTAGCCTTTATTGCAGCCTCTTTTCCTTTCATTTCTGCGTACCAATCCGCTTCTTCCTTTTCTATTGCCAAACTCTTCTCCAGAGCTGCAGCCTTTGCCTTTAATGCAGCACGCTCCATTTCTACCTTTAATCTAATAGAGGAAGATGTAGAAGAAGATGTAGAGGAAATGCTTCCGCGCTGTGATCCAGATCTACTGGAGCGTTTGCTTGCCGACTTTGATGACATGGACCTATTGTCTGCCTGCTTTCTTGTGTCGTCCTCTCTGTTCTGTTCAGAGAGTTTCATGACTTCATTCATCCACCCTTCACATTTCCAAAAGAAATCATTCAGGGACTTGTTCTTTGGATCAAACCAACTATTTTGATCTTCCAAAAATTCCTCTTCACTCATAAGTTGTTGCAGTTCAGAATTTAGGCTAGCAAAGTCTTGCTGCAAAGAGCTAAAGTCAACTCGTAATTTATTTTTAACGAGGTCAACGTTTGCATCATCTTCCATTAATTGCTCAATTTCTTTTTTCATGCCGGTTAATTGAGAGAGCTTATGTCTACGTGTGTTGACATTTCTAGTCTTGCAGTCTTCCATAGCCTTCTCAGTCATTTTTACAATCCTTTTTCCACTGTTTTGTTCGTCCATGGGTAGCAAAATTCCAAACTCAATCAATACACATGCACCTCAGCAAATTAAAAAAAAAAAAAAAAAAAGGCAAGGCAATTTAAGACTTACGGTTTTCCATCTTCAGTTTTTCCTCGGTTCGGTATTTCCTTCTTACTTTATAGTCAGGCGTTTCCAAACTCCATTAATCCGTGAAGAGCAGGTTTTTTGACTAATGTAGGTTTCCTTCTAATGGAGCCTTAGCTTGACGCTCCGCTTGGTCCCTCTTTCCTTATCCACAAAAAACAAAAAACGAAACCGCAGTCCTTGATAGCTTCTCAATATTTACTTCAAAAGTCCAAACAGGTACACAGCAACAGAATTCCGAATTACAAAAACTTATAAAGGTCAATTCAAAATGGATGAAGAGAGATTGCGAGGTCAAAAAACCATATGGCTCCACTCTCCTCTCGCCCAACTTCCTGTTTTCTGCACTATCAAAATAAAAGCATACATTTCAAATTAAACTGCATGTAGGCTTCTACACTGACAAAGCACTGACCTAGCTGCATTTCATAATTATCAGAGATAGGCTGTATCGAGTGAGTCATGATACTCACACAGAAGAACAACACCCCGGTTGTTGGTGCCAAAATGCCACCAGAAAATTATTTTCCAAGCATATAGGATGATTAATATGTGATAAAACTCTGGAGAGAATAATGACCGGATTTTATTTGCTGGGCATCTGAGTGACTGTGCACCAAGGGCACGTGTCCTGCTTGCACTGTCAGCTGGTTTACCAGCTGGCCATTCCAAAAGCACTGTGCCGAATAGAGAGCCTAATCTTGAAAGTAGAGATAGTGTCTGTCTCCTGAATCCAAACTGGAAGCTGGTTCCACAGAAGAGGGGCCTGAAAACTGAAGGCTCTGCCTCCCATTCTACTTTTAAATACTCTAGGAAGAACAAGTAGGCCTGCAGAGCGAGAGCGAAGTGCTCTAATAGGGTGATATGGTACTACAAGGTAGTGATGGGATTTCCGGCTCTTTTTAGAGATCCGGCTCTTTCGGTTCGGCTCACCAAAACGATCCGGATCTTTTGGCTCCGAACCGGATCTTCAGGTTGTTTTGTTGCTTTAATTAATTTATTATTAACAATAATATAAAATTATGCACAAAAGGAATTACTAACGTAAAAAAGGGGTTTTATTTATATATGTTTATTAGGGGTGCAACGATATTCGTATCGATATTGAACCATTCGATACAGTGCTTTCGGTTCGGTACGCATATGTATCGAACAATACAAAATTTGTAATTTATTTTATCAACTTTCCTTCTGACGATGCTGTCTGTGTTGAGCGCTCAGTGAATCTGCGTTCGACTACTCCGCCTAGGCTCGAGAGTGCAGCCTAGGCGGAGTAGTCGAACGCAGATTCACTGAGCGCTCAACACAGACAGCATCGTCAGAAGGAAGAGCGCAGGGCAAGCTAGCGAGACAGAAGTGGACCTCCCCCACCCTCATTCAGATCTGGCGTTTGGAATTATTTTGGTTTTCATGTGACGTATGACCCTGAAGGTAAGCGCGTCATGGACTAAAGTAAAACAGTATGTTGGATGTGCCATGCAATGCTCAATTACATGGGTGGGAGCTAGTGTGTTAGCGCAGTTAGCTCGTTAATGTGTTGGCCGTCTAGCCCCATGCACGGGGCGATCGGCGGTAGCTCGTTAACGGAGATTTGCCGATAATTGTGTGCTGTAGTTCCTCACTGTGGCCACTGGAGGGCAGTGAACACTCGTCGCACTCTACAGTCAGTATCACACAAACATTAAACCTGCTGATGTACCTGTAGTGAGACTCTCCTATTCATCTTCTTCTACAGAAACAGCACTGCACCTCTTTTAGCCTCCATTTAAATTGCTAAATTCTCATCTTTATTTGTAAGATGTGTGCACATTCACAGCCTAACCACAAACCAAGAGATGTTTTTTAATCAGTGTAAACTCTGTTAACATACTGACCGAAAATAACAGAATGAAATAACAATAGACTGAGTAGTTCTCAAATGACAGAGAAGAACCACAATATATACCCACATAATGAAGTTACGAGTAATAACAGATGAGGACTGTCACATGATCATAGAAAATGATTATTACAACAGCATAACTTACATAAAATATATTCTCACAAATTGAACCATGTGATTGAGCTCAGGGGGAATTGTTAGATGTACTGTTACCCAACAACTTAACTAAGCAGCAGAGTTCCCCTCAGTGATAATTGTAAAACTACAGTAGGTCTGGGCACTAATGACGAGGCAGCAGTTTTAATATTGTTCAAAGCATAAATTTAATTTTAGCTGCAGTTACATAAACATGTTTATGGTTTCAGCAACTAGTTTTTGTATTTTTATCCACATAGAAAGGAGTCTGTTTAGGTCATTTCTGATCAGGAGGCACCTCCTTGGTGAGCTGTTACAGACATGTCCCACCACGACGCCTCTGTGCAGACCCAGGATGTTTTATACACATACTTGTGATCACACGGCATTTATGCTTGTTCTTAATTAAACTTAAGATGCAAAAGATAATTATCAACAAAAAAGTTTAAAGTTCAGATAAAGATGTTTGAAGGTTAGCTGTCACAGCAGCTGATCTGCAAGCAGCGCTAAAATTCATGATTACACAAAAAAAACCCACTGTCATGATGTTTCAGTAAAGTTTATTATTCAGATATAAACTGTGTAAAAGATCACATTTGTTCCTGTAGCAATATGATAAAGTGAACAACTGGATTATGATTTGGATGCAACATTCAGAAGAGCATCTTGTGTAAAACTCTGCCACAGGAAACATGAGGAGTTACCTGCTGTTACAACCTCTCTGGTAAGTGGAAAAGGTAAAAAGGGTTTATTTATATAAAAGTTGATTTACACACTGCAGTTTCAAATGTGTCTTTAAATAATATTCTAACCGAGACATGAAGAATAATATTATTTGAATATGAATTTAAAAGGAAAAAAACGTAAAATTATGATTTACAATCAAAGTAGAAATCTTGTCCCTTAACAGTCTGAAAAAAGCTAATTTGTTTTTATTTTGTGAAAATCCAAAAGTGACTCCTGTCAGACTTTTTTTTGGTTATTAATGCCTATTATCAGACTTGAATGTATTTAAACTAAAACCCTGCATTCAGCAGATCAGATTATCTGAAACAATTATGTTAGACATGATACATATAAATGATATAAGTTATTCTCTATTCATCTAAATATAATATGATCGGATGCACTGAAACTGGCTCAATAATCAGCAGACTGTGTAATGATGAAGTAACACCCAAAGCTAAGGTCACATCAAGCAGATGGGGCAGGAAGTCATTCAGCAACCTCACCTGTATAATTATTAAATAATACTTATTATATTACCACATCTATTTAAAATAACTACATTTTCTGTGTCTTATCTTAAAGAATAAAAATGGTGACCAGAGGAAGAAAGTGACTTTAGCTTAATTCATGAGATAAATTAAAATAACTTACACTGAATTTCTGCTGAGGCTGAAAGTGAAGAGAGCAGCACACTGCAGTCAGTAACAATGTGAGAAGTTGCAGTTTGGCTTTGAGCTTTTGTGGTTAGTCACAGGAAATCCTTGCATCCAACATAACGATGAATCGACCAATCAGCGAGTCTTCATGAGGGCCTCAGTTAGATATGTAAACACAGCTGATTTACAAGAAGTCATGTGTCCATGGCAGAACTCGATGTACTACAGAGTATAGTAAAAATTGTTTTTCTATTTTTTTGTGCTTGTCACACTTTAATGTTTCAGATCATCACATAAATGTTAATATTAGACAAAGATAACACAAGCAAACACAAAATTCTGTTTCTAAATGAAGGTGTTTGTTATTAAGAGGAAAAATACAAACCTTCATGGCCATGTGTGAAAAAGTGATTAATCCCTAAACATAATAACTGGTTGAGCTAACTGAGCAGCAACAACTGCAACCAAGGATTTGCCATAAGTGGCTGTAGGTTTTTAAAGCACCGTGCAGTGTTGTAATTCAACCACATTTGTTTCAAATCAAATCACTTTTATTGTCACGTCACATGTGCAGGTACACCGGCACAGCACATGTGAGTGAAATTCTTGTGTGCAAGCTTCACAAGCAACAGAGGTGTGCAAAGTACAATACAACAGTGGTTCTCAAGCTTTTTTGCAACAAAAATTTGCAGCATGTGCAGCCACAGGTGGGAGCCCTTTATGTGTAAACAGGAAACTGCAGTCAGAGCTGCTGTGGATCCCGTGTCACTCTGACACCTCACCATCGGAACATCTCCACACAGCAGCTTCCTCCTTCCTTCTCTTCCTCGTATCCAGAGTCGGGTCGTGGAGGCAGAGCATGAGGAAGACTTCCTGTTTCCTCCTTCATGAAGATGCATCGCTCTGAGAGTGCTGATCATCATCAGATCAATACTCTGATCATTTATGGACTCTCAGACACTCCAGCTACAGATTTCACCGACATCAAGTAACTAAAGTTACTAAACATCAGTAAAGAATAAATGTTTAGGCTTTCAGTCAGACAAACATTAACAGTAACCTGTCCCATCTATCAGACACAGAGGTGAGCGATGACATCATCAGCAGAAATAAACCTGAATCCAAACAAACTGTTCGTCTCTGAGCCATGTGATGTCAGCACTGACCAGCAGAGGGCGTCAGAGTCACATGATTGAAAATAAAGGCTGTGATGTTTTTTGTCATGCTGTGATTTTCTATGTTTGTCTAAAGAATTAAAAAACTGAGTTCAAACCGAGCATGTTTAACACAAACCTCTAAAGGAAGGACGTACATCATCACGTGACTCTTCTTCTATCACTTTATTCACACTTACAGACTCCTCATCTCCATCCCTGTTGTCTCTTCTTGCCTCCTCTCTTTTGTTCTCTCCTCGCGCCCTTAATTTTTAATAAATTAGGTTCCTTATTTCTGTTCCCTCTTTATGCCTCATTCTCTCCTTCCTCCTTCCACCATGTCTTCCCCACTCACACATCCTCACTTCTTGTCTCCAGTCTCCTTGTTAAGATAAGATAAGATAAGATAAGACTTTATTGATCCCACGACAGCTCAGGTACAGATATCAGAAGGAAATATTTTACAAATAAGTACAATCAATTAAAAAAAGAAAGATAATACACTATAAACAATTGTAGCATACACAGTATGTGGTTTTAATCAGATGAGAAGTTAAGGCCACAGGCCTGAAGTTGTGCATTTTTGGCACTGGAACCACACAGGAAGTCTTCCACAGTTCAGGAACCTTCTCCAGGCTCAGGTTAAAGATGTACAGGGCCACCTGACAGAGCTGGTTGTTCCTTCCTTCTTTACTCTTTTTACCCTTTTCTTCTTTCAGCTCATCTCCTGCCTCCTTGTGCGTTCTTGTCTCAAAGTTTCCTTCACCCTTGACTCCTGCCTCATTACCTCCTCTCTCCTTGTCTCCTCAATAATTTCACTCTTCTTTAATCTCTTCTTTTCTGTCTCCTCCATGTGTCTCCTTGATTCCTGCCTCCACGTTTCCTCCTCCCTTGTCTGTGAGGTTGCATGAAGGTGAAACATGTTCAACACAAACTGATTCTTCACACACATCTGGTGCAAATGTGTGTGTGTTGATGAAGTGTGAAATTCACAGCAGCCTAATTGAATTAGACACACACTCGTTTATCCAGCCTGACGAGATCTTTTCCAACAGATGTGAGCAGATGTGTGTGTGTGTGTGCGTGCATGTGTGTGTCTGTGTGTGTGTGTGTGTGTGTGTGTGTGTGTGTGTGTGTGTGTGTGTGTGTGTGTGTGTGTGAACAGTAATTTGTCCTAATCTATGTCTGC
Source organism: Aulonocara stuartgranti (assembly GCF_965226115.1). Taxonomy (NCBI): domain Eukaryota; kingdom Metazoa; phylum Chordata; class Actinopteri; order Cichliformes; family Cichlidae; genus Aulonocara; species Aulonocara stuartgranti. Next base: position 74,543,701 of record NC_138941.1, on the reverse strand, counting down.
GGGTCAGGTCTGTGTTTCATCAGGACCCATGTGTTCTGCAGGACCATCGCTCAGGTCCGTCAGGTTTAAGAGGACGGGCTCTGCTTCTCACTTCCTGTCACAGACATCCTGTAGGTTATGTTAAAGATGCGCACACTGCTCTGTTAGTGTCCTCACTGTGTACAGTGGGTCACATCAAGTTTCGGTCTGTTACAGTACAATCTGACTCACTTAAATTGTATCAGTATTTTTTTGTCTCCCGGAGAACTCACAGGATTAAAAGTAGGATGATTTCTAACTGTGCTTGGCAGCAACTGGATGCCTGCAGCCGCTTCCAGCACCACAGCACACAAACATGTATGAATAAGTTATGAAACATGAATCCATTTGGTCTGCGCTCAACAGATCTTTGAACCCTGTGAACATGAAGACTTCTTCTTCTTTGGCTTTTCTAACAAGCTGACGTCTGCCTGATTAGACAGCGTCAGCAGGAAAATACTTCCTGTGTCACCTTCAGTGTTTACACATGTTGCGAGCCAGCGTGCTGTTTGTCTCATAATAAGCTAAGTATACATTATTATTATTATTATTATGACAGAAGTCCTCCCTGAACGGCTGTCCTGCTGTGGACGTTCACTCTAGTCCTTCGTTATTCTTTCATATGCAATGTGAGGCATCAGACCTGTGACATCATCAGTTCAGCAGATCTCCACATGAAACTTTCTGGGCTGAAGAACAGATTTAAGCTTATTAGAAACTGAACTCAGATCAGATTTACGGCCATGAGTCACCGTCTGAAGACAAACCAGCAGCAGCTTCATGTGAGCGTCAGTCCGTTTATGTTTGACCTGGTTCTGATCGTTCACTGTAGAAAACCTGACAGAGTGCATTGTGGGTAAACTTTGAAGCTCGTATTAGCTCGTGGGACAGGTTCAGCATGTGACACCAGGAGCATCTCCTACCTGTGAGTCAGTCATGGGTCACGGTACTCTGTGATAATTTAACAGGTGACAAACGTTAAACAAGGTAATGAGATGTGATTTAAATCTGAGAGTTGGTTTACAGGGACCCTGATCGCAGCCGGGCCATGAAGCGTCTCCCTGAAACATCTGAATCAGTTTCAGAAGTGAACACACACACACTCAGTCCTCATCTAAAGTCCTTTAGTTCGTTCAACCGTGAAGCACAAACACTTCCTCTCTGCCCCACACACACACACACACACACACACACAGGTATTCATGTGTGTGCGTTTGATTCAGAGAAAGCAGGAAGTGGTTCGACACACTTCATATATCAGAGAGCGTGTCCATGAAGGATGCTCATTGTGTCTACACCACACACACAGCTGTTTCACCACTTCAGAGGACTTCACACTCACTTCCAGAAAACTCAAACAAAAATCAAAGCTGACATTTTAAACTCTTATGAGGACATATGAGTGTCTGAACAGATATATGTCCCCACACTAATAGGAAGACAAGCACATGCACACATTTTTCAGGGTCGTCTGGTTCAGGCTTCAGATAATCACCCATCAACTACAGCCCCTCATATGTGTGTGTTTGTGAGGACACTGTGCAGCAGAGACCTTCACGGGTTTGCTGACCTGGTTTCAGGGTTAGAGTCCCAGCAGTGAGCGACCTCGCAAACACAGCAGTGTGTGTGTGTGTGTGTGTGTGTGTGTGTGTGTGTGTGTGTGTGTGTGTGTGTGTGTGTGTGTGTGTGTGTGTGTGTGCTGCACAGGAAGCCCTT